>NW_027270906.1:0-475000 GCF_040938485.1 Diadema antillarum | reverse complement strand
CCCGACTATCATACCCTATTACAGTTTAAAACACATGCAGACACACAAATGCACAAATAAATGTATGAGTACATATCCACACATACATAAACACACACACACACACACACACACACACACACACACACACACACACACCAGCTTGATGAAACATTACACTTTTTCTTCACAAAAAAGTCACAAACTTTCAAGGTCACTCTCTTATATGGCTAGTTGCAGTATATAGCATCTTTTATTGTTCAAAGAATATGTCCATCTTCCCAATGAACTGACAACTTCTATTCACACTATACACCTTCCATTCAAAATCTGCCTCACAGCAGTCTTCAATATAACTATCATTTCACCATATTCCTGAACTCATATGACTGCGCAACAATCTGGGTAAATGTTGCATGGTTCATTTATACAGATAAGCTCATTCCATCATTATGCTCAAATCTGGGTAAATGTTGCATGGTTCATTTACAGATAAGCTCATTCCATCATTATTTTTGCCACAATTTTCAGTCATTATTATAATCATGCCCTGCTGATCACATGCATCAAACTAAAAGCAAGTTAATTTGAACTGTCATAGGGAGGGGGTGCCAACATATGAAACATGAATGCAAAATATCCAATATATTCCTTTCATCTGTGTAGAAGTGGGGGTGCTCAAATCTACAACATGTATTTTGAAACCAATCATTGCTTCACATAAAACATACAGTCCCAGTCAATCTAGGTACAGTGTGTACCAGACCATAGCAAAAGCTTTCATTGGGCCATATTGTGCGTATGTTTACAGACCAGGCAACTCGATTCTTGGCACGGAATCAACATTAATAGGTACTTCCTCAACTGTGGCAGCAGTTTTCTCTTAAAGCCAGTGAGGATGGTGCATGAAATCTTGATAACCATTCGTAAGTCAGCTCTCAGAAGGAGTAGCAAACTAAATTACAATTTGAAACATATGCATTGCATTAAATTGTCCAAAATTGTCATTTTCAATAGGCGCAATATTTCATGGACATAATGGGTGAATAAACATAGGAGAAACATTATTCACTCAAATACTGCTTTTGGCTGAACTCTATACAGAACGAAGAAAGAAAAGGAATTTGATTGAAATAATTTTAAGAATCAAAATATTTCTACAACTGCATCACATCTTAAGCACTGGCCAAAGTAGCAAAAAGTTGTTAGAGCAGGTACGCATACATTCTTGATGTTTGCACTTGTTGAACTAAAACAAAACAGCAACAACAACAAACTGACATATATAAGACCCTGGCGTGTGAAATATGACTTTTCATTAACTCAAACCCAATCAAGATTACTAAAAATGATTAATGTCTCAACACTACTGCATGCTATCTTGTCTAAAAGAAAATACAACACCACACACAGAACCTAAATAAACATAAAATAGGCAGTTACACTGCACCTGCATTCAACAAGCAAAGTTATTATTATCATTATTTTTTTTTTTTTGGGGGGGCATACTTTGCAAGAAAGTGGCTAAATTTTGTTTTGCATGGTCAAATGCAAAATGTCTAAACTCCTCATCATGAGGACTATTTTGGTTGAACCACATTTATATCTTGAACATCTCGCTTGCCTATTTAACAAGGATACTTAAATACTGTTACTTTCATTAAAAAAAAAATAAAATCAAATATTCAAATATCAATATCTAGTGCTCAAAGCAACATTCTTGTTTTATCCATAATCATTCCAAGAAAAGTGGCATGGCGTGTTCTTACTGGTGTTCATGCCAAAATATAATCATGCATACTTCTGTTTTCCATTCTTTCTAGTCGTTGCTGAAACTACACTAGCACTTCAAATGTCCACTACAAAATTTGAGTTTTGTTCAGAATATCTCTTGAAGAATCCAGATTTCTAGAAATGACTGTATCACGTGCAGCAGATGCACATTTCCCCTTTTACAACTCTGACATTAAACGAACAGAATATCAACTACTGGGTCACATACACTTCATCGGTGTAAGTAAATAATACATTACATAATATACCTCATAATCAGGTAAAAATACAACTTAATGACTGATATCTGATGATTTCTCTAACAGTGTGTGCTTCACCAAACTGTATTTACATAGAACCCAAATTCTTGACATATCACAGATACATACATTAGTATCCTCCTAATAACAATCAAAAGCAAAATCATTTACTATTCAGGGGTTATTTGTTTTCTGAAAAGGCAATATTGCACCTGTGAATACCTTCATGGCATTGAAAATAAAACTCAGGGTACTTGTGTTAAAAGTCTAGCACATCAACTTTTCAGCTATAGTTGTCCACCACAAAATGTAAGTGCAAGATCTATTTAAAAGCAAAACATACACATTAAATGATTGTATACATATATCAAATCATGTGTGACATGTACATAAACCTCACATGTAGGTAAAATATCACTAAAATCATTTACACTTATTGATCCAGACATAAGGTAGTAAAAGAGAATAGTGGATATGGAGAGAGAGAGAGAAAATTGTATTCATAACACTTGTGAGAACTCTCGACTGCAAAACAAATACATGACGTGTACCTGGAAAAGTTACATGTAGACCTGCTTAACTTCCTCAAGAAGATAGATAAACAGTGTTCTGGTCACCACGGCAACGCTTATTACTTAACAATGGTTAATAGTGACATAAATATTCCTCATTCACCATCCTCCTTTCTGATTGTGTTATCCTTTCCGTGTCATACAGAATAGTGAAGGAATGATAAATTGAGTACAAACATAGAGAATGCAGGAAAAGTACTAAATACTAGTAGACCTATAAGAAATAAATAGTATAAAATATTAACTGCACATCGCCCTATGAGTACGAAATTCTACCCTACTTTTGGTTATACAAAACATACCTCAAAGCAAACAATCTACATATACATATCATACATACAGAAGGGTTGACTTTTTAACATAGCTCTAGGCCAAAATTCATCAAGGCAATTTCAGTCTAGTTCTAGAAATAATTATGCAAATTTTGATTGTGCAAATGTGGATGACAAATGACACATCGCAATAGGCATCCAATAACCAATAACAAGGAATGCATGCAGACATATACACAGCCCAGGTGAGCCTGTCTATAGTGCTTGCTTTAGTTTGTGGATTAAAGTTAAATTCAAAGCATGGATTTGATTTAAACCAGCTTAGTGAAATTGGGTCAGGAAGTGTGCCACATTGTGCATTCTTAACCCATTGAGGATGATATGATTTTGCTACAACTCGCATTTCCCATAGACGCTTGCCCGAGTATACTCGGGACTCGTCCTCAACGGGTTAATGGACTCTGAACACCTGGTTTATCATCTCCAGCTCTACAGTCCAGCAGTAAACTCAAACTCATGACACATGGTATAAAGTGCAGAGCTGCTGATTACGACCATCTGGAGCCATTTCCTCTGACCATAAACAGACCATAGTGAACACAAACCTCACAGGACAAAAAAGTGAGGACTTCTTTGCCATTAATTCACTTTCTTGGTGTGTGAGAACCTGACAAGTACACTAGCCAAGTAATCTTATCTATGAAACACTAAAATAACTTTTCAGTTTCAGAGTGAGCATTGCCTACTGCTTGTGCACTCAGGCATCCTCAAAGAGTGCAATCAATTTGATACATTCCTAGATTGGAATTTACTTGGGATGCAGCAAAGGAAAGGGATCGATTACATCAAATCAAATACACAACTTGTGCATGCATGAAAATTTTACAGTGCATTCAGCAATCAGAAATCAAATAAAGGAATATAAAGCTTCTGTTATTCATAAATATCTATATTCTCTTTTTTCCCTCCTTTCTTCAGGCAAACTTTCAGATAACTTTCCTTTTTGTCAACATGCCAAGTCTAAAGTTAATTTTCACACAGCAATATTTCTGACATTCCCTGCTTGTCATAACTTCTTATCCCGTTTCTGAAAACAGCACTTTACCAGTCACACATCACAAGATACGACATACACCTATCTAATAACGTTAAAAAAAATCTAACACAAAACATAGGTGACTAAATACAGGCAAATTCCTCCGCCAAAAACAGTGTTCTTTAGCCAAGTAAATGTCAACTGTAATTTACTTTTCACTCAAATGCAACCATGCCAACGTGGGGCTGTATGATTATAGGTATTGTCAAGCTTCCAACGTGTAGAAAAATATGCAGTGCCACACCTTATGACTCCATAACTAGCTGTTGTAGGCGCAATTTCATGCTTGATTGGCTGGCGTCCTGTAGAACTCTGTCTCCGCAAAATTTACACACCACTATTGGCTGTGAATTGTGACTGACTAAACAACTTTCTTTTTCCACCTTGACTTAGGAGCACAGGAAATAGACATTACAGTCGTGCCTAACAAAGGAACAATGACTACCACTCTTTGCAACGACATGACCCGACCGAGTTATCACCACAGAGGTTTTTTCCCCCTATTTTTTTTGAAAGAAATTAATAATAACAAAGAACCGATAAAAGAAAAAAGATACTACCTGATAAAACAATACACTGTCTGATGCCAGAAGAGCAAATGATCAAGAGGTGTGCAAGACATATTTCCAGAAAGCATTAGAAGGTTCTGAAGAGATATAATGCAAACCAGCCATATATTATCATATATATATATATGTATATGTATATATACACCCTGTACCTTGTGACTTGGTAGACAGAGGGGAAGGCAATATACAGCTTGGGAACAGCATTTTACACTGATTGTTGTTCTTTTTTTAAGTCTGTCCCTAAGATATTCAGCAATTAAGAAAACAGTCAATGCAAGCAAAGAAACCCTCCTTCTAGCTAGGCAACTGACTTGGTGAGATTATGGGGAAACATTTATTGCAGACAGCCTGACTAATCTATACATATGTGTGAGATTTTTAGCTCTAATATCACATATCTGAAACTGCACACTTAAGCACATAGAAGGGGAAATGAAACCATTCATAATGCACACTATACAAGCAGACTGCAACATGAGGACAAGAAGATGTGTGTGCTGTGTTTGTCTGTCTGTCTGTGAGTGTGTGTGTGTGTGTTCAGTCTCCAGCCAAATGGTGTTCCACTCACAGTCTACACGCGTTGGATCTCAAAGAGCTTCACATCTGTGTCATACCAGATCGGTGGGTCCAAATTCCTGCCAAATATAATTAAAAGGAAAGGGAAAAAGACGGATGAGAATTTAGTCTCATACACCCATTCAAATGAAATGCTAGACATACAGTATACTCCTGCGATAAATGCAGACGACCGTGAAACAACTGTAATATAATTTCTGTTCAGGCATCATTAGCCAAATTAACAAAGCAGGTTTCATTCTTTCATCTCAGCCGTGTCTTGGACTTTGGACATGGCCCATATTCTACACACGCTGCCATTATTATTCTGTTGTCTACTGTGTTAGCTAGCCTCCATACCAGACTCATCGACTTGAATGCTTAGCTTCTCATGGGTGAAAAACGGACACATAAACTCTGGCATCCTTTTTTCAAGCAGACAGTGGTTTTTTTTTCCCTTTCAGCAAAGTTGGTATTTATCTTTTATTGTCTCTTCTGCTCAAACTACACTAGAAAAAAAATGGTGTTCAACACTTGGCTGCACATCAACTATTAAAACCTTGAAATGTGTAATGCTTTATGACTACACAGCAAGTTACACAATCAATAGGAATTATCATTTGAACCCATAGTGCTTTACTTGGGACCACTCCTTCTTAAAAAAAAAGAAGAAGTGAAAAGATGTTCATTGGTATTCATTCAGTGCTTCAAAGTGTGATGGGAATCAACACATGGGGCTAGATATACCATTGGATCATGACTAGATAAAAAAAAAATTGACCAGAACATAAGTTGCAAGGATAGTTTACATCTAGTCAGGGAGGTGACCACATCCTGATCTAGTTCATGGATTGTGCAAAGTCCGACTGCGTACCTGTGTAACACATCACAAACACTATTACAATCAATAATGAACCCAACAAACATACCCATGAGCAAGGTATACTTAATTTATACTTGTTTTTAGTCCAGAGACCCAACTCTCCCGCTTTCGACGGGAGATTTCCCGTCGAAAGCCCATTTTTGCTAAATCTCCTGTTCTCCCGCTTGGGATTTAATTTCTCGCGCTTGAAATGATTTCTAACTTAGTGTCATCGTATGTAGAAAAATAAGCCTTAGATAGAATGAGATAACATCTAGAACCCTAGAGCTGGACCCCGGCCACAAGGAACTTCGCGCACATCAAGTTGAAGTCTCCCGTTTGCTAGGGGTTTTAGGTGGGAGAATCTCCAGATCAGAAGGAGCTTGAGGTTGGAGTCTCTGTTAGTCCACAGAGCAAATTCAAACCACAGAGTTGATGTAAACTAAGTTTGTGAATGCAGGCCATCAAGATTAGATTGCATGGGAAATACGGAAGAACATTACGACTGATGCCAAAGAGCCTGGGTGGATGTCTGACAGAGTAGAACCATTGCAGAAAAATGAATCCTAAAATAAAAATCATGATGACATTTTGTTTTCATGTCTAATAAAAACAGGAGAATGAACATTCATTACCACCTTGACTTTCTGCAATGTTTGCATGCTTGGAGAAAGTCTGCAAACTACTACAACAAATATGACAAATTAAGGTCAAGTTTCAAGTTAAAGACCCAGGCCCCATTTTATCAATTAATCAATTATAAATTTCCTTACCACACAGGATCCCATACACTTACAATTGAAATCAACTATATGATCAATTATAACTCTTCATAAAACAGGGCCCCGGTAGAATGGGGATACCATGGGGTGGGAAGGCTGGCCCAGCTTGGATATATTCAAGAATCCCTGTAATGAATTGTATGTAGCTTTATCACTGATCTTTGTGTAAGTACACACACAGCTGAAGAAGCTTGAATGGAGATGACCATTACTGACAAGCATTCACTTTGATGCACATTTTGCTAACCAGTGTTATTTGTGGTATTTGTAATGTACTATGATGGGCAGTGAATGAATCAGGCAAACCATGAACCCCGCGGAACTACGTAGGTCTTTAACCCGTTGAGGATGGGCTGATTTTGCTGTAAACATTGCATTTCTCATAGATATCTGCCGAAGTATACTCGGGCCTAGTCCTCAACAGGTTAAAGGGATCATATAGTTTTGGTTGAGACCAAACTTCAGGTTTATAAAATTTTTTTTGGTGAGACAATGAGAAACCTGTTAAAAAAATATGAAAGAGCTTGTAATTCCAAGAGGAATTCAACATTTATTTGATGAAAATTGGCTTGAAATGGCCGAGATATCCAAAACAGAGCAATCCTAATCAAAGGTGGGACCCACCTTTTATGATGATCGCTTTGTTTTAGGAGGTCTCAGACATTCCAAAACTGATTTTCATCAAATACACTTTGAATTCCTCTTAAAACAGTATGCTCTGTACTATTTCATAAGTGCTTTCTTGGTATCTCGCAAACAATTTTAAGGCCCAATCCTCATCTCCACCAATACTATACCATTCCTTTAAGATGAAAGAGTACCTGTAACATTATGAGTGGGCATACACCATATGGCATCACTCTGGGTGAAGCACTCTGGGTTAGTGCTGTATGACAGCAAGTAGCTAAGATATATGGCTACTATTAGAGAAGAGCTCTACTCCCCCGGTGCTATGATATCAAACTGTTTAGACATTAAGTGACCAGCGTGGAGCCAAGTGGGGCTTATGGGTGTGTCATATAATGATGTCATGTGCCTTGGGGGATTTCCCTTCCTCATCCCTTTCTTTTAATGAATAAAAAAATAATAAAAACAAAACTGATTCTTGGTGTAGTGATGCCATCAGCGAATGAGTGCCAGTCCATATAATATGAACAGCAATCAATCTTAAATGTATTGATGAAGTAGAAACTCAATGTCCCAGTTTCTATAGGTTGCATCTCTAATAGAGGCTAGTGGTGTAATCAAATGTGGTGTGTTGTGAGTGTACAGAACTGATGATGGCACGGCAAGTTTTGCTTCCAAGTATAGCAATATGCCACTTGAGAGACAAAGTTTTTGCAACTCACAAGGTTTTCACATATATTCATGTTTATATGTTAAATCAACTGTTGTTCAGGCACGTTCTATTTGTGCGCTGCTGTTAACTAAACTCTGCATTTGTCCATGATTATTTTACCCTTACCTTTTAGGTATATTAATTTGATATCTTAAAACCATCTGAACTTGGTTGATTTCCGTATTAAAATCACAACATCACAGATGAGGACAACACATACAAACAGGGAATACACTCTAGTTGCTATATCACAGCTAACATGGCTCAGTTTTGCACTGCGAAATTTACTGAAAGACCAAGCCTCTTGTTTGTTAATATTTAGGCAAATTTCTGTCAAAACAGCATTTCCAGTTTGAAATGTGTGATCTAATTCCCAAGCATTTCATGAGACACCGGAACAAAGTTTTTCCTTGGGCTCATCTTGTATTCAGCTCTGTAACTTTGACTCAGCCAAAAATTGTGTGGGACTCTGTACATAAATGCGTGAGGAATAATCGGAGGACTATTTTAAAAATGCTCCTTCCAGTGAGGCAATTTTCGGCTCACGCCACTTTGACTCACGCACAGATTATCACACTCATCATCGACTCTTGCCTATAAGATCAAAATAAATGCGGCCTGAAGCCCGACTCTTAAATTAGTAACTCACCATGTGTAATGATAACAAGGAGAACGAAGATAAGCAAGTATTGGACAAATCTGTCTCAGACGTTGTGCCTGAAATTTCTAAAATTGGCTGAAGATTGGCTCTGTAGATGACTTGGCTCACATTGGGTGTGACCATGTCTGCTCTCTAATCACTAATAAGTTCTTTGGAATGTTTTTCACTTGTAATGTAGGATATACATAACGTATATATGTCACTTATTCAAGCTTAAGTATGTAATATTATATTCCCCAATAAGCAGACATTTTCAAATTTCTTTATGAACAGTTTGCAGAAGTTTGTTTCAGAGTTATGCACCATTTAGCGTGACGAATTCTTTTCCACTGTCAGTTTCATCCTGACACGCCTGCAACAAACATTCGCATCACAAAAATTCCACAAGCCCGGTCATTTGTTTAAAGACTGCTTTGAGGTTGCTTGCAATGGGGAGAGGGTTAGATTTACAGGCACAGTCTTACAGATTGATGATTAATGAATACAAACATTTCCTCATGATTACCACTTGCCATGGTGGCTTCTCTCAACCATGTGAAAACAGTGCAGTATCTTTCTCTCTTCTTGGATCCTGGAATCACTCCAAACCTACCTAACAATTGAAACCTCTTACAATTCATCAAGATACCTTTTGCACACCAATCCAATCACTGCTAACCTCTAGGTGTACATCCTTAACATCTTTTCATGACCTCACAAATATCTTTGTGATTTACTTGATGATCATTCCAAAAATGTTTCAAAAAGTCCCCTCACTATTTGTTTTTTTTTTCAGCACATGGTGACCATACCCATATCAAACTGCTCCATTACCAGATAAGCAAACTTAAAACTAGATGGCAAGTACATCTTTAGAGCTGTCAACATATTTGCACCAAAATCATGAACGTTTAAAAAAGGAATCAGGGATATATTTGCGCATTTATATTATTCCAATGGGTGAAAATAATTCCTGTTTCTGGGAGACATTCATATTCTTTTCTGATAACACACTAAATATCAAAGGCTTCAGAGAGCCTCATGCACACTCACAGAAACTTGGCATGTAAACATATTGTGCAACAAACACAGGTGTGCATCACAGATCATGATACAGTACCCCTTTCTTACCCTATCTAGAAAATTTTGTGGCCTCTTAAGGTAGGCACAAACTCTAAAACCATCGGTGGCACCCTCTCTCTCTCTCTCTCTCTCTCTCTCTCTCTCTACAAGGTACTCTTGTGGAAGCCTTGAAACAAAAAACAGACATTTTAAAATTGATTTAAGAACTACAGACGTAGTCATTCCTTTTGAATCTCAAATAAAGAAACTAGTTATGTTGCTATGGCGACTAGTATGCCTCCGCCATATCGCATTATTCTCCCAACAGGTCTACGGTACATACTGTATGCGCCAATGTGAGATGTCAATTTCACATGATCGGCAAATAATCATCTGGTAATTGTACATCAATTTCCAAGACATTACCTTGAACCACTTTCAAAATATGGAATACCAGTGAACTTTTAGCATGTTCACTTGACCTTTGTCTCTATGGTCCAAAAATGTCTTGCAAACATAATCACTGTGTGGGAATACATTTATTACATGTATAAAATTGTATATTACAGCAGGGTTGCCAACTCTCACACATTTTGGTCCTTTCTCACTCCACAACTTTATTTCATTTGCATGCATTTCTATTGATCTCACTCATTTTGACTCCTAAATCATAGCATTGGCCTATGGGAGTCTCACTCTCAACTAGTTTCCAGTGTTGGCAGCCCTGTTACAGCTAGTCATTACCAAGTTTAATTACCCTGCTTTGTGTACATGGCATTTCCAGGGTTTCAGTTTCAGCACCAAATAGACGTGTAATTTTACCACCATTTTGGCCTGACCATTGACCTTTGACCTCTGACCCCAAACTTCCAAAGGGAATCAATGTCAGGCCATACAGTACTTAAGTTTCATGAAGATATCTTGAGTCACTTCCGAGATATGCAAAAGGGGGACGGGATTAAATCTTAGCATTTTAAACAACTCCACAAAGTTTTGTCTGGATAACTTAAACGGTTAAGTAACACCATCCACAAAATTGATTACAGACGGACTTATGGACAGACGACCTGAAAACACAATGCCTCCAGCACCACTTTGTGGCAGAGACATAAACCTGTCATCCTAAAATGCAGCATTTCTCCCATCTCTTAATATCATGTTGCTAAAATCAGATCAACGCCACTTTGCAGTTGACAGTACAGTAGTCTACGGTAATCGGGTGGACAGCTTAATCGGATACGCCACTTAATAGACATACAATGTGAACAGATAGTTACGATGCATGTTATGTACTGGATAATCGGGTAGCCAGACTATTCAGTTAAATTTTTCAGACAAGCCTCATCCATTCTCAATTTGTTTCCCCGCAGAAAGTCTTTGAAATGCATGTAAATACAGATTATCAAGAAATTGTGAGGTGCTGAGAGGTGATGGAGCACTACGGTTTACGTTTATCGTCAAGATATTAGTGTGCAGTGACGACCAATTCCACGTATCACTAACAGTGTAGATGCATTTTATACATGTTGCATACAAACCATTACACCAGCATCACACACTCCACACTACACTCACAGTGACACACTAATCATTACACATGTCTACCCAGCTCTCAACAGAAACAAAGAATAAGCTGCTGTACCTCTACTGAGACCACTGAGCCTTTCTTTGAAATGTTCATGAAAAATTTAAAATTGCCATTAATAGGGACAACATAGTTTACAGCTGCATGCAAAGTTTACGAAGTCTAGTTGTCTTTTACAATGTCACGTCAATACATTGTGTGACTTGTCTGTCTTACATACATTGTACTTTCATGAATGGCGAGTCTTCCACTCATGTAAGCAGACCCTCGGAATGGATTACTGATTATGGATATCCTTTGCAGTTGGTCATCAACAAGGGATCTGTCAGGATTTTAAAAGTTGTTTTTCTTGAAACCATCAGGAGGGAAATTGGGGCTTCTGCAAAATTGAAGAACAAGTTCACCTTCATAGACATGTGGGTTGAGTGAATGCAGCAACATTAGTAGAACACATCAGTGAGAGTTTGAGCAAAATCGGACAATCCGTTCAAAAGTTAAGAATTTTTGAAGTTTCTGCTCAGCCACGGCTGGATGAAAAGACTACTATAGCTTGTGATGTCACATGAGTACAACGATATAAAGAAAGAATAAAGAAAATTCAACATATTTCCATTTTTCTCGCATAACAAAAGAACCCTCGACTTCTCTCTTTCAGAAGGCAGGGGGAATAATATTACCCTTAACATACGTCAGTAGCGAGTCGAAGAAACGTGCACTTTATTCACAAAGTAAAGTTTTGTGAAATTGTTTTTTTATTTTCCTTATATAGTTGTACGCATGTGACATTGTCAAAATGAATCTGACATTGGTGATAGAGTATATGTTGTTCTGGTGTCAATAGAGGGAGCTGGTGAGATGTAGACAAATATTTTGGAAAACAATTTAACTATGATTTGAATGGTATGTGACAGGAATGTATGGTTAGGGTGCGGGTGTGAAGTGAGTGAGCAGCGAGAGTGAACAGTTGCATTTGAGGCTTGCTGGCGAGAAGGTGCGCAGACGGGTTGACAAGCCAAGAACAGGGCCTGAGCATCATTGCATTTAATTCGGCTGCGTCGCTTGGTGCATTCCCCGTAGACACCGCTGGCCGTCACTCAAAAAAGGAAAAGGGACCGAGAAGCTGTAAGTTTTGCAGAATTTGGTATTGTTACTTAATTTAGCACCCGGTAGAAAAGAAGTTTTTTTTTAATCGATTAGAATAGTAGTAAAGAAATGTTAATGTTAAAGAGTATAAAGCAAATAAACCATGTGAGGTTTTTGAAATATAGCTTGAAATGATGTTTGTTTTTATGTACGTAATGAGCCAAAATATTTAAGCCAGAGGGAGAATTAGTCTGGCAGTGAGAGGGTTAGGTTGTTTGTATTACACCAAAAGTGAGACCGTTTGAGTAAAAGAAATAGCACTGAGATTTTACTCCTAAACAACGAGTTTTGTTGCTGGTGAAATTGCTATGAAAATTATTTTCTGATAATTGTAATAATTATGATATTAGTAATATTATCGATCTGTGTTGATACACATATCTACGCCAAGGACGATACGTATAAGGATCGATAAAGCGTAGCTGTGAATTGATTCAGACACAGAAATTAATGGTAAGAGAAAGTATGTCTTCTGTGAAATTCGGATATGAATGTTAGAACGACGAGAGATACAGTGTAAAGAGTATACATGTGAAGTTAGAAACGGAAGTTAGCGAAAAGCGAGTTTTTACAGGGGAGATTTGCATTGTTTGGTAGATTAATTCTATCGCTGGATTGTGATAACTGTCCCCTTAGTTGTGTGATTTTTTGATTTATCGCAGGTTTCATGATATGTCACTGCTACGCTCATGCATTTCATTGTATGACAATTTATTGCAACAGAACTGAAATGTGCCATAAACTTTAATATTCTTTTGTAAGAAAAGTTAAAATAAACATGAAAGGAGAAAGTTGATGTGATAATAAGCTGAGGATGTTCAGATATATTTCTGCCTTAACACATTACTGCAAGGGTGAGCGCAAATGTTGTATTATAGGGGTTGAGGATTAGTAGCTGGGTAGAAATGTATTTTGACAAGGGATTTGTTATATTTCTAGCCGTCCGTATCCAGGCACTGAGTATCCGGACTGTCCGGAGGACGTATCCGGAGTCGGATACCGCCCAGTCTTTGAGTCTTCGAGTAATCCCGCGCCCAGCTGTGGACAGACACAGGCAGACACCTGCGAACCGGACAATACCCACGCCACTTGACCGTGTGTATCCGGCCACGCCATGCTGCCACACCCGTATGCACTTCACGCCGCGACGGACTGCAGGACCAGGCGTCCGCCACCTCGCGTGAACCGCGTATCCGACGCCAGGATCCGGCTTCGCCTGAGCAACACTGTACAGTCATCGCGCGGTTATCGACAACGTGAAAGTGCCTTTGATATGTAGGGACTTAAGTCACAGGGGGTTTTCATACGTAAAAATGCACGTGCTTATATAGGGGCTTATTAGAAATGAGGATAGTATAAAACAATTTGTTTATATACATATATTTTTTGTCTTGCATTTTTCTTCCCGAAAACATTTTTCTTTCGGTGACTTTGTATTGACATTCGGGAGACAACATCCCACAGTGCACCGACTTTGTTTAAATAAAAGAGTCGGATGACCCAATTGATTTGTAACGATAATTCACTGTGTTCAGTTTATTATTGCGGTCGTCCTCCGAGAAACCCTTTGACAGACATCATACACTGCAGTAGTCTTCTCTTCCAGCAGTGACTGCGCAGATACTTAAAATATTCGTAACTTTTGAACGGATTGTCCAATTTTCCTCAAACTTTCACTGATGTGTTCTACTAATATTGCTGCATTCTCTCAATCCTTATGTATATGAAGGTGGACTTGTCCTTTAAAAAAAATGTGACTTTCGACGAGCTGTGGCTGTAGTGACATACCATGTACATGTTGCAGATGCGTGCATGATAAGTGGGAGCTGCAGGGTGACAAGAATGAAACACGCTCTCTGGCAAATTGGGTACTCCGCTTTAATCTGGTAAGAAATGCTCTGCCCGACACTACCCGATTAAGCAGAGAATACTGCACTTACAGTTGGAAGACAACATAAATTTCACATAATAAAACAACTCAAACTGGTGCCCTATACTGTTTGCTGTAGAAGATGAAAGGCTCTCATAAAGGGTTTCCATTGAAAGAGATTATACTTAAAAAAAGAATATCATTTGAACAATGTAATTGCACCTTTTTTACAGGGGCATTCATTCCTTACTTCTTATAATGCAATCAATTAGGATTCATTAGTGCTTGAACTGAAAGAAAGTTCAGATGGCGCAAACACAGCATGCAATGAACAAAGACTCGCTAAATTAAAAGTGCGACACTAATTTCAGTTAGGGTCACACTCCACAACCTACCTTTTATTACTTATTAGATAACATCAATAAATATTATCATCAATAATGAGTCTATGTCCTTGATGGATAAATTGAGTTGCCTGTATTTGATGTTCAATTCTATTCTTTAACAGCCTAATCAAATGTATCTAATCAAATTTGTACATTATGACGACAGCAATCAATCAAATCAGACAAACTAATCCTCAAACTCAAACTAATTGAGATGACAGCTGGTTTGAACAACCTTTACGAATAAAAAACAGGCAAGACAGCTGTGCATGCATGGATATATTTGTGAGATCGATTATAATATGTGTATACAGAGGAATTGGTTCAAACAAAAAACCATAATAATGGGTCACATTGTTTTGTTTATCCAGGGTAGAATCGACTGTGTTAGACCTGCCTTCTAGGCAGACCTGCTTTTATTATCACATCATTACTCCAACATGTGGCCCAGGTACCCATTCTTACATCAGGGTCACAAAGGACATTGTAATTCAAACATCTAGTCCAAGAATGAACGATCCTGGCAGGATTTGAACCTACGACTTTCCATTTACTTATCCAGAGCCTCACTCACTATACCACGGTGTTTCAACGAATGACTATGGCACTGAGGACCACATTGCAATCAAACGTAAGCGTGACTCACTGATAATTACAGCATTTTTTAAAACAAAGCAAGAAATAGCACAACAAAAGACCACACACAGTGCATTATTATTCCAATGAGCTGACCTTTTGACATCCACAACACACCTGTCACACAGTTGTTGACATTTAAAGACTTAACACAATGATTTGCACGTATCACCATGACAATCAATATTAAACATTAGAATGCATCTTCTCACACACCAATTGCAGCTTTTTGTTAATTGTCTGGAGACAGCAATCTCGTGGTACATGATTCTTGTTGTATTTTGTGTGATGGCACCTTTAAAGGGTGTGTACAGTTCTGGTCGAGGTGAGGATTTAGCTTTTAACGTTTTGCGAGATATTCAGAAACCACTCTATGAGATGTCAAAGAGCATGCAATTTTAGGGGGTATCAAAAGTTTATTTGATGAAAATTGGTTTTGAAGTGGCCGAGATATCCAAAAACAAGGTGAAATAAAGAATTCCTAATAAAGTTGTGGCCTGTCGTCTTTTATCATTATCACTTTTTTGGACATCTCAGCCATTTGAAAACCAATTTTCATAGAATAAATGATGAATCCTTTTAAAAATTACATGCTCTTTCATATTTCATAAGATGTTTTTCATTATCTCACTTTAGGAATGTAAAAAACATGAATCCCTACCCCACCCAGTACTGCAAACCCCCTTTAAGCTCCGAAATGTCTTTAACAGAGAGTCTTAACCCCATACTGTCTTCACACATTTCTCTTTCTCTGTCAATTTCACTATGGTCAGAATGAAAACCCCAGCTGCCTCTCTGCACCATTCTCTATGGAAAGGTCGAGGGTCAGCAACATTTTAGTGATGTTCAGTAGTTTTATGTATCAAAACAAGAAATTTACACACCTGAGCCAATGTAGATGCTGGTAATTCAAAAAAGCTATCTCTTCAAAGGAAACCTTTGTGCCATATCTAATGCATGGCATATATATAGTATGCAGATTCCATTCCTTTTCTATACCTTGGAATGATCACATAATATCCCAGGAGAAAAAATCTGGACACCTAAAGTTATTTCTCCAGCGAGATATTCATCCTTTTGAACACTTATATAATGATGAAAATGTTCATATTGCAGAGCTGCAGGTACCATTCAGTCATCACAAATCATTCATATACTTACTGAGATACAGGAATTCTGTTTGTGTTGTGTTTGCATTTTTTTTTCTTGGGGGGGGGGGGGAGGAAGTTTCCTTCCTCCCCCCCCCCCCCCATGCTGTTCAGCCAATGAAGATCACTAATGTGAAAGTGTTATGTCAAAAAAAATAGGTTACTGCACAATGCGTATATCATTTCCCTCATTCATAAATTCACATAAGGATAACACTAAAGGAGAGACAGACTGAAATCTTTGGAGAAGAGCTCTGAGAAACGGATGCCGTCATGTCTCAGCCGTGGTTGCCGTGACGATCAAAGCATTCCAATTCCCAGGGCCTTTCTCGCTTGGATGAACACGGCAATTGTGCAATAAAGCTGCATTGAAAATTCATGGCTTGTTAGTGTTATGGAGTCAGGGCATCAACAATCATTAAGTGGAATCTTATTGCCCATGGTAATGAGAGAAAGAGACAAAAATAGGTAATATATCTCTCTCCTTTCTAGTATCCCTCCCAATCTGTATCTTCCCCACTCTCATCATCTCATTCTCTCTCTCTGTCTTCCTTCCTCTATGAGCCATTTTTCTTTATTACCTCCGCCAAGGGAGGAGGTTATGTTTTCGTAATACCGTTTGTTTGTCTGTGTGCAAAATAACTCAAAAAGATGTGAACAGATTTAAATGAAACTTGCAGGCAAAGGTTGAGAATGACACAAAAAACAGATGATTCAAATTTGGTGATGATCCAAACATTTTTATGGATTTTATGAAGGATTTTCGATATTTTGCCAGGTAAGGTCAATGAACTTGGGAGTTCAAGCTGCACATTTTTGAGGTTTTTATACGCACACTAAAGTGTGTGTTCTAGTTTCTGCTGTGCGAGGTGCACCACACAGCTGAGGGTTTATGACGTAACAAAGGCTTCTACATCGGGAATTCGGGCAATTTTTTTAGCATGCATAGGTCGTATGGGTGGAAATCACTGACCTCTATGGAAGAACAAGGTCAGTGGTGGAAAGTAGCTGCTTGGTGGAGGTCTGCGCTCTCAGAGTGCTTCTCTAGTTATCATTATTATCATTCCAGCCTGAGCAAATATAAAATCTGGGGATGTTTCATAAAACTGTAGATCAGTTCTTGTGCTGAATTATTGAAATTCTGATAAGCATAGCACATCAAAACGTGTTCCAGTCGTTCGTAAGTCGTTTGTAACTTTAAGAACAGCTTTATGAAACACACACTTGGTTATAAAATGTGAACATTTTTCCTAAAATTTGACCAACATATGACAATGACAGAATCAGAACGACCAAGGGTTAAACTCTCGTTTAATCATGCTGCAAAACTCAGCATGAAATAATAGATTCAAGTTATTGGTTCTCTAGTGGTCATCTCTACAGAGTTCAAAATATTTGGAAGGTCTAATAGAACAGACAACTGCTTTGACAGTCAGCCGATTAAATGATGTTGTAGTAAAACAGTGTAGGCTGCCAACATTAGCTAAAAATTTGCTGATTTCTAATAAAATTCTGATTTGATTTTGTAAGAGAAGATTGACATCCCTCAGCCATACATCCTTTCCTCTCAATTCAGTCTTCATCTTGCTCTGATGATCACTCTGGTTGATCACTCTGGTTTGCACAAAATTTTTAATTGCTCTCTCTGACAGACTTAAATCAGACCTACGGTCTCTCATCTCGTTGCTATGCCAATGCATCATCTCATCCCATATTCTCGCCTCCTCAGCTGCCACACAGCACACCAGGCCCATCCTTCATAAAGCCGTGCTTAATTCCCAGCCATAAGTTGACTTCTTTCACAACTCTTACTGGACTGCAATCGATATGAAAAGGCTACTAGGGATTGCATACACAAGAGACCTCTACTCTTGTCAAAATGTCAAAGGGGTCAAACTGTAAAATGAAGTGATTGAATTGAGAGACTATAATCTCAGGAAAAATAATTTCATCTAGCTAGCAGTAATATTCTTATCCTATATAGCTCTCTCTTTTTTTTGGGGGGGGGGGGGTGGGTGGTGGAGTGGGGAGTAGGACTTTGTCTGTGGATATTGCATGTGTCCGTCCATCATGGCAGCTATTATAGAGCTGCTGCTAAATGCTGATAACAAAGAATGTTAAACTCTTTTGTCAACTACTCATCATTCAGTTGACACAATTTCAGTACTGCTATACTGCATTTGAATCTTGAAACAACAGTACGTGTGTATGTTGGTTAAACATAATTTAGAACTTTCTGTGCTCATTTCAGGGGATAATCTTGACGTGCTTCAGAGTCAACATTCAATAGTCATTCAACAAATCCACATAAACTGCAAAGAATATATATCACTTCAGAATGTTGAAATATCTTGATGTGATAAATGTGAAAGGACACACCAAAATATGACAATCTAAAAAGTATTACACTCAATGACATGTAATTTACCATGTAATGAGCAAGTGTAACACAGATTATTTTTCACTTGTGGTTTGAATTAAGTCACAGTAAAACTAAGACACCTTTAATGACTGGTAGCATGGGGAATGCTAATTGAACTGATCTTCATTCAGTGCCCACCAGGATACATACGAAAACAACGAATCAGCAATTACAATGTGTCTGTGCATCTATCAAGTCTATGCTTATCAGTTACGGTCGACTCCAGTCAAGATTTTTTGGCTGTCAGTGATACAGCTATTGCCCACAATTCTTTTGGGGAGATTCTTGAATGTATCCAAACTGAGCCAGCCTTCCCATGCCATACGCTACTGGGACACAACTCTACGAATGCGAGGTGGGGGGGGGGGGGACATCTCCTAAAAACTATAATGTCTGACGGCTCAGAGAGAGTGAGAGGGCATCCGATGACGCCGAGATGGACCACTTTGCCCCCATGGCGATGCCTCATCACTTTCATTAGCTTGATTGCTCCCAGATTTGCATTTTTATTGTGGTGGAGAGGGAACATCAAACCCCTTGTGGCTTTTCCAGATTTGCCCGCTTCGCTGCGTTGATCCAACACTTGCAAACAATGAGCTTAAGAATGGTGTCACTGATACCATTCTCAACATGTAGAAACCTCTCAAATTACACCTTTAGCCTGAGGAAGTAAAAAATAAACAGACAAAAACACACACCATACCAGACAGAATGAGGGGAAAAATGAATGTTAGTTGGAATGAATCAGAAGAAAAATGTTAGAAGAAAACAGTTGATCATGTCAAAAAGCAAGAAGTGTCAAATATACCAGGAATGTGGAAGACATTTTGTTTGTGAGTTGCTTCCTTCAGTGTTGTTAGCTCTCGTTGATGCGTTGTACTTCAAAGAGCCGAACGCCCGTGTCGTACCAGATGGGGGGCTCCAGATTCCTGTCACATGACACACAAAACAAAAATTATAAAACATTTATACCACACCAAACACAGACATCTTGGTTTCAAGCCATGTCCATGCACTACAAGATATCAATTAATCACAGGCCTAAAATGGCAAATTAGGTATACGTGAATACTGTTAATTGCCTTTGAGTCCTCCATTCCTTTAAACATCTCCTTTGACTTTCACAAAAGAGAATGACAAGATAACTTTCACAGAGCATGGTTACTCTCTGTTTACTGGTGTATTGATCGTTCATTTCTGCTGACAGGAAAACCCTCAACATAGGAAGCATGGTTGATACACAGTAACAGCAAACTTCTGCACAAAAAGTAGTCTTATGTCTGTACAAAAATTTGCTGCACGGTACATTTTGGCAGCAGACATGTAAAAGCCAGTTTTTATCATTCTAGGGCAGATTAGATGGTGCATTAAATGATAAATTACGTAGGCTTAAAATATTTAAGTCACTTCTAAGTTCCTGTCACGCTCCTTAACACTCGAACACTGCTCTATACATTCAACAAACACAGAACCGACTTTGAATACAATGAAAACAACATCTCAAGATGCAATAGAAGATGCCATGGATACCAACACATGTATGTACTCTCTTTTGTTTTTACCAAAAGATACGGTAGACTACTGGTCAAAACTCAGGGGTGTATCAATATGGCTGATACACCAGACAAAATGGCAGATATGTTTCAATTCAAGATCACATCAAAGCAACAGATCCCAAAATTACTGAGGTGCACTATCAATGTTTGGAAAGAAGAATCTACATAAAGAGGACAGTCATTTTGAATGAAAGGACATATCAGAGACTGGAAAAAGACTAGTCATTAGGAAGTAAGATTCGTGGACACAGAAATTGAAACTGAACATAAACTAGCCATTGACTGAAATGTTTGATGCTGGTAAATTGCAACAATGTGTCTGTAAGGGTTGACTCTCTCTCTGCTCTCCATCAACATCTCATACCATGGGAATTTAATCCTCTTGACTATACATGGGGCGACCAAAACATGGCTTCACAATTTCGTCATTCACGTTTTCTTCATGCCTGTTCCCAAAGCGCATACTCATACATCCCTGCATCTCCCATTAACTCAGTCAGCTCAATTATCATCATGGATAAACTAGCATGAGGTTGATTCCCCGCGATATTGCTTTTCTCCTATCGTATTTGATCAAAATCCAGCCTGCCGCCACTGTTATGCTGAAATAAAACACTGCTCTGTACATTAGATACTTTCAATAACAGCCCTTGACGATGACATGCTTGCGTCATATGATGTATTGCCTGGGTATGCCGGCTGGTTTCTAGATAAAGCCACAAATAAATGACTGAAACAAGTTACCATGATGTTTTAACTACTTCACCAGCCAAGGAAAAAATCATATGTCATAATGTAGATCAACTAATACATGGTATCAAACACTAAATCCTTGATTAATGATTGACTATTTTTAACATTACTCAATGATGAATATATGGATATTGACAATACTGACACACAAATGCCTAAGATGTACCCAGTTAAAAGCACACACACACAAACACACACACACACACACACACAAACACACACAAACACACACACACACACACACACACACACACATTCTACTACATTCATACATCCTTAACCTAGTTCATAGTATACTGAAGCTGATTGTATACTGCATAATCTTTTTATTCTTTGCATGGTTTCCCTTTTTGTAAAATAATATCAAACATAATATGTCTAGAGAACTAGTTTTCTATCAATCACTCAGTAATGTTCGCTGTGATTAACCCCTTGTCTACAAGATTCAAATTTTGTTGTCTTTCTACAGACCCCACTAATAACTCTAAAATACCCTAATAATAATCCGAATAATAGCCCTTTCAAACCCTAAAATAATATCAGATAAGACATAATGTCTGGAGAACTATATCATTGATCACTCAGCAATGCTTGCTGTGATTAACCTCTACAAGATTCAAATAAGACTTTCTATAGACCCTTTGGCCCAAATTGACATAGGTGGTACAATCTTGTCCATGGTTTAAACCATGGACAAAGACCGTAGTTTTTTATGGGGCGCCAAGTGTCGCATGGCCTATTTCGTTACGAAATTAGTCATTTCGTTGACACAGGTTTTTTTTTTTTTTAGAGGACAAGCAATAGATTTACTCATCTTTTGAAATGTACAGAAACTATATACTACTATCTGACTTCACTGCATGCTACTGTGACCTTGAAAAAAAAAAGAAAAAAGAAGAAGAATCTTGCTACTTTCCATTCTAAGTTGCCTAGATGCCATGCCCGGTTGAAAAAAACTGTCAAGGCAAGTTTACTGCAAACACCAGTCTCATTCTGCATGCAGATTCACTCTGCTATGATGGAAAAAAAGAAAAGAAAAATTGTTTCTCATTTTCTTTGAACTTCTGGTTTTCTGAAATCATGTTCTCTGTAAACAGCCTAGGAAATTAAGCACTGCTTGCAAATCCACTTTTATCGCTTGGTTGGGGTCTTATATGATCAAATGAAAGAGTCACTGACATGTAGCTTTTTTTTTCTACAGCATAAATGAATACCACCAGGGAATTAAAGGTACTCCTGATAATCCATTAAGCAAGGCACGCCTACCGCTTGTCATGCATTATTCACAAGATCTGAGAGGACCACTCCAAAATATTTCATGACGCTCAGTTACAGAATAATATGCATCGACAAGTACGATTTCTGTCACCTGAGACATGCAAGGCACGATCGCTTGCTTTAAAGACTAACATTAGTTTCAGTGACTTTGTGGAATACTCCAAGATAAAACTTCATATGCATGGACAAGAAAAAAAACTTATCAGTAAACCTCATGGAGAGAGTACATCTCATCTGTAACTCTGAACTTACACTCTCGCAATTTGCTTGCTTGTGGTTGCTTTTTTTTTTCAATTCAATCTCAATATATTTTTAGTGATTGTCAAAGAACATGGTTACAACAGCAATACAGATCTAAAAAAAAAAAATGCAAACCATGTTACAAGGCAGGTGGTGTTAACATCTGTAAAGTCTATTTTCCTCTAAATCTAAAACTACAAACCTGCATTCCCCTTACCAAGACACATTTAGCAAATCATTTTGCAATTTTTAAGGTAAAATATACAATAAAAGGTTACTGCATATGTCACATATTTAGCGAGTCTGTATGTCATATACGTATGTACTGAGTCTATATTTTCACAAATCGGGACTTCCCGACAATTTTGCGAGTGGTTAAATTCCCAATTGTGGGGTACAGTTCTGAATGGAGAAATATATGTGTGCACGTCATATTCATGTCGGGATCAGAGTTAATATAAAAAATTTGTGTCTTTTTTAAATTTGCAAATAGCACCCAACTCGCTAATTCGCAAAAATAAAAACATCATGAAATATTTGGCATACAGTACTTACTTGGCTCTGATCACAGAATAATCTTAACACATCCAGGACAGACAAAGCCTTATCACACAACAGATGTGACATTTCTCACTGGTCTCACATACTCAGATAATACTAAAACACAGCACTGCTAATCTTAGAATTACAATCATAATTTCAAAGTAATTGCTCTGACAATGATGAATATTGGAGAAGTGAGAAAGGACAGGTTGGGGTTCTTCTGGGAAATCTGATGTTCATTTAACCCGTTGAGGACGGCTTGATTTTGCTACAACACACATTTCCCATAGACGCTTGCCCGGGTAAACTCGGGACTCGCCCTCAACGGGTTAACTACTGAAGAAGATTAAATGGCATGCTACAGTAATACTGTAAATTTGAGGTCATACTTGAACAATAAATCTAAGACTGAAAAAAGACTTAGTTAAGGGTAATTGACAGGTGTTGTATCTCTAAGTCTTCATAGAAAATATCTGAAAATATCAGAAAGACTTTAATTCTTGCTTTCAATTTGTTTGTTTGTTTCGCAGCTCAACTTGAGTTTGAGGCAAAACGAAACACAAGTCTGTTCACAAGATGGATATATTTCAATAAGCAGGCTAGAAAAAGAAGCTCTTTCTACTCTAGAGATATTAAGATAATAGAACACATAAATTATGATTATATACACTGTCAGGCAAACCCAAACATTAATATGGTAAAATGTCACGTTTTGATAAGATCTGACATTGCATCACTGTTAGACGAGAAATGAAAAGTGTATGTTTGATGCCTTCATGTTCTCCTAACATATTGACTTTGTATCAACACCTCAAAACTTTAAGGCCCAAATTCACGAAGGTGGTACAAATGAAACCATGGTTCAAACCATGGACAAAAACCTTGGAGCGTAAAGTGTTGCATGGAATATTTCGTTATGAAATCAGTCATTTCGTCGATGAAATGATTATTTTGTAATGAAATAACAACATTTTGTAGCTACATGAACATTTCGTCCACGAAATGATAATTTCGTTAACGAAACGGTCATTTTGTCGACGAAATGACCAATTTCTTAACAAAATATTCCGTGTGACACTTGGCGCTCCATGGTTTTTGTCCATGGTTTAAACCATGGTTTCATTTGTACCACCTTCGTGAATTTGGGCCAAAGAGTTGTATTTGAACTTTGTCAGAGGAAACCCTTGAGATGCACTCAAACAAACTATACTTACAGAGGAAGAATTCTGTGCTCTTTTATCAAACACATTTTTTTTGCTTTTGTTTGAAAAACCATCTCAACTTCCATCATTTTAATGCATAGATTGTACCTTGCCTCTGTGAATTAAATTTCGGCCGGAAAAACAAGTGAGGTTGCTGGCTAAAAATCAAGGTATAGAGTGCGATGTGCCGGTATTCAATCCTAATTTCGATTCAATAGCATGCAATCTAATCGTTTCTGGCTCTTGTCAAGACTGAAGATGACCTTACAATGCCACTCTTGACCAGAAGAAGGGAACTAAATCTGTTCCCGGCTTTCTTCGTGTTTTATGCGCTCACACCAAAGTGGAGCAATTGAGGTTAACATATGATAACAAGGCGCGGGGAAGCAATCTGGAGAAACGGTTTCAGTTTCCGGATGAAATTACCAATAATGTGGCACTGAAACACAGGGCATGTCTCAGTGAGGATGTCTAGACCTTGTTCTCTGCCATTATTTTCTCCTGGGGAAGAAAGCTTGTCGTATTGAAAGCAGCATAGCTGTGGATTGGGCACAGTTATGCTACAACTCATTTGCAGTTTGTCCAGAGATCCTGGTTCACTGACAGACTTGTGGAATATGAGGGCACTTCCTTAAGCATGATTACTGTATACACCGAACATTACGCGGGGTTTTTATTTTCACAGATTTTAAAGTCAGGTGCTATTCGTGAGTTTAAACACACATGAAAATATCAATTCTGTTCCTAACATGAATGTGACATGCATGCATACATTTCTCCATTCAGTACTTTACTTCACAATCGCAAATTCAACTAGTCACAAAACTATAATGAAGTCCCAGGTACTCCCGATTCACCAAAAAATTGGGACTCGCTATTCATTATGGTCCATACAGTATATTGGACAGTTGCCCATTTTGGATTTGCAACAATGTACAAGCAAACCAAATTATTCTACAACACCTTGTTATGTACACAGCACTTTATATTGATTTATCTATTGTCTTGTTGATTTTATTTTAGTAAAAATATCTTTCACAGCTTTTCTAACCCCCATAAATAACATGAAATACACATACTGTCATTTCCATGGTTATAAAACCATCACATGGCATTCTTCCAAAATAAGCACCCGGTAATAAAAGAAAGGAGCATCAACTACATAAACAAGTAAATAGCCTGGTGTACAAAACAAAGACAGCTTTTTTTGAGAGGTAATATGATCATTTCCTGCTTTCCAGCAACTTCATCCCTGCATGTGACATAATTGTAGCTAAAATATAGAAACATTTTAGTGAAGCCTCGTGACCTGAACAGTGCTTGCCAAATAATTGCTTTCCTATTGCCTTTTGCATTTTTAATGTTAGAACTTTGTTTCAGGTTTGCCAGCTCAGTGTGGCTGAGTCTGGCAAGCGTAAATGCATTTTACATGTCCCTTACAGCAATTAGGCATGTGTACTTGTTAGTTCTATTGATTTTTTTGATTTTTTTTTGTTTTTTGGGGGGGTCTTTAATGCAGACCCCCCTTAAATGGTGACTGTGTTCTTCATTAAAGTTAAAATGTTCATCAACACTTCTTGATCATCCTCACAAGATTTGTTCTGCCCGTCAGAGCAAGAAAATGCCTTGCTATGGCTGTCACACACGCTTGGGTGAGTAGTCATACTAATCATCCATGATATCCAATATCATATGCTATTTTCTAGCTCCTCGTTCCTCTGAAGATCTTGGATCTATTCCTTTCTTTAGTTTTATCATTGGGAAATGACATCATATTTGCCCATTTCAGAGCCAACTGCACATTTGCAGTGCTTTTGCAATGATTTTACACTGCCTTTCAGGTTGGACCAACCATACATTAAACTAGAAATGTCGCTACAGCGACTGGTTATACCCTCGCCAAACAACATTTCATAAGCTTTGGTCAAAACAACATTTCATAAGCTTTGGTCAAAAAACTGAGGAAGTAGTTAAATCCGCAAGATCTTTCCTTGATCTTCTGCCATTAATATGCCATTACCATGGCAACATACTTTCGGGTACTGTCGAAAAATGCGTCTTGCACATCTACAACCAAAGGCACACATCTGTACCAAGTTTCATGGAAATTGGGCAAAAACTGAGGAAGTAGTTTGCAACACAAAATTTTCCATCATTTTGGCTCATAATATGTGAGCTGTTACCATGGCAACATACTTTTTGTCACTGTCAAGAAATGTGTCATGCTGACCTATATCCTAAGACAAACATTCAATATGAATTCCATGAGAATTGGAAGAACACTGATGAAGCAGTTTGCCACGAAGCATTTTGCCCTATATTTTACCAATAACATGCCGTTACCATGGCAACGCACTTTTTGCCACTGCGGAAATATGTGTCTTGCACATTAACATATTCAGATGAACATCTGTACCTAATTTCATAAAAATTGATCAAAAACTGTGGGAGGAGTTCGCGACGCAAGATTTGTACCCATTTTTGCCCATAATATGCCGTTACCATGGCAACGTACTTTAGGGTACTGTCAAAAAATACGTCTTGCACATCTACAACCCAAGGCACACATCTGTGCCAAGTTTTATGGGAATCGGTTGAAAACTGAGGAAGTAGTTCGCGACGCAAGATTTGCAACGGACCGACCGCCCGACCGACCGCCCGACCGACCGTCCGCTGATTCCTATATACCCCCTTCAAACTTCGTTTGGCGGGGGTATAAAAAACCCACACACAATAACAAAAACAAAAGAACACAAAGGAAAAATTCTACCTTTTTTTTATCCTGTTGAATGTGCAAATGGGCTAATAATTGAAACAAAAATTGCAACCTTTGAGTAATTGTTCAAAACCGCTTCAAATAGTGGTATTCATTGAACAAAAGAAGTAACAAAAGAAAAAATTATTTGTAATAGATCTAACGTGACTTTTCTCCATATAAACATGAAGGGAAAGATAAAGTCACATCCTAGTATATGGTATTCAAAAAGGTTTTATGCAACCTACACCCACTGGACTTACGAGAGAATGCTTTTATATTTCCTCTTTTCTCCCCTTCTTGCTCTCTCTCTCTCTCTCTCTCTCTCTCTCTCTCAGTTTTATGCACTTAATAGCCGAGTCTTTACAGAACCACTCATCTCACAAATCATTAACACACTCCTATCCTATAAAGCTATATAGCTGAACCTCTAATCAATATCATAATAGATTTCATATTCTTCCACTTAATTTGTTAATGACTGGCTACATTAAACAATATATAGTTTGTGATTAGACTTATATCAAGTCTGATGAAATTCTACCTTGGCTTTCATATCTAGGGTGTGCAGAAAGCATTATAATCTACAAACCTGAGTCCTTCTTTATGATACAAGGACATAATAAAAAGAATTTGATATATATCCACAACCCCCATTGAGAAAAAGTGTGGAAAGCATGGCTGGGGGAAGCTGGAGTCCTCACATTAATTCATAGCACATGGAGTGCTTCAGTAATTAACCTGCTAAAACATGATGATGAGGCTTTAAGGGTGTGAGTCAGCCAGCGTTACAGCAGGTTAGCTGCCACATGAGGTATACCGGTATGGAATAAAAAGGAACAGAAATGCACAAGCAAAAAATTCTGTGCGAGTATTTCATCCTTAGATGAGGCTTCCATATACTGTGCAATACTGCAATGATGCTAGCATGCTCTCAATGCCTTGAAGATTAGTGGTTGATATGAAAGCAAGCCAGCTAGCTACCAAAATGAAATTTTTGAGGATTAGTATCCCTTGTCAAGATGCGGCGTGATAAAACCACTGACTGAAATTGAATAGGAAGTGATGAAGGATGATTAAAAATGATGTTAACATTTCCTTCCAAGAAACTGAAATGAAATGGTCAGCGGTTAGTTTGACATGACATACCAAGAGGATGAGAAGTGGTCTGTAAATGAAGGAAAATGTTACACGATGCAAGAAGAAAAGAAAGTTAAAACAGGCAACATATTGGTAGATCAATCTGTTTGTCACATGCTGAAAAAAGAAAGTGGAGCAAAAGAAATGAGAGGTGATACTCACTTCCAAATAAATGCATTTCATACGAGGCCACTATATTTCACTTTTGGCCGTATGTGGCGAGCAAAACAATTGTGTCTTTGACGATGCTCAAATGTGCCCACAAACACTACTTCAAACAAACACATAATATGCTATTAAATAATAAACACACTTCAAGGGGTTTCAATGTATAAATCTTGTCAAGTTTGTATGGAGAATTTCTTTCTTGCACATGTGAAACCAAAGACCTAATTACGAAAGTCTACAGTGACTATCAGGAATCCATGAACCTCATAAATTCAAGACAAACAGGTTGTAAAGCAATAACTACATGTAAGTACAAGATAAGTCTGGTAAAATGCTGACAACAACAAATATTAGAAAACAACTCTGAAGGATAAATCATAATGTGCTCTGAATACCATGACAATAAGCATCGTGGAAAGCACTGTACCATTATTGATGTACTTGCATTCATGCATTGAAAAATATTTCTGTAATTCACACTCCGGTAAGAAGAGAGAATGAGTGAGAGATGAAAAAAAGAAAAGAAAAATAATTTGTGCTCACTCAAGCACTCTGTACCAGATCCAAGGCCTATTACACACAAACAGCACCTGAGCATGGATGGCCATGGACTGTACAGACCTGTTCAGTTTCGGTGCTGTTTTTTATGTTAATTTAAGTTTCAGCCATAACTGAAGGCCTTTATTCAGAAGGTATGCCTACTGGTATCATTTTGTTCATTTATGCACAGACATAAAAATGCACCCCACTCATTGCATGGCCCACTGCTCAAATCATTAGTTCTTCTTCATATTGGAAGCTACCCAGTTATAGGTCCATCAAAAGTTACAGTGCTTTAAAACAGAACACATATAGTACAGTGTAGATCTGTAAGTCTGCCAAATGCTGGTGTGCATAAAGTGTATTCTGAGAATTTGAAGATGATTTACAAATACAGGTACATGTAAAATACAAAACAAAACAAAACAAAACAAACACACATACACACAACCACAAATACATGCATATGTACACCTAATCAATACATGCATATGTCTAATCACATATCAATATGATAATTAAACCCCTGTACTTAAAAAAGCCTTTCACCTTTCAAATATACAGTATGTTCCCCCCAAAAAAATACAATCAATTTTTCGCATTGATAACACCCAATATGATTAAACTGTCTAAATGCTACTTCAGGGTCTTAAAATATAACATCTTAGCTCTATTTTGCAGAAAACCTTATTCAATTTGGTTAAGCGGTCACAGATAAATGTGGAATGTTGTAAAGCATGTCATGAGTCTGATTCTTCCAAGTTTAGCACTTCGATGATTTTGGGTGTGAATACAATATGAGACAGAACTTGGAGGAAAGGGATTCTTGACATCCTCTACAAAATTCCTTCTTTCTCTTTGACCACTGAAGCAAATTGAATGGGTTTTCTGCAAGATGTGGGCAATGAGTAATAGTTTCATACCCTGAATTTGTATTTGGATTGATTCACTATTTTTAAAGATATCATTGCGGAGGGTCCCGTTGTAATTTTTTTTTTTTTTTTTTTTGGGGGGGGGGGACATATGGTACTGCTGGAAACAAAACAATGGGCTTGTATCACTTGATTTATCAGAGTTGTTCAATTGTTTCAGAACTGAAAGGAAGCGACTTTCTGCAACTCACTTCCTGTACACAAGGTTCATTAATGTTACAATGTGCGCATGACATGACAGAATGCTGACATTAAAGGCATAATTCACCATTTGCAGATGAAACAAAAACCCAGCTTTAAAATAGTTTCAAAATGTGAGTTAGGGATAGAAACAAGCAGTGTAAAAATGTTAATCAGTAATCAATGTTACGTATTGTTAAATATATAAAAATGTGAACAATAGTTATAATAAAATTGTTTCTACAATAAACTGTCTACAGTTATGGTTAATTGAGAAAAATAGTGATATCTCCTTATATTTTACGCTTTATTGCAAAATGTTTATATGGTAGGATGCTTTGTGATACGTACAACTGACCTACACATACTCATGAAATGTGATAACTCGAACATTTTTCAAATCACTGCTCCCAAAGAGATAAACAATACCTTTAACTTTGAATGAGTCATCACAACTCACAAGAAAAAGAAACAGCCTATGAGTCAAGGAAACAGCAACTCCACATATGTCGTATTCAGAACCATGAAAAGCATGCCATTTGAAAGCACATGTTCTTGGCATGATCATGATTGTGTAACCTATACATTCAAAGTCATTCTTTTTTTTTTCCTTTTATAAGCTTTTCAAGCTCAAAGTCATATTGACAGGAAAGCTTCAATTTAGAGAGAGAAAAGTTCAGGAAGAACCCACTATAAAACTTAATTTCTTTGGGATGGTGTCAGGCTTCAGACCAGCATAATTTTAGTTGGTGCCATAATTTGTCATGTAATACTTGAGGCTCACACAGCTTTATGTTTGTGATTAGGAAAAAGTGCAATGGACATAATTTGCATGAAAAGTTCTTCTTTCTTTTTAAGGCAAGACAATAGTGCTCACTGATTTCATAACTAATTCATATCCCTTCACCAGACAAATCATACAGGAAAAGCAATCAGCAAAGCATTGCTCATTGTATGATGCACTGTGGGGGTGGGGATGACTTCATGTTCACTTCATGAAATGGCTTAAATGTAATCATAATATAATGTACATGTACAAGAGACTTGGAAAAGGCTCAAGAATGAAGGCATTAAAACAATGTTTTTCATGATATGATATGAATGAGTAATTATGTCATGTACCAACGTACATGATTTTACGGTCACCTATCCCATCAAGCATTGCATCTTCCTGTGCCCCTCATTATGTCGCATCACATACTTTGTGACTTCATTCATTCATTCATTTTATCACGGTACTAACATCAGCCATGGCAGTTTTTTAATCAGTCCTTGCAATAAAAACAAGTCTACATAACATCATAAATACAATACACTAATAAAAACCCTACATAAAACTACATAAACTAGTTTACATATACCCAAGGCGAGACACAAAAATAGGCAAAACAAAATATAAAACCACAAAAATGAAACTACATTTTCATTTTAATGCTTTAGAGTATAACATTATCCAAAATAATGATAATTTCATTGCATGTTCAGGTGGAAGACTGTATCAAAATTTCATCAACTATGGATGGATGGAACTGTAACTGCAACAAACAGAGCCTTTTCCTTTATAATGTGGATATCTTGCTCAGAACACAGGCAATTATAAGATGGCCCCATCAAACAACATTTTCAATGCTACCACAAATAACATAGAGATATATTCTAATATATCATGCAAAGATAAACATGAGAGTGCAAGAAAAATACAGAGTTAGACCAATCTTCTTTGAAAAATGAAGCAATACAAAAACATGCACTGTGATCAGCTTTTGAAACATCCTCGTCCAAGCATGAAACAGGGGAAAGAGTTAGATTTGAGATAAAGTAAACTTCATAAAGAAATCACTCAAAAACTGAAATCTCTCTGGGAAAGTTTGTGGAGTCAAATTGCCCTAATAATGGTTCCCCAAAGGGAATACTTCTCTTTCGTAGATAAAGACTTAATCCTCTTCAAGAAAAAAAGAAATGCACTGAAGGTTTGATTAACTCCATTCTAAACACAAATCATGAGAAAAGATGAGCTATAGAAGGTTACTTTATGCTTGGAAGAGTAGAGTTAAGTTATATTCCAAAGCAGGCCAAGAAATTACTCTTTTATGGCATTCCTTATTACAACAAACTTTAAATGTCTTAAATGAGCTGCATGCAGCCAAATTGTCTGATAATGGTTCTGCAAAAAGAAGGGAGTGAAAACCAAAGCAGAAAGGAGCTGATACCTTGAAGTTACGAAACTTTAAAAGACACATACATGTACCACTTGGACGGAATGAGATGTATTTACAGTTTAGAAAGTTATGTTGTCAGTCAATTTGGAGATATCATGCCCTCTCTCATACATTTCGATAATGCTCAGCAGAATTATAATAGACTTTTAAGAAAAAAAAAATACCGCTGAACAGATCAGCACATTCAGATCAGTGAAACTTGGAGTTGCAAAACTTTTTGATATGTTCTATAGATGGCTTTCAAGAATCATGTGCCATTCCTTGGTCACCAAACGAGAATATGAAGCAGTTTGCAGTTTGAACACTTACTTGTGTGAGGATGTTTGAAACATTGGTGGAAACAAGGAAAACTAGAGAGGGGCCGTCAAAGGCGGCAGACCCACGCCTTGTACAAAGTCGGGGTAAACATAATGTGCATTCGGTCATCTACCAGAATTCGGTCACTTAATTGCCAGTGTGCTTTATCACCAGCCAGTGAGTTCTACCAAAGATCGTACACTGAAGTGTGCGATCTTTGGCTCTACAGTCACATCACACGCAAATCACATCATTTCACATACGGTAGCACTCATTCACAACAGGAAAGTCCTTTAGTCTCCTCCAAAAATCCATCGAAAATCCCAAATACCACCGTCAAAAGTGCAGAATCAGAACTTTTCCAAGCGCGCGCGAATTAAGTCCAGTTTTAAGAGTATTGTCTACGCGACGGGTCGCCGAAAAAGCGCTAAAAATAGAGAAATACGCCGTTTTGTTGTGGGATATTTTGCTCATAGCAAGCCAAGAGTGTGATGATATCAAAGGTCGTATGAGTGTACGATCTTTGATGGTATCCACAAAAGCGCAAAAGAAAAACAAAATTTACGTGCTCCCTGGGCAATTACCCCTATGATTAGTGTCTACGGAAATTATTCATTGCAAGGGTTGAATGCGAATGTCTACTGCACCAGTATTCGGTCACCAACGAGCGCCGCAACGTCCCCGATGCAATTTTGCACCAACAGTGTAGAGCGCGATGCATTTTCAGCGGCCTTGCACACGCATTGACATTGAGCGCGCATATCGTGCAGTGTGACTGACTGAGCAAATGCTCCTCCAACGAAAAAAACAATCAATGTTAATTTGAAAAATCATCAAAATACGGGCCAGTTTGTGACGACGGAGAACGAACTTTCATAAATCTAGAAGGACATAGTCCCTCAAATAGGCCTAAACGTAAATTTCGGAATTCTTACGAACATTTGAGCAGCGAAGTCGGATCGTTTGGGAGTTTATGTGTTCGTATGGTAGCGGAAAATCGCAAAGTGAGAAACGGGAAATTTTCGGAGTGGTCACTATACCATGGGGTCAAAACTTCAAGGTCACACAGAATTTGCAAGGGTCAACCGATTATCACCAAAATCTAATCGATTCTTACCTGCCATTATCCAAACATCCCCTGAACATTTCGTGCAAATCCGTTTACCCGTTCTCTTGTTATCTTGTACACAAACAAACAAACAAACAAACAAACAAACAAACAAACATACGGAACCCTTTACATAACCCCCTGCCGATTTTCATCGGCGTGGGTAAAAACAAAATTTACGTACCCCCTGGGCAATTACCACCCTACGGCAATTATTCAATACAAGGGTTGAATGCAAATATCTACTGCACCAGTATTCGGTCACCAACGAGCGCCGCAACGTCCGCGATGCAATTTTGCGCCAACAGGGTAGAGCGCGATGCATTTTCACCGGCCTTGAACACGCATTGACAAGGAGTGCGCACATCGTGCAGTGTGACTGGGACCGAGCAAAATTATTTCATGATTGAGGAATGCTCCTCCAACAAACAAACAAAAAAAGAATCAATGTTAATTTGAAAAATCACCAAATACGGGACAGTTTGTGACGACGGAGAGCGAACCCCGAACTTTCATAAATCAAGAAGGACATAGTTCCTCAAATAAACGTAAATTTCGAAATTCTTACAAATGGTGTTGAGCAGCGAAGTTGGATCGTCTTACGAACAGAGTTGCATGCAGCGAAGTCGGATCGTTTGGGAGATACGCTTTTGTATATGGCGCGCCGATCGACCAACAACACTGTTTATCGGCGATAAACACTGTTTATCGAGCGATAAACACTGTTTATCGAGCGATAAACTCTGTTTATCGAGCGATAAACTCTGTTTATCAAGATGAAGCTCTGTTTATCACACCTTTATCAACTGATAAACAGAATTTTTCTCGATAAACACCGTTTATCGGCGGTCGATAAACAGTGTTTATCACAAAAAAACTCTGTTTATCGTTCGATCGATAAACATAGTTTTTCGTCGATAAACACTTTATCACTTGGTCGATAAACATAGTTTTTCTCTGTTGATAAACAGTGTTTTTCGTTCGATAAACACTGTTTATCGCCGATAAACAGTGTTTTTTCAGTGTTTATCGCCGATAAACAGTGTTTTTCGGCGATGAACAGTTAATCGGCATTACTGATCAAATGGCGCGCCATATTTGTATGGTAGCGGAAAATCGCAAAGAAACGGAAAATGTTCGGAGTGGTCACTATACCATGGGGTCAAAACTTCAAGGTCACACAGAATTTGCAAGGGTCAACCGATTATCACCAAAATCTAATCGATTCTTTCCTGTCATTATCCAAACATTCCCTGAACATTTCGTGCAAATCCGTTTACCCGTTCTCTTGTTATCTTGTACAAACAAACAAACATACAAACAAACAAACAAAAAAAAAAAAACAAACAAACAAACAAACAAACAAACATACGGAACCCTTTACATAACCCCCTGCCGATTACATCGGCGTGGGTAACTATACTGCACTCTCACAATATGTACGAAATCTGAATTGTTTATCATGTTTGCATGATCTCTGTTAGCATTTCCAACTCATTTCACTAGGGTAGGTGTGTGTCACTTGATGATTAATATTCGTTGATGTAGATGGATTGTATGCATTGAAAGAAAAAAAAACACCTGATCAAGTTGCTTAAGGTTGTTCTGTGTTATAAAATCAAAATACATTGTATGTATGATATATATTAAAGGTACTGTTGGGTCTGATCCAAAAATAGTGTTCACTTGGACTAAATTTTCATATTGACACTTGTATTTCATGTTATATATCATATTAAAGCTGAGAATCTGCAGTTTTCAGAAAAGTACATGTCTAATATATTTGACGTCAGACTTTTCCGTAAATTAGTGGTAAAATAGGAAAAGCGCCCTCTTTGCGCGACGGGACGGACTTTACTTTTTCAAGTAATTTGCACAAAAACTACAAAAGTAGGGGAAACATCAATTCTTATCATAGAGTACCCTTCCTAGGAGCAATTCATATCTGGTATTCATTTTTCTTATTATAGTTAAATTTTGGGTCAAAATCTTCATTTTTTCTTGAAAAAACATGTTTTTCAGTACTTTGACACAAAATTATTATTTTTTCTGTATGATAGACTTGAGTTTGGTCACTCATATTCCATGATGTATCAATGAATTAGTGGGGCTCTATATCCATGACACTAAATTAAATAATTCTCTATTCATAAGAAAATTATAATTGTCCAACATAATGTCCGTCCCATCGCGCGACGGGACGGACTTTACATAATGGTAGGCGCGACGGGACGGACTGCACATGTAAGCAATGGTAGGTGCGACGGGACGGAAATTTTATACAATAATGGGCTAGAAAAAGAGTGTCCCTAACTTGCACAGAATAAAAAGACTACAATGTAATTGGCAAACTTGTGAAAAGAGTAACCATTGTATGTGGTCAAGAGGTTTTATGGATCCTTCATCTTCCCTTCAGACCTTACATTAGTATATTGACTAGAGAGGTTGACCAATTGAAGTTAAAAAGATCATATTATAGTTTTGGTCGAGATGGGGCATCAAGTTTTCATCTGTTTTTGTGAGGTAATGAGAAACCTTTTATGAAATATGAAAGAGCATGTAACTCTTGGAGGGATTTAAAGTTTATTTGATGAATATTGGTTTTGAAATGGCTGATATATGCAAAAGAAAGTAAAACAAAGCCAGGTGGGTTCCACTTTTTTTGGCAATGGATATTGTTTGTTTTACTTTGTTTGAGATATGTCGGCTATTTCAAAACTAATTTTCATCTAATTAACTTTAAATTCCTCTTAGAATTGTATGCTCTGTATTTTCATATACTGGTTTCTTAGTATCTCTCTCTCTCAAAAAAAAAGGTATCAGTGTAAAAGCTCAATCCTCATCTCAACCAACACTGTACTCTCCCTTAAAGTTTGATGTTCTGCTGATTTGTAGTTGCATTCATTTTACATGTACATGAATAGATTTTTACTGTTTGGAGTAATGTATTAAGATCTATGCTTACTTTTTGTTTCATATTTGTCCATGATGTAATTCACCAACTTATTTTTAGAAAGGCAATTCCCATTTAGACTTAGAATAAAAAATAATTGTAAATTACAAATGCACAGTCTACTCTGGAAGTCAATACTGCATTATATAAACCTGAATCTCTTGTCCATGTGTTCTAACTGTATTTTTTTTAAAAATTGAGATTAATATTTATCAACATGCAGATTCTAACCATGTCTGAGAAATATGGAAGAAAAATTGCCACAAAAAGTTTATGAGAAAAATGGGAGAAAAAACATTCTTAGACAATTGTTTGCATTTCAATACTGAAACATTGATTTTGAGCATCCCCATGTTGGGATGCACATGGGGAATTGACAATTCAAAATTCTTCATCTAAAAATACATAAACCTGTTTCAATTCTTAGACACTTCTGGTATACAAGTTTAAAAATGCAATTTATATAAAAAAGAAATGCCAACAATATTACTGCAACACAAAAAGAGGTGAAGTTTTAAAACTGAAAAACTACAGCATGGTTGTCAAAAACTGTGATCCTAATATATGATGCTCAACCCCTTGTGGATGGAAAGTGAAAAAAAAAAAAAAAAACAGCATCTGGATACTAACGATTATCACAAAATTACTTCCCCAAAATGATTTGCCACTATACTCTGAGTGGCGTTGTTGCTGCTGAAAACTTGTATAGACTTTATAGCACAGTCAGTCAAATGGTCGAGGCAGAATTCAAAGCTTATGCAAATGACGTGCAACGTATAAGTCTCATTTTCACTCATAAAAAAAAAAAATATGTTCCTGGGAAAAATATAATCAAGGATTACTATACCGTAAGTGCAAGGATTTTTATGTGATGAAAATCTTTAACTGTAATAGTGATAACTGTTACTGAAATTTTCCATCATTTCTCAGGTTAGTTTAAATCTTGGAACTCTACACTAAAATGTCATAAGACTGTGGTAACCACAGGTTTGAACACATTTTGATGAAAATTAGTCAGTGTTGAAAATTTCCAATTCGTTTTGTACATAGTGCATCGTCCCGTTGCACTATGGGATGGAATTCAACACCTTTCGAGGAAATTACTTAAAAACTATAATATATTAGATCTGTATGTTAGCTCTTTTGTTGAAGTAATGTAGAGAATAGTAGCAAACAATGCCACATAGCATGGCAAGTCTGGCTCATCAACATTGATACAATTCTCCTTTGAATTTTGTCTAAAAAAACAGTGATTTTTTTAATTCCGTCCCGTCACGCCAGTAAAATTTTTTGTTTCCATGGAAACAAAACAAATGTCTGCCTTGTTTATAGTGCACTTTCATGCTTTCATGTAAGCTTGATACATATGGCTGCTATCATGCTAACATTTCTTTTTGTGAGCAAAAAATTCTCTTAAATTCCTTCTCATCGCTGTACCTTGATTTTTTGGATCAGACCAAGAGGCACATTTTTTTTTTCTCGCTGGAAATTGAAAAAAAAAAATGGAAGAGAAAATGAAGAGTATCCACAGTTGCCAAGATCGTCATTAAAGACAGCCTTTGCAGTGGTGATCAAATCTTGGTGGAAAGATTCAATCTTTGGGCAAATGAAATGCCATTGCAACATTATCATTCATGAAAAGTAATTTTCCTCGAGAAAGAAAATCAAGGATTACCATACCAAAAGTATAAGAATTCTTGTAAAATGAGAATTTTTGGCCTTATGATAATAATTGTTGGTCAAATTTTTCAGCATTCATTAGTAGTTTGAATCTTGGTGTGCTTAATCCACACCAAGATGTTATAAAACTGTGTTTTCCAAAGTTTAAATACATTTTGATGAAAATTAGCCAATTCTCAAAAATTTCCCATTCGTTTTGTACATAGTTCATTTTTGTCCGTCCCGTCGCGCGACGGGACGGACTTCAACAGCTTTTGAGAAAATTACCTAAAAAATAAAATCTATTAGATCTAGAAGTTTCTCTATTTGTGCAAGTAATGTTTGGAACATTGACAAACAAACACCACATGACATGGTCTGTATTGCTCATTAACTTTGAATTAATTCTCCTTTGAATTTTCTTCACAAAAACCAGTGATTTTTTCAGTCCGTCCCGTCGCGCTAATAAAATTTGTTGTTGCCATGGAAACAAAACAGATGCCAATCTTGTCCATAGTGCAGTGTGATGTCTTCATGTAAGCTTAACACATTTGTAGTAATAAATGGCTGCTAACACTTAAACTTTTTTTGTTTTAAATAAAAAACCCATTCAAATTCCGTCCCGTCGCGCTCCCTTGATTTTTGGATCAGACCCTGTTTACCTTTGGGAGCAGAGATTTAAAAAATGTTCAAGATATCACATTTGATGCATATGGGTAGGTCAGTTGTATCACAAAACGTCCTACCATGTAAAAATTTTGCAATAAAGCCTAAAATATACGGATATATCACTACTTTACTCAATAAACCATAATTGTAGACGGTTTAGTCTAGAAACATTTTTACCATGACTATTGTTCACATTTGTATATTTAACAGTACTTTTACATTAACTACATTGATTCAAATTTTTACATGGGTTGTTTCTAACCCTAGCTCACATTTAAAGGACAAGTTCACCTTCATAAACACAAGGATTGAGAGAATGTAGCAATATTAGTAGAACACATCATTGAAAGTTTGAGGAAAATCAGACAATCCGTTCAAAAGTTATGAATTTTTGAAGTTTTTTTGCAGTACCCGCTGGATGAGAAGACTACTGCAGTGTATGAATAACTTAGATGTCACATGCGTACAACAATATAAGGAAAATATAAAGAGAATTTCACAAAATTCCATCTTTTGAAAAAAGTACACATTCCCCTGACTCGTTACCGACAAATGTTATGGGTAATATTATTCCCCCTGCCTTTAGAAAGAGGCAAGTCAAGTGCTATTTTATTATGCGAAAAAAGTGAAAATACGTTGAATTTTCTTTTACATTTTCTTTATACTGTTGTACGCATATGACTCACAAGCTGTAGTAGTCTCCTCATCCAGCGGTTCCAATACAAAAATTTAAAAAATTCATAACTTCTGCTTCGATTGTCCAATTTTCCTCAAACTTTCACTGATGTGTTCTACTAATATTGTTGCATTTTCTCAATCCTTATGTTTATGAAGGTGAACTTGTCCTTTAAGAGCTATTGTGAAGCACTAAAGCTGGGTTTTTGTTTTATTTGCAAATGGTAAATTATGCCTTTAAGTCTTTGAAGCAAGCCTTCAGTGCTTAACTTGCACACACCCTTAAGCTTACACCATACAGGCCATCATGAACACCAAATCTCATTTAAGTTTATTGCCTTCTCTTATGTTTAAATTCTATACACGCTAGCATTGGTATTGAGGGGGTCAATACAAACTAAACAGAGACAGCATACATTGTATATGAAATTTAAAAGATAAGGAATAAACATAAGGACAGTGTATCTGATACTCTAACAAACATGGCAAGTAACAACCATTAGCCATCACATTCCGCTTAGTGAATATTATAGATAAAACAAGTTATGATGAGCGGACATGAAATAGCATTTCAATATATACATCGTACCTCCCTTAACTAATTTAAAATTAGCTTTTAAATTTCTCTTGGTACACAATGCATATGTAATTACTGTCTTCTACTAACTTGTCACATGTATGATTTTTTTTTTTTTTTTTTTTTGGTCTGGGATACTTACACACTGTAAACTTTGTGGCTTTTTTCATTCTAATTTTTTTTTGGCGTTCGTTTTGTAATGATTTTTTTATTTTTGCATTCTTTCCATTGTATGATTTCTATGTTTTGTTATCATTTCACAGCCTTGCTGAAAAACAGGTTATAGCTGATAGCAAGCTTTTTACCGTGGTTAAATAAATAAACTCACACTCACTCAACTCAACCTTGTGTCAGCAGTAAAATGAATCCCCCACAGCATGTCCATTAAAATGAATGCAGTAGAATAGTCCTTTGAAATGCAATAGAGCATATCTCCTTGAAGCATAATGCAGTGTGGTATTGTGTTGAGAAGTTGGGTATTATTTGGTGCAGTCAGGGATGGGCGGTGTAATGCAGACCAGGCAGTTTGTAATGGGAAGTCAACTTTCGTGTTTACCAGCATAGAGTTATTATATGGGATGTATTTGTTTAGCATTGTTTGTACACAGTGCATGGTCAAATACAGTGCAGTCAAGTGTAGTGTAGCGTACATTGCAATTATTTGTGTGCAGTCAGGCAGTAAGCAATGCTGGAATACAGACATAAGTGCTGCGCAGCGAAGTGTTGTAAATCATGGTATAGTTTAAAAGAAAAATTTACGTTACATAAATATACCCCTCAAAATAAGTTCTGCAATTAAGGTTTATTGTACTTCTCTTAATATACAGGCATTAACTTCATTAAATATGATATCATAAGAAAGCCTAATTAATTATCTTTAAAGTGACATCTCATATGTTTTGACTGGGTGATCCTGGAATGCGCAAAAGAGCTGAGTATGGGGACAGATCAAAAACGAAAAGTCGCTAATGGTAATGAACAGTTTTGATGACGTTTCTGACAGTTGGCTGTCCGTCCTCAGGGGTGACTCTTGAGGACGGAGAGTCAACTGTCCGAAACGTTGAGTCCTCCTCCTTGCTCCACACTCCTCTCTGGTTCACAGTCCTTTTTAGGTCTACACACACTCTAGAAATAATACTCTCGCTCACTTTCTCGCTTCTTCCTATCCGTCTCATTTCCTCTTTCATGCCAACAGTCCTTTTCAGGACTCACACATGGTGAACCGTAAACCTACCATATGTTTGCTGTAAGCTGCGTTTACACCATGTTCTCGGCGGTAACAGCAGCCCCAATTGCCTGAAACGCAGTGCGCCATGGGTAGATGAGACATTCTCCTGTCTTACCCCCTTCGCATTCTAGTCTTGTTTGTTCCAGTCCTCGCCCCGGTGAACATATTGCTATCAGACGCTCTTCTCACGTCTGATCAGGGTAGACTATCAGTATTTTCCATCGCGTCCCGCTATGGCCCACCTCCCTGTTTTGTTACCGTCTATTGCATGCCAACGTGTTTCTTTGCATTCACCCCATTCTATCACAGCATACAAAATTCCTCATTAGCATCGCAACTGCGAGGCAAAGTTTTTGACAGTTTACAAATCTGTCACAGCATTCACGGCAATCACGGCCGCCACATTTTTGTATCCCGTCTCACCGCGTCGTTTCATGTCCCTCCCGTTTTTTCCACGGTAGCCTGAAACGGGGCTGCCATGGTTGCTGGTGGAACATGGTGTAAAGGCAGCTTTATTCAGCAGATCAATATGGTACACTCGAGTGCAGAGAAGTGAAGCATGGCGCAATGTTAATCATAATGCCTCCCACCCAAATGGTGCAAGAGGCATTGTGATGAGATTCAGTGGGAAATGTTTGAAGACTTACCTGAGGTAGATGACACCCCACATGTAGGTGCGGAACCAGAGGGTGGTCCCACTATTAGCCTGGTATTTCCTGATCAGGATAGGGTGGGGCACCGGGAGGAGACCCACCAGGGTGCCATGCTGCAGAAACTTTAGGATCTCACTCTCATCCGTCAGACCCCTGGCAAGTAAAAACATCAGGCAAGGTTACAGAATCCCATCTACCTGGATCTATCTATGATCTTTCCATCCATCAACCTACCTACTTGCCTATCTATCTGTCTATCTATCTATCTATCTATCTATCTATCTATCTATCTATCTATCTATCTATCTATCTCTTTAGCTATCCATGAATCTATTCCTCCATCCATCTACATAGATACCTATGTAGCCATCCATCTACCAACCTGTACATCTATCCATCTATCTATCTAATATCTACAGTATATATCTATCTATCTATCTATCTATCTATCTATCTATCTATTGATCTATCTATCTATCTATCCATCATTCTATGTACCTTTCTATCAATAAATATGTGTGTGTAGGTAAATGTGAATGTCTTTACAAGGTGTTTGTAGATCCACATGTAGGGCACTGACCACACACTATCATAACAACTCAAATATTACAGCAATAACAAAGAGAGACAATATCAAGGGAGTTGTAATTTACATTCAAACCTCTAATTTCAACCTTTTCAACTTTTTAACCTTACCCTCTGATGGCACTTAATTCTATACATAGAGCGCATATCCCTGGTACCAGAGCACAAAGGTGTTTTTGCTTTCACATTGCAGTACTTTACAAAGAGCAATACAATAGTCGAATAGAGGTCAAATTTGCAAATGCAGAACTACACAGAGGGAAAGAGCAATTTAAAATTTCTTTTCTTGAGAAATCCTTAATATTTCCCACCTACAAGATTCATTTCTCTTACACAAAGAAACATCTTTTGGCACATTTTTAAATGTGAGAATACAGCGATATATAAATACTGTGAAATACATATGTGACCCTGCACCTCAAAACAAAAAAAAAAGTCGCCAGACATGAATTTTTAGTTAAGACCATATTCTGAAAGAGCAGACTTTAAGCTTTAAAATGATGTATAACTCAAATCAAATGGACTCTCCTAACCTATCTAAATATTGGAAAGAAAGCACAAACTCGGGAAAAGTGTGAACTGAGAAAAGAGGCTCTGAAGTACAGTGTCTATTCAAGTGCTTAATCTTTACCAAACCGTGCTGGATGTGCGATGAATGGGACAAAAAACAGGAAGTAAACCACCAGAGTAACAACAATGAAGGGATTATCAGATTAAACTGAAATTAGGCATGCCTCATTAACACATTCTGTCTATAATTAATGCCAACTTTCAAAGCAGTAGTACTATCCTTTCAAAAGTTATTAGAGTTGAAAGTGAAGAGTGTGGACAAGGTTTTTCAGAAATGAAAAAGGGATTCTAAAGACACACCTAATCACACTATTCTACCAAAAATGTTCAAGATAAACTGCGAAAAAAACACAATTTCCATGCCCATTTTATGATACCAAATTTTAGCATAATGTAAAAGAAGACCCGCTCTTTCAGAAAATATGAAAAAGTCAAGTTCGGCTAGGTTGACCCATTTCACTCATTTTCAGTCCTCACGCAAAATCAGTGTGTGCGAATTTATGTTCGTTTTGAGGTGCACGGTCACATATTGCAGGCCATGAACATAATGCCAGTCTAAATTCTAGTATTTACGAGACCTGCTTACCAACACATCTCGCCCTAATATAACAATAAAGGCTGTACGACAAAACAAGACGGAAACATTGAGCAAAACAAGGTGAGTAGAAGCTAGCTGTAGAGGAGGTTTCTGTGCTATTCTCTGCGATAAAGTAAAGTCTGAATGAAATTTTACAGTATGTCACCAAGAGGACAGCAATAATGAAAAATTTAGTGAAACTCAGCCATAGGTCAGTATTTTGTGAGTGAATAAAACAAAACTTTAACTCTGACAAATCAGCATGACAGGCTACTGACTGCATGACAGCAAACTGGCAGTAAGTGGGAAATAGTCAGCCATATCCACTAGACCCATTTAGTAGTCATATCTAAGAAAGGGCATCAAAAGTGCTAAATATGCAGTCTGTGGTTGTGAGAAAAGGAAAAAAAAAGATGGCCAAAATAACACAAAATGACCTACATTGCTATAATCTAAGACTGGACATTGCAGGGTCCTGATATATTAATGAGGAAGGCCCAACTGCCTGTGCTTGCAAAGGGAAACAGAGAACGAGACATTTTGGTCTGCCCCCTCCTGCTTGAACAGATTAGACAAAATGTGACCCTGCACCTCAAAACAAACAAAAAGTCGCCAAACATGAATTTTTAGTTAAGACCATATTCTGAAAGAGCAGACTTTAAGCTTTAAAATGATGTATAACTCAAATGAAATGGACTCTCCTAACCTATCTAAATATTGGAAAGAAAGCACAAAGTCAGGAAAATTTTGAAATGAGAAAAGAGGCTCTGAAGTACAGTGTCTATTCAAGCGCTTAATCTTTACCAAACCGTGCTGGCTGTGCGATGAATGGGACAAAAAAACAGGAAGTAAACCACCAGAGTAACAACAATGAAGGGATTATCAGATTAAACTAAAATTAAGCATGCCTCATTAACACATTCTGTCCATAATTAGTGTCAACTTTCAAAGCAGTAGCATTATCTCTTCAAAAGTTATTAGAGTTGAAAGTGAAGAGTGTGGACAAGGTTTTTCAGAAATGAAAAAGGGATTCTAAAGACACACCTAATCACACTTTTCTACCAAAAATGTTCGAGATAAACTGCTGAAAAACACATTTTCCTGCCCGTTTTATGATACCAAATTTTAGTATAATGTAAAAGAAGACCCGCTCTTTCATAAAATATGAAAAAGTCAAGTTCGGCTAGGTTGACCCATTTCACTTATTTTCAGTCCTCATGCAAAATCAGTGTGTGCGACTTTATGTTCGTTTTGAGGTGCACTGTCACAAATGACCTGGATGCCAAAAATATCAATAAACCAGGCCAGAACCTGTGTGGAGAACTGGATGGGTGGAGTGTAGTGACTTGAGAAGAAGACTGCTAGAATCACTGACTTTTATTTGGTTAATAACAAAGGTGTCTTTTTTTCTCAACTACAAGTAGGAGACAACTGTCGATAGAATGAGAGGACAAGAGTAGCCATCACAACTCAAGGAAGATTTCTGTTATTTGACCTTTGAACTCACTTGTCAATGCAGATTTTCTCCACCTGTGGCACCAGCACCTGAAGCAATCTCATGATGGTCTGCAAGGGAAGCTTCTGTTTCCATGACTGCACCTGTTGTTATGGAAACAAAGGTACTAGGTATCTCACCATAGGGACGGCCATCTTACTTCCTATTTACATACTATAAAACCAGATACATAGGCATTGCTCATGAAACTTTTGTTAATTGGAGCCGACAGCCTTTTACACAGCATGAAACTGTTTAAACAAGAACTTTGGAATGCATTTTACTTTCATGAATCTTGGCTCCGAGCTAAAATTAGCAAAAGCTTCATGCACGCCAAAATTTCAGGTTTTACAATAGCCTAACAATTAAAGTGTGGACATGAGATTATAACGACGTCATTACATGGTCTAAAACTGAGATATCTCATTAGAGCTCGCTCATTGTTATCAACTAATTCTAACAATATTCAGAATACTGCCAATATGTCTTTATCATTGAAAGACCTTGTCTCTGATACAGTGTAGCATAAAAAGAAAAAAGACACACAAAACCATCATTGTCTGGTAACACATTCAAATACAGCACCAAGATTGTATGTAAAGTCCCACACACTTTCAGATTAGCTCACAAAGAATTTGCTAAAACATTTCTTAGGCATATAATTGTTTTTTCCTACCCATTCTGGTGTTGGCCTCCATTCCCCAGACATGCTAGCAGCAGCACTCGAGGACGTTGAACCAGTCCTCTGCAGCTGTGATGGTCTGTACTCCTCCCTACTGGAGCCTGCCCTCGCTTGTTGGCCATCCTGTGGTAATCTACCGGACTCCGAGGAATGGCTTTCTGTGTCACTGTGTGGGGACACTGCAGCCTGAAGCTAAAAATGGCAGAGAGACATTGAAATGTACTTTACATAGTAAAATCTATCACAACACCAAGGAAAGAATCACTATGACAACAACATCACCCTTGAAAGGAAAATGGTACTATCTCAGAAAATGTACACTGTAAAGCAAGCTATTTTTGCGGCATGAAATTTTCGCGAATTGCATCTGCAATTCAATGCATATAGTGTAGACAAGAACTTTCAGGTGCACTTTGATTTTGCGAATTTTGGCTCTTGTGAAATTTGTGAAATTAAAATGCATGTGAACACTCCTCGTTTTACAGTATTTTTGACTGAAGGACACAAGATAAAAATGATGGCTATATAGAGGACTTTAAATTAGATGACCTTTTATTGCTGAGTACCACTGGGAATATGCCATAATAGGCCAAGATGTCAACTACATTATCCCTTATGTAATCAGACACTTAATAGGTTAGCTTGCCAAGTTTTCTCATCAGCATTCATTAGTCCCTCCAAACTCAAAAACTTATTTGTAAAATCAGCATGCTCACTCAAGTATAGCAATTTGCCTCAGTCCAACAGGTAGGTGAGCCATTATGAGACAGGAGACTTTGTCTCTATTCATTGACAATTAATTCCAAGACATCTGTGCCAACTGATCATTTCTGTATTGTATTCAAATTCTATGCATGCTTTGTCCACAAAAGATTGCCATAGCAACTGCAAAGCTTGAAAGAGGCTAGACAGAAAGATCTGTCTGTCAGGAGGAGTCTTTTATTCTTTTGACGTTATCGCTCTCCTCCATAGACGGATGGAAGGTTGTCCCATACCTCGCTGTAGTGAAGCTCTTAACCACCGTCTCTATGGAGAATTGGGTGAGGTACACTGTACCTAACCCTTCTCGATTGGTTCTAATGCACAGCCCTAGATCAGCAAATCTAAACTTGTATAGCAAAATCAACATTTTAAGAATGCATTGCACTCCCAAGATTAATGAATTATCCAACATTTTGGTAGAATTTTCATGAAAAAAGACAAACAACTACCAGCCCATCGATACAGTCGTAACAGCTCTTCAACATACAAATCCGTTAGCCAATCACATGCGAGGTACGTGTTTTAAATGGCAACATACAGCTAGCGAACGGTGATGTTGCGATATGGATACAAATTTCTGCGATCTAACCTAGTTACTGTGAGTATTTCGACTACACAATGTGAGAAAGTTACCCCAAATATTGCTGCATAATGTGTCATGTCATGTCAAACTTGTTCGAATGTAAAAAAGCTGTATGAAATTGGGTTTATCGTAACGTTTGGTCTGTGGGCGACCACGGCAGAGCATCCCTACAGGAGCCAGTATGATAGCCTTCGGTCCGTATAGGAGGGGATCCGTGAAGCCAGACGCTGTCTCCGTGGAACATATCCCCGACAACCAGATACAGACCGATCTTTCGGTCAAGAAAGAGGCTTGCCTATGCAGCAACAACTGATAATGCTAAGTGAATTCTTAAGAAACTTCATTGCACATAGCCAGAGTATAAAATGATGTGTTACTAGGAAAAGAAACATACATGAATTTCAATACATTACAGAGATGGTCTATTTATTGGCTGAGAAAGTTCTCATTCATGTTTGAAAATTGGCAACACAGCATAGTAAGGCTTAAATCATACAGCTGAGATGGCAGCGTGGCTTACGTTCTGGGCTGCATTGTCTCCTCCTCCACCGGACCCCGCCCTGTTTTCTCCACCAGGCCCCGCCCTGTTCTCCCCACTGGAGTGCTCCACACTGGCTGCTGCTGCTGCTGCTGCCTCACCAGGCATCACTTTGGATGTCTCTGTCATCATGGATACACCTGGCAGGGAGACAGGGAGAATATCATCCACATGATACAAAATCTATCAAAGACCTTCAACAACTTTCACAAGTTTACTGATTAGCAGATCCAATATCATAGTATCAAACAAGTAATGATGGATAAGCTAAATTTCAAACTGTATCACAGACTTAATCATGAATCGGTTTTGATTATTCATTACAGGTAACCATATGAAAGCATTTGCAGCACTTCGTAGGAAGCTGCTGGGTTTCATAATAATCTATGATTGCAACACGGAATATGTCATCACAATGCAACTTACATGTCAACATAAAGCATGCTTTTGATAACTATTCACTATATTTCCATGTTCTCCTTTTGGATTTCTTTGCCCAAATGGAGGTTGTTGCCAATGTACCTTGGTTTTTAGCTGAGCATGCAACCAGGGAGGCATTTCATGAAGGAACTTGTCGGATAAAATATCTGACAAGTCTCTTTTATCCGACAAGTTTTGAGAAATTCTTTAGTCTGATTGGCTGATTCCTCTGAACTTGTCGGATATAATTGACTTGTCGGACATTTTATCCGACAAGTTGTCGGACAAATTGGGCTCTCAGCCAATCAGATGCAAGGATTTCAATAGCTTGTAACAGTTTGTCAGAAAAATATCCGACCAAAATGCTTCATGAAATGCCCCCCTGGAGTTACCTCTGATTTACATTAGGACATGATTACCATCCAATACTACCAGAAATCTGTCGGTATCAATCTCATTAACATGGACCTAAAAAGACAACAAAACTGTTACATAGTCTAGGGTGAAAAGGTCTAGTCAGTGGAATATCTTTCCTTGTGATATTTTGTAGGTTCAAAGGTCAAACAGGTGAGTTACCTGGAGTGGCAAGAAGGGTAGCCTTCAGCGTGCCTGGCTCAGCATCAGCCGCCTGCATAGCGCCCTCCATGGTGGCAGCCTCAGGGAAGTCAGCGCTGGGGGTGGGGTGCAGCTTCTTGCTCCTCTTGGCTAGAGCCTTGGAGATTGAGACGTGGTCTGATGGGAGGTTTGCCAGCTGGTGGAACACAGTGCGCTTCCGGATGATGGTGTACACCAGGTTGGAGTTGCCTAGCAACAGAGATGCAGGTATGACTTTAAAGGCTGATTCTATCAAAAGTTCATAATGTGACTGTTATCATCACATTCACAAAACATACAAAGTAGTGGGCATTCTGATGGGTCTGATGTCTTCCCTGACAGATCAGTGAATGCGACTAATGCTGACCTGGCCGCAGACACACAAAGGTGCTGACATGAGTGACAGACAGAGTACAGCCATAAGACTCATACACAGACCTAGACAGAGATTAGCTATGAATACTGTATATTAACAATCACTGGGGCCTCTCTCTCAGTACCTGACACACTCAGCTCTCAAGGAGCTTGCTAGACCAGCAGCACAGAAATATTCTCCTTATTCCCTTTTTTTTTGATAGCAAACAAACCAACAACCAAAAACAAGGTAAAAATACTGAAATCAGGATAGTTTTCTCTATATTATGACATAGCATTTTGACTTGCATTCATGATTTGTTTTTTACACCAGAAAAAAAAAAATCTGCAGAATTCACAGCACTTGATACACACATACTCACATATATTTTTGTACATGTACATTGCTCTCATGTCTGTTTTTTTTAATGATTTTGGTTCTGTCAAGTTGCCAGTTTGAAATTTCCTCTTATCTTGTTCATTTCATATCAAGAGATGACAAAAGTCACAGAAAACTCATTTTGATCATAAATAAACACATTGAGTCAGTGAAGGAACATCAGAGATGCAGCACCCAAAGGCTCTACAATGTCATACCCCAAAACTCTACAATGCCATACCCTCATGCTTTACGATACATGAACCTAATGCTTTACGATGCAGCACCCTCAGGCTCTATGATGCACTCACCATCAAACTGGTACTGGATGATGTTATTAAAGATCTCCAGGAGGAAAAAGACCAGATGATGATTGGAGGGGCTGGAGAAGAGGAACCATGGAGTAGAGAACGCCTCCAGGAGATGGAGCAGCTTGTTGGCTGACACCATGGACAGGCTCTTCAAGTACGGAGACACTGGAAGCAAGAATCAAACAGGTTTTGTGATCAGTCACATGTGTCACTTTTATCCCTAAATTATATTACACTCATCACCATCATCATATCTAGAATCTTTTTTATATCATATGTCAGAAGTGTTTTGAGACATTTTTGTTTTTCCAGTAAATAGTTGCTTTCCAATGGCCAAAGGGAACCAACTGGCTATAACTGCAATCACCCTTCACACATACTTACCTCTCACTCCTAATTATCATTCTTACCTACTTTCCATTCACATCTAATTGCCAATCCCACCTACTCACCATTCATACCTATTCACCATTCACACCTTCAGACCATTCACACCTTCAAACCATTCCCACCTCCTCATCATTCACACCTAATTGGCATTCACACCTACTTACCATTCACAATGATAGTCAGCAGACAGTCATAGAGAGGCTGTAATCTTTGGTGACCAGATGTGATGATTTTGTGAAACACCTGAAATGGTTTGACAGAAGAAAGATATTGTATACAAATCCTCACTCTTTGATATTATTGAATCACTTTCAGTACAACACAAAAACAACTACAAATATATCTCTTCATCCTAATGTAGCCTGTAATTATGCAAATCCATGTCGTATGACAGTCTTGTGAGAGAATCAGTTTGATTTTTTTTTAATAGTATAGCTGTCAGCAGCATTTCATTTTTAATTGAGTGGAGTTCTCCATAATTGTTAACCAGGCCAATAAAAATCTCATATAAAATGTTTATTTCATCTTTGTGATAAACCCCTCCCCTGTGGAAAAAAAGCAAATTACAGGCCTTAATATGAGGGCAGTGGGGTGGATTTGAAGCACAGTGGAAACTGATCCATCTGCACACATGTAGCATTTATATGATGTCAATACTCAAAAGTATAGAAATTCTGAAACAAGGTGAATATTTTAAGTCAGAGATTCTCCAAAATGTACAAACTTACAGACTGCAAGCAAGCAGCACAAGCATATTCACAGAAGTATGTCTCGAGCAGTAAACACAATGTACAACATTGTAGTTCATTTCTGCCTGAAAGACTGGACTATTTGACTGAAATCTTTGAAGGCTTTCGTGGCCTTCTAACGTTGGGTGGTAGAAGGCTTAATGGTGCACCGTGTATTCTTTCTTGGGTATAAATGTGGCCCTGAGGGAGTGGGTACGCCCCTCAGGGAGTTGGTAGACCTTTTTCACGGCAACATACATACCCAAGAAAGAATAGTGGTGCAACCAACTAAGTATTTGACTCCACACTACCATGGAGCACTGCTAGAAAGACTTGAGACAAAGATAATCACTTTAGTCAGAGGATAGTATACAAATAATCAACGTTGGTGAAGGTGATGGGACAAACTATCACTTCCGAGGCGATCTGGATGTAGCTATCTTTCCGAAGCGCAGCTGAGGAAAGATAGCGTACACATTCAGATCGCCGAGGAAGTGATAGTTTGTCTCATTGCCTGAAACTAAAAGTTGATTATTTGCTTTATATTCCACATCCAGGGTCCTAGAAATTCCCATTTTATTCCACATATGAAACCGTTTCAGCTGTCTTTAGGTATCCTTAGGGCTTAGCCTACATGTGCGCGTAGATGACAAAACAATGAATTTGCTGTGCGCACCGCGCGGCACTGAAGTGAAAGTGCGTTGCACTGTGTACTATCAAGTGACCTAGTTAAATGATAGTCCACAGTGCAACGCACTTTTATTTGGCGCGTACTCATCTCGCGTTAAGACTGTATGGACTGCCAGAGATCAGCAAAACAAACAGCTGTCTTTATAGATGACGAAACAATGAATTTGATGCGCGCACAGCGTGACACTGAAGGGAAAGTGCGTTGCACTGTGTACTATCAAGTGACCTAGTTCTTCTCAGGCGATGTGATGGGCAAAACTACGCTTTATCACGTGATCAGCTCTTGACCAATCCTATTGCAACATTCTTAGTATGTGGAATATAAAGAGACTTACTATGATGAGGAAGTCTGCGTGAGTGCCAGTAAAGACAGGAATATCCATAGGGACACGCACACTGTAGGGCTTGTTCAGACGAACCCCAAAGTTCCTTTCACCACTCAGTAGCAGTAGGATAAACACACCGATGTGCATCAGGCCAACTCGGGCTGAAAAAAAAAGAAGAAAGAGAAAGGAGAAAAATCATGATGTGGAATGAGTAAAATTGTGAATATCAAGATGTACGTACAATGTACAAGAAATATAACGGAGAATAATTACATACGAGTCCATAAGATGCATTGGTGTAAAAGTTACAATAAATTGTTTTACTTTGGTAGGTAATATGCTAGGCTCCATTCCTTCACTCAACCAAATATGCTAAAGCATATGGCGTATTTTAGCACTACACATAGATTCCTTTAATTTTCCACTTCCTGAATCACCGAAGTTGTAGCCATGTTTCCATCAATTCAATTTCCAATTCAAGTTGCTCTTGGTTAAGTCCACAGCAACCATCAGGTTAAATTGTAGATACCAGTAACAGATATTTTAAACAGAACTGGTAGAAATTCCTTATCATTGCCACTGAATGGCTGTTTTCAGGTCACTTCTTCCAAATGCCAACCAATCACACAATGTTTTTAATAGTTAGCACTCATAGACACTCACACTGGTCTGCTCTGGCATCGTTGAGATGGTACAGAATGGGTACTAGCACCTCCAGCACATCACTACTCTTGAGGACATAGAAGAGGAACTTCTTGTTGTGGTCACACATCTTCCAGAACAGCACCAACAACTCCTGATGGAAGGCAATTTTCTTTGTAGAGCCTGGGAGGTAAGTCTAGACACAGGAATAGAAAAGGATGATGATTAGAACATGTGCAATTTTTCACACAGCCAGTAGCTCTCATATTTTGAATGAAACATGAAGGGGTTTGACAAGTAAGAGGTTCATTAATGAAGGCTAATACCCTATCTCACTGCGCTGCATTCACTAATTAACTCATCTACTTACATCAGGGCTGGTTCCCTGATTTGCACAGATGCCAGAAGCATAATACAAGTGCAACAAATTATTCAATCATCCAATTTTGTTATTGTATCATAATGGCCCACAAGTGGGACAACAGCATCATCATCCTTTATCTAGTTGGAGCAGATTACATTACAGCAAATATGTGGACAGAGAACACAAAATGGCCAATAGCTTTGCAAGTGGCACACTGCACAGACGTATCAATGAATTAAAAAAAAAATCACCTAAATGAACAATCACATCATGATTATGATTTATGGTTGGATTGTAACAACTGAAAGAAGCCTTAATTCCCTGCTGAATGAAAGGTACAAAGCCGATAAGATAAAGGGATGACTAGTCTGACAAAAACAGTTGGTACAAAATACACATACGAGGTGTGTCAGAAAAGTTCCAGGACTGCCGTCATAGAAGATTTATTTCAAACCCAAACTTCACACTACGAGGTTTCACCTTCAAAGTAATTTATATGGAGTATGTGATCTTAACTCTCTGCAGCCATCAGATTTTTTTCTACATAATTTTTTGACACATCCTCTGCCTCAGGTCATTCAGCAATGAGCATAGAGCAACGAACAAACTTGAAGTTTCTGGTAAGGTTGGGGGAAACTCCGTCAGAAGTGCTGAGATTGCTGCAGCAATCTTTCAAGTCCTCGCGTCCTTCTTTAAACCTCTTGTACAATTCAAAAATGTGTGCATGACATCGTCTCATCACCGTAAACTTGCTGCAGCAATCTCAGCGCTTCTGAAAGAGTTTCCCCAACTGTACCAGAAACTTGAAGTTTGTTCGTTGCTCTGTACTCATTGCTTAACGACGTGAAACAAAGGATGTTTCCCAGGTATATGAAATTATGTAGAAAATCTGATGAGCTAAGATCACAGTTACATACTCCAGATAGACTACTTTGAAGGTGAAACCTCTTAGTTTGAAGCTTGGGTTTGAAATAAATCTTTTATGACACAAGTCCTGGAACTTTTCTGACACATCTCATACATATATAGATACAAGCCCACAAAGATGATGTGAGGTAGATGTCACTGTACCTGGATGAGAGGATTGTTGAGAAGTCTTGTGAGGCCTTTGAGAATAAAGTGAAAATCCTCCTCACGATGTATACGGGAGAGATAGTTCACAAACAGGTTCTCTGGCAGCACCCCCTGTTTGGTACAAACAACAGCCAAAGGGAACTACAAGCTAAAAATTTAAGCGTCTTCACAGAGGAAAATATACATAAAATGAAACTGACAAACACACACAAATAATAATTCAAATCAGAGCAGTGGATATCTTCCAAAGATTTTCATCAGCAAACTTTCACAGGAAGGGAAGAGACTTTTATTTTTGTTCTCTATTGCAGGGCAAGAGGTGTTTGGAGAAGTTGTGATCAATATGGAAAAATACTAATAGATGAATTGAACTTACATTCTCTTATCATGTCACATCTGAGCCCTGTCATATAAGACAATATATGGCAAGATAGAATATTATAAGTTTATTAAATCGAGAGTTAGCTGTTGCGATACTGTTGATATCAATCTTGCATTAGACTTCAGAGATGCATATCTCTAATCAAGTGATTCTGAAAAGTAAAATGACTCTGCCAAATCTGGGAGAGAATATGTCTACCTGACAAGGAAGTTAAATTTGCTCATTCATTCAAGCATATGGCACAGTGTGCCTGGTTGATACCATTTACCGACTATTTCTAGTCACCTGGGGCGAACCAGGCGGGGTCGGCATAATCCGCCTGTTTTCTTGTGTCGGTGGGTAGGGGGACCACTTTACCAGGTTGACACCGTGCTCTTTACGATGAATGAATGAAGTTAAGTTTACGATGTGAATCATATCAATATTTCCTCCTCCAGTCAAGGGCAGAGTTAGCGAAAAAAGGGAAGGGGTCTTATTTTATGAATTTCTTTTCTTCTTCTTTCACAAGGGGTTGGGTGCTCGAAGTCCAACTAACCATGTCATGCCCTTCCTCCCCTCCATCCACCGATGACGCAACATTGTGGGGGTTGGCGTGGTCAAGAGTGACCACCAGGATCTGGGAAGCCACCTCCACCAGAGGTTCGCGGGTGTCCGAGAAGAGGAAGTGGTTGTAGGGCACGCCGTACCCCACGGGGTCGTAGGCACAGGCGATGTTCAGCAAGGAGGTGAAGAGTGGTAGGGCATGTCTGGGGAATAAACCGGAAGAGAATGAAGAGTGTCATATTGCAGGATTGTGCTAACAACAAGAATGTATAGTATACCTCATGTGTTTCTCTGAGAAGTACGTACCACAATTAATAGTTCATGTAAAACAAGCATTTTTACAACACAGATGACAGCTTCAGTGGCTGTATTTCTTGGACAATATACCTATTATACCACCATACTTTCGTGGACTTGGTATCCTATTTTGATGTGCTTCAAGGGACTGTTCTCCAATCAACTTTTGGTAATCTTTAGTGATTGCTTAATGACAACAATAAGGCACACGATGAAGACCTATTATTTCTGCACATGTTTCAAACCCTGTCTTGTTTTTCATTATGATTTTTTTTTTCAATCATTGTGTTTGGTTTCATGACAGAAATAGGAAAAAAATAGTTATCAATACATTCTGGCTTGATAGCTTTAAGCCTTACCTGTTATCTGATGAACAAAAGAAACTAATCCATTGATTTGGCAAGCTGTGAGCATCACCTGTTGAAACAAAACATACAGTAGAAAAAAAAAACGAGAAATTACAATGTACTTGACATAATTTATAAATGTTTATCATTATTAAAAAACATAACTTGTATCAATACCATAATTAACATTCGACATCCTTCATACGGTAACATAGTGTGAGTATAATATTCGAGAGGTCAGTTGTATATGAACTCAGTTAAATAAAAGTCAACCTTTGCGCTTTGAAAGTGAGCAAGATGCTGCGTTTCTGCACTGTTTTGACGTTGAAAAGGGTGTGAGATATAAACGGAAATTTGCACATGAGCTACAGGAACTTTTCTATTGATTTTAAATCCTAAATGGAGTAACTGCAGTAGCACTGAAACACTTTTACAAGATACGATTATTGTAGACTGATCTGTGGTTGTTTCAAATGGTCCCAGATTACTACAGACTAGTACCAGAATGCCTGAGAATTTTATTCAAAGTTTTGTCAATAATCTACAACAAAGGTCAAGCCCCGATGGCATTACTGAAATGCTAAACCCACATTTCGTAAAATAACCACAACCTCTGTAGCTCCAAAGAGACACTACCAATGCAATCCCAGCCACGTGTAGACAAAGTTGACTCTAATTTCATATGTGCATACTGCCACGTAGCACCCAACTTGCAAAATACCTGGTAATTTACCTCCACAAATTAGAAATTTGACAATGTTATAACTGTTCATTGAAATAGTATTGTAGATTGTAACATTAGAGACATTAGAAACTCGAGCAGCAGAGCAGAGTTTCTGTATAGCTTATTTATTCTTGAGAAATATGTATTTGTATGTGCTAGCAAGCTCTCAGGGCACACATTGCTTAGTCACTGGTTATCAGAGGAGAGACACACAGAGAAAGGATAAAATACATGTACTTCATGAGTGTGTAGAGAAAGCCAATACTCACTGGCTGGTGGTAGGTACATCGTCTCTGAGAAGCACGTGAGAAGGAGCTTTAGGATCTCCGTCCGGTTCTGGTCAAGGTGAGCAAAATGGGGTGGGGCCGTGGCGCACCCCACCCCAGCATCCCAGATGTACTCACAGCTATCAATAGACTGAGGATCATCTGGCTTCTCCTGTACAATGGGAGAAAAACCCAAGGCTGAGGTGTAAGAGGCTGAATCTCAGAAGAGTTGGCTAAGCAGTGGGCTTGTGGAAAATCTGAAAAGTGCAGTGAACTTTTGTCTTTGTATGTGTTTACTTGTAACTTCACCTCTGCAGTGTGTATAGTGCTCTTTGGAAGGTGAAAAAGACTTTTGGGGGTAGTTTGAGGGGGAACCAACAGTCATCTTTAGAAAACACTAATTTCTGGCTCTGTGATTATGTTACTCAATTTGATATCTGAAATTAAAAAGAAAAAAAGAAAAAAGAAATTATTAGTAGAGGCATAATGAGTAATTGCCCCCTTAGAATATGCCATACAGACCCCAACTAATTTGATCACAACACTGCTCAGAATGACAAGACTGTGGATTATATTTGTTTAATTTGTAGTTATAGTTTTTACAGATAAAATTTTGACACAATGCTCCTCGTATTTACTTTATAACATATCATCTTTACTTTGTTCTCACCTCAACCTACTATATTCAAGCCTGACATCTTGTATGTCAGTATGGGTTGGATACTAGTGCTTTACTTTGGATTGAAACAGTCAATACGGCAGTTTGCAATAAAAACAACATACAACATTTCCCGTTTTCATGGTAGCGGTGTGACAGCAACCAACATACCACCAAGTATTTCACTTGTTGCTGTGGCAGCTATAAAAATTGTTTCTTGCAATGATTCTTAATCTTTCTATGAAATGGGCCTCAGTCATGACAACAATTATCAAATGAAACTCTACAATGGTAATAATATTTCATATTCATATCTTCACGGAGCAAAATAATCATCATTAATTCTCTATGCACTTGACACAAAATAAAAATTGTTAAATGTCTTTAAAAGGTACACCAATTTTGTAGGTTTTCAGAGCTTAGTTCTCTGTCTCTTTTCTTCCACTGTTTAGTAAACTCACCGGCCCTGCTTTCTTGGCGGCAACCACAGTGAAGTCTGGACAGAAGAGGAGATCAGACAGAGCAGCCAGGAGAGACTGGGCCAAGGGAAGGGATTCTTCATCACTCTGAGAGGATAAGAGGGACATACAAATAAGAATAATCTCTTTTCTTTTCTTTGTCCCTTTAATATTCATTTCATTCATCTACCTTTGATTTACTCATTACTTAAATACCCATTCATCTCTCTCTTCTTCTTTTTTACAGAACTGACAAGAGATGAAATTCAATGAGCTCAACATTTTTCATAAGGAAAGAAAACAAGAGACCCGCGGGTCACGCGCTCACCCGAGTATCGCAATTTCACCTTCCATGCATTCTTGCACACTTTTACCTGAGAACATTGGACATTTTAGGTCTGCATATGGATCCCCCCCCCCTCAACTCGGGGGGGGGGGGGGGGGGGGGGGCAGCCCTGGATCTGCAATTAACAAATTTGGAACTAAAGTCATCAATGTACAAACTCATGATATTAACTTTGCTTTATCATTTCTGGTTCTAGAGCAGAAGATTTTAAATATTCCTTAATGTGGGGGGAGGGGTGGGCCCCCTAGGGGCCCCCCATGAGGGACATGGTGCCCATTTGAAGGAATTCAGATTCTATCCCCCTAGGGATGCTACCTGCTAAGTTTGGTCAAAATTCATCATGAGGTTTTCAAGAAGAAGATGAACATGTACAATTCAGGCTCCATTACAACTGTAGGACTTCTTCCCATCCCTCTCCTGGATCCCCAAAGGGGGGGGGGGGAAGGGTGGGCACCCCTGATTCCGCCATGAACAAACTTGAAACTATGTGTGTCATCAATGTACTAACTCATAGTATCATCCAAGCCCTATCACTTCTGGTTCTAGAGAAGATTTTTAAAGGTTCCTTAATCTTAGGGGGTTTGGGCCCCCTGGGGACCCCCCAGGTAGGCCATGGTGCCCATTTGAACAAATTGAGATCCTGTCCCCCTAGGGATGCTAACTACCAAGTTTGGTGAAAATCAGACATGGCGATCTCAAAGTGAAGATGAAAATGTACAATTTAGGCCCCATTAGAACCCCTCCCCACCCCCCTCCCCTGGGTCCCAAGGGGGGCACCCCTGATTCCCCCATGAACAAACTTGAAACTACAGTCTTCAATGTACTTACTCATAGTATCATTTAAGCCCTATCACTTCTGGTTCTAGAGAAGAAGATTTTTAAAGATTCCTTAATTTTAGGGTGTTTGGGCCCCCCTGGGGCCCCCCAGGTGGGCCATGGTGCCCATTTGAACAAATTGAGATCCTATCCCCCTAGGGATGCTACCTGCCAAGTTTGGTGAAAATCGGTCATGGGGTTCTCAAGAAGAAGATGAAAATGTAAAAAGTTTACGCACGACGGACGACGGACGACGGACGACGCACGACGCACGACGGACGACGCACGACGGACGCCGGACGAAGAGCGATCGCAGTAGCTCACTTGAGCCCTTGGCTCGGGTGAGCTAAAAATCCATACCATGCTACTTTCCTTTTACCCATAGTAGGCTTGTCCAAGAGTACTGACCAAGGGTATGATGAGAATGTCTCTTTCTATAAAATAAAATGAAATGACTGATGAATTGGTAATTGAACTTTTTTGTTGTTCTTAATTTTCTTAAACAATTGTGCATCAGAATAGGACTTGGTGATAAATATATAGCCTATAACATTCTATGTACAATTGTAATGACTGGTCTGACAACCAAAAACATGTTAGTGTATCACTATCATCTTCTCATAGTAACCTGATGTAATACTACTTTGTCTCTGATTAAATGTCATCTATAAAATCACTATTTGTGATTTACTATAACCTAAATCACTTTCAGGCATGTCAAAAATAACAATAAGATTGGCTTTCGAAAACGGAAGCTACAAGTAGTAAAAATTTCTCCTCTCATAATGTATTTCCGCTAGTACATGCTTGACTTAACTTCAAACGATTTGATTTATTTAATGTCAATACTAAGGAAAAAAGAAAATTTGTATAAAAGTCTATGTCCATATTATCTTTAATTTGAATGCAATACATTATAGTTTAGAGTCAGTCCAAGTAACTGTGCTCTCTGAGATTCAAACACATCTCACCATTCAAAGTTACTGACAACGATATCTTGATTCGGTAATCTTGGTTCGATAAAGTCACTTTGAACTGGATGGAGTGGCAAACCTGAGACAACATAATGTTGATGAATTCTTGGCCACACTTGAATTTTAATGATACATCTTCCCTCTTTTATTTGAAAAAGCAAACAACATTTTGCAATCTCTTTTTAGTTCCAGAAGCTCCTAAAAATGGCTTTCATCCACATTACAATCTGTATATAAGCATTAAAAATTCAACTTCTTGAAATGATAACATTTTCACTGTCCTGCAAAGAAATACTTTGGTTAGAACAGAAATGCACTGCAAACAAATCACACTAGGCGTGGTACAGTCAGACTGGCAAAAGATCACAAAGTTTAAGATTGCAAAGTCTTGGCGATCTTTTGTCGTCTGGTCACACTGGCAGCAAACCTCTCGATCGAAAGATCGAGAAGTTTGGGTCACTAGTGCCAGTTATTGTACCGTAGTCCCGTAACAATGAACACATGTGCATGACAATGGCCACGTACTTCGGAGGCACCACCACTAAACAGGTGGTGGACTGGTCACATGACAAATTTTGCAAAGTTTCAGTTTCTAGCATTCTGACAAAAGATCAAGAAGTTTGGTGGGGGTGGGGAAATATCCCTAGTTGGAGTGGGAAGTTTTACAAGAAGTTTTGTGGAATGTTTCACGGGAAGTTTGAGGTTATACTGGCAAAACTTTGAGATCTTAAAGATCATGATCTTAAACTTCTCAATCATTTGCCAGTCTGGCTCTGACCGTGCCTGCTGTAACACTTCTTTAATAATCAATAGTGCAACACTACGCTGTGCTTCTCTAGTTAAAAAAACAAACAAACAACAACACAAACAAACAAACAGGGAAACTTTGCAGCTCTGCACATCTCTGGTATCTTTATCAAAGGTAAACTTGACAAAACTTATAAATTTTGACCAAATTCAAGCAAAATCACAGCATACAGTGAACACATTTTAAACACACACAGACACACAGAGAGACGTAGATTTACATGTTGTATGTATGATGCTACACTTTGTATTTGCAATATAGAATGTGCTACATGTATAGCAGAGGGAAAAGGACTTTAGAGCCAACTTGCAGTAGACCATTTCTGTATTAAATGATTTTAAATGGTGTTTCTTTTCCTATAGCCCAGTAGTTAACCACTGCCAGCAATTGCTCCCTCATATCAAACTTCGCCAGCGGGAATTTACTCTCCCAGCATTCATCAATCGTTCCTACACACAGTGTAGGGCAAACTTTGTAGTTGTAAAGGCAATTTTTATTGTGAACAAAGCATAAAATTTCAATGTACACTACTGAAATGGTCTATCATGAATAACAACAGTATAAAATGTATTCCTTACGAGGTTCTATCATAAGCTCACTAGCTTGAATTTGAGGGAAGAAATCATCATAAAAGTATTAAACTGCAATGACGATAATTTTGAAGAAACCCCAGGTATTCAAAAAAAATTTACTGGTAGAACCTAATCTCAGTTTAAGCTAGAATCTATGACATACTGTATGTCTCACACCAAACGTTAAGTGGTCATCACTGGAAACTGCAGTGCATGTGAGTTTATACTGATCATCTGATGTTGTGCGAACTCTAGATGCTATCTGTCTATTTTTTACTTTTTTTTGAAATGTAAGTTTTTCAAAATTCTCTGCACACATGGTTAGACGGTTTAGGGTTTAATAGTTAAAAGAGTTGCACTTCACGCAAAGGCACAGCCAAGGGTCAACAAACCAGATGTGGAAAGTTTTGAGGAAGATCAATGTCATTGAGGAGCTGGGACAACTGAGGCCATTCATTGTTTGGGAAAAAGGGAAGAATGAAATTGACAAAGCTTGTTACAACCAATATAAACACATTTAAAAGCTAACAATACATGATGTACATGTACTACAGCCTACCTCATAGCGAAATGAAAACAGACAACCACGCATTGAAGGCAAATTATCATCCTATCTTATCACTATGTACAGTGTAAATACAGTCGAACATGTGCAGCATGTGTACATAATGGGATTGCAAGGGTCCTTGAACAAAAATAGGTGTAGGTGTCTGGGTACACATGGTTGATGCAGGTATTAGTGTGTACATATCAGGTATAAGTGGCACAATGCTCTTTGAAACATATCTTGGGTAATTTCAATCTGTACTCAACACAATTGTTAAGTGCACTTCCATTTTCCACCTGGTAAATCTGTATAAACCTGGTATCATACATTTTACAATTAGCTTTTCAAGGCATTCTGAAAGACTCTCCACTGCATAGTCCATTAAGGTTCTCTAATGTAATGTAAACTTAAATCTGCCTGGTAAGGTATTGGAGCATGAATGAGCTGCTATTGTACAGAAGCCATGAATATCAATGGGTAACAAAATGAATACTGACACATAAATTCATATCATTGCTGTAAGGTCTACAAGTTTGAGTTCTCCAAATGTCTTTAGCACTCTGGTAATCATTAATGATTATTCATGAAATGATTCCATTCATAGTGGCTGTCTGTATAATCTCTGACTGATTGTTATAGATTATTTAAAGGACAAGTTCACCTTCATAAACATAAGGATTGAGAGAATGTAGCAATATTAGTAAAACACATCATTGAAAGTTTGAGGAAAATTGGACAATCCATTCAAAAGTTATGAATTTTTGACGTTTTTGTGCAGTACCCGCTGGATGAGAAGACTACTGCAGTGTCACATGCGTACAACAATATAAGGAAAATATAAAGAGAATTTCACAAAATTTCATCTTTTGAAAAAAGTACACATTCCCCTGACTCGTTACCGACAAATGTTATGGGTAATATCATTCCCTCTGCCTTTAGAAAGAGGCAAGTCAAGTGCTCTTTTATTATACGAAAAAAGTGAAAATATGTTGAATTTTCTTTTACATTTTCTTTATACTGTTGTACGCATATGACTCACAAGCTGTAGTAGTCTCCTCATCCAGCGGTTCCAACACAAAAATTTAAAAAATTCATAACTTTTGCATTGATTGTCCAATTTTCCTCAAACTTTCACTGATGTGTTCTACTAATATTGCTGCATTTTCTTAATCCTTATGTTTATGAAGGTGAACTTGTCCTTTAAAGCTTACTGTTCCATTAAATGTGACATTTATCACTGATATGCCATGAAAGCAATCATTAAACTTGTCACAAGCACATAAAAAACACAAAAGCATTTCTATTCTACTCTTTCCAATCAAAACACACACACACACGCAAAAAAAAACAAACAGTTTGAACATAATTCAGGATACCTCAATATGTGTACATCACGTCATGATATGCTGCTTTGCACACAGACAGCTAACACTGCTGTACTACAGGACTGGTGTATACTTCAAGTACAACTTCACTGCACACACAATATATTTTTATACAACTGAAAATTAGTGTACTAGTCATTAGCAACACAAGATTGGTAGTGAACGAACATACACGTACATTATTGTACCTTGTACACTCACACACACACATACACATACATACATACACAAGTCTTGAATCAGAGTGGGACATTCTTCATAATGTATGTTGAAATATGAGCATATACAAAATGAAAACTGCTATATTCCATAATCTGTGATTATGCTAATCTAAAATGAAAAGTACACAAGTGTATATAAAAGTTGTCTTCCATTTAGTGTACATAGTGCAGACTGTAAAAACTATGAAGCCGTGTACAGATGTGCCCACAATCCATTACATATTAATGTCATAGCGATGCAGGATGAATATGTGTGTAACATGTTGAACCATGTATGTACACTCCTGATAGCACATTATAAATACACCATTATCACAGCACAGCAACCTATTACACTTACAGGCAGCTGATATATGTGATCTTGTGTTTGTGTATCAGTCTATGGATACATAATATAAATGTGTACATAGGCTCCTACATGTACAATGTAATTATAATGAGAATATGAGAGTCCTGCAGCATAAAACTTAACCATCAATCATTATACTACTACATGTGATGAATCACCACTGTACATTGTATAAGGATAGATGGAAATTGAGTACAACCTGTATATATGTGATAGAAGAGTTTTGATTGATTGGTTACTACAAATGTACACATAGTACATGATAATTGTACATTGTACAATTTATGTCTCACATTACAAGCATACAAGTATGGTGTACATGTACATATGTGTGCATCATAATAATAGAAATAATAATGAAAATTACATTCTTTCCATGAAATTTAAATGGACTGACAGTGATGAATTCTTTCAAAATAAATCGCAATGACTCGGTTCCAGAATCAGTATAAAAATATGTGTTGTCATAGCAACAAGGGAATTTTTTTCAAAGAAGAGGCTATGAGAGGCAAGTCTTTTTCATCTTCTTGATGGATAAAGTGCAAAATGCCAACTTACTGGCATCACTTTGTTTGTTAGTCTCTTCTTGTCAATCTAATTCTTTGTATTCTATTGGTTGATCTAATGCTTCAGTGATAAACAAAGAATCTGATTTGACCTATATTTCAATTCTTGGACATTGCTTCTCACTGTGATACTCTTGGAAAACATCTTTATGAATGCACTAAGAAACATCAGTATTAAACGGGATAGTACAGTATTGGTGGAGATGAGAATTGGGCTTTTAACTTTTTGCGAGATACCAAGAAAACACTTAAATGATATACATGTAGTACAGAGCAAACCATTTTAAGAGGAATTCAAAGTTTATTTGATGAAAATCGGGTTTGGAATGTATGAAACATCCAAAAACAAAGTAAAACAAAGCAATCGTAATAAAGTGTGGGTCCCACACTTTATTAGAATCACTCTTTTTTGGATATCTCAGCCATTTCAAAACCAATTTTCATCCAATAAACGTTGAATTCCTCCGACCTCATATAATTTTATGCTCTTTCATATTTCATAAGAGGTTTTGTCATTATCTCACCAAAAATGTTAGAAACCTGAAATTAGGTCTCAACCATGACTATTCCATCCCTTTAAGCACTAAATAAGTGTTATTTATCATTATCATTAATATTATTATCATTTTTATATTATTGTCACTATTATTATTATTATTATTATTATTACTATTATTATTATTATTATCATTATTATTATTATCATTATCATTATTACCATTATCATTATTATTATTATCATTATTATTATTATTATTATCATTATCATCATCCTCATCATTATTATTTATTGCAACAGTTCTACATTTCTTGATCCAAACTACGGCATAACATCTCTGACATTTGTTATCATTTTGCCTTAACATTTCCTTCCAGATATAGGGATTATAGAAAATGCATTTTACTGGAGATAGCTATTAACATTTGAAGTTGAAAAATGGGCAAAGATAAGAAATGTGGTACAAATTCACAGGGCCAAAATCTAATTCACTCTGTTTAAACATATTCTGAATGTGGAAAAAACAACAACAACAACACATACTGTGCAAAACATAGAGCATTCTACACACACTCAGCTCAAAATGACTTCTAAACCTGCTTTGGTTGGCTTGGCAGCAACATACAGCTCAACAAAGGTGTGGAGATACATAAAGTGTGTTGTGTATTCTAGTCTAGATAGAAGTACACCCATCAAGAAATAACATCCATTTTGTTTTGGGTTTTTTTCCCACAAATTGGACTAGGGCAAGTCCAAGATAACACGCGCGTTACGTATGGGACATTCAGAGACTTTTATGACCTGAAAAATAGTGTTAATGGCTTTTGACCATATTAAACTTTATCATGGTGATTGATATCTAGAAGAAGTATGATCATGCAAAAAATGGAGAAAAATGACCTTCACAATTGTATTCTAGAAGAGAAAATATGTGCCGTTACGTATGGGACCAGAAAATTTTTGTTTTTTTGAACATTTTTTTCAACCTCAAAACTCTCTGAAAGTATTTCATTCTACAACTTGAAACTCACTGTGATGAAAGTCACAACACTCAAGATTATCACAGGTAAGTTTCGTGTCATTAGGTAAAAAGCTCTAATTACAGGTTCTAATTAAAGACAGACATGACGTGTTACGTATGGGACAGTTACGTATGGGACAGTTTGTCCCCCATTCATTTAGTGTGTGAAGAACCATGTTTATGGGTATTTTGCATAATTATTGAAGTAAAATCAGTTGAAACTACTCAAATACTGATCCAGATTGTCAAGGAAACAATATTTCCCAAATATTCACCATCCTAATCATATTCAATCATATTTTTATATTTTTATGACCAACCTGAGTATGCATGCCCCTTGTCCCCCATTCGTTTAGTGTGTGGAGAGACATGTTTATGGGTATTTTGCAAAATAATTTTGCAAAATACCGATAAACAAATTTTTGCATAATTATTGAAATGGAATCAGTTGAAACTACATTGTACTCAAATACTGATCCAGATTGACAAGGGAACAATATTCCCCAAATATTTCTATCATAATCATATTTAATCATATTCTATATTTTTTTGACCAACCTGAGTATGTATGCCCTATTTTCATCAGGATAATTACTACTGAAAACTTGAATAGTTGAAAGTGTTTACTTCCATTGATGAAGGGCAGTTTGCCATTTCGTTTCAATAAAAAACAACTTGACACAAGAAATATTAATTTTTATACAACTGTAAATAAGCAATACCTGCTGCGTGGAACCCCAGTGATCGAGTAGATATATGATGTCTGTCTAGCAGTCAAGTCATTGATTCGAGTCACACCTCAGTATGTATACCCATGAATTTTGTCGTGGCTATTATTGAAACCTGAATAAGGACAATTTGTGTATCACTTGCAATAAAAAAAAAAATCATTTTACTTTATATTCTGTTTAAATATTTTTATCACAACCATTTCAACTTGGATCTCCATCACTAAACTTTGAATTCCTCTAGTCTTAGGATTGTATGCTCTTTAGTACTTCTTATAATTAGTTTCCAATCATCTCATTAAATGTTGAAAACTGAATCCCCATTTCTACAAAAAAATACCATCCCTTTAATGCTGATTTTTCATTGTGTATTTTGCCATTTTCCCCTCCCCCTTTCTGAAAATTGTTCAGTCAAGTACATGTATTGTTTAAAGTGTCTATAACTCAAAAAGTAGCTACAATGTTGGGATGCTTTCTTCAGGATGATTGACCATTTGTGTACTGAGAGACCTTCCCAGCTAGCTACATGCATTCACATGCATTATGTATGAGGATGTCCCATACGTAACGCATTTGTCCCATACGTAACATTATTTCAATGCCTAATAAAAAATATTCCTTTTACTGTTTTTTCATTTTTCTATGGTATTTAATTTCTCTAAACAATAAATTAGAACTTTCCAAAAGGGCATTAATATAACCTTAGCAATTTCAGAAAAAACCTAAAAAAATGACCTCAATTTGTTACGTATGGGACATGTCATGATAGGACACGAGCTAATTTGCATAATCATTTGCATAATCCCTAAATTTTCATACCAAGTTAAACTATTTGATGAACTTCTTATGTCCACATATTAATCAAATATCATTTGCTTTCCTTTGAATTAATATGAATTTTTATAAATGTCCCATACGTAACGCTGTGTTTCACATTTATGCAAATGAAGCCCTTGAAATTTGCATAAATTTACGTAATATAATTTTTTCCTCCATGGAAATCAAAACTTCAACTCATAAGCTTCAAAATGATACCAAACATGTCAATATTGAGCAAAGATGAAATTTTGCCTTCTGAGGGGACCTTATCTTGGACTTGCCCACTACAATACTGAGATGGCTGTTTATTAAAAAAGAGATATCATTAAACATTTGTTCTTACAGTGAGTCACAGTCAATGCCCTGTATGTTTGAGTACTGTAAATAGGGCTGAGAGATACATTATTGTTAGTCCATGTCCATAAACAGTACTTCCAACCATATGCTACATGCTGGTACTTGTACCAGGCATAATATTTCGCATACTTCGGTACACACACATACATGTGTAGTCACTCTATTAACCCCTTGAAGACAAGTCCCGAGAATACTCAGGCAGGCATCTATGGGAAATGTGTGTTATAGCAAAATCAGTCCGTCCTCAGTGGGTTATATGAAAAATTGAATGTTCAAGTTGATGTTGATTAAAATTACATTTCTCTATCTTCTTGCAGCATTACACATTATACCGGGTGTCCCCAAAAAAGCGGAACGGTGGATTTTCAGTACCTTGCGTTCTAAATTTGATATATTTTTTGACATTATTAGAAAGAGCATCTTCCGCAGAAGACCATGATACCAAAATCATTAAATTTGGTTCAGTACTTTTTATTCTACGCCAATTTCTGTAAATGCAGTCATTTTCAATTTTTTGCGACTTATGAGATAATAATTTGGATGCGACACGCGTTCCATACGGCGAATTGTATAAGCTCGTTGATCTATGTCAACAAAAGATAACGCTTTCATATTGGGCGCGCGCACACACAGACACAGACACACACACACACACACTGCTTTTTCCTGGCCAGTGTTCAATGTGAGAGCTGTATCTTTTGTTGACATGGATCACCAAGCTTACACAATATTCACCGTATGGATCGCGTGTTGCACTCAAATTATTATCTCATAAAGTCCCAAAAATCCGGCGAAATTTGAAAATGACTGCATTCTTAGAAATTGGCGTAGAATAAAAAGTACTGAACCAAATTTAATGATTTTGGTACCATTGTCTTTTGCGGAAAATGCTCTTTCTAATGATGTCAAAAAATATATCACTTTTAGAACGCAAAGTACTGAAAATCCACCGTTCCGCTTTTTTTGGGACACCCGGTATATGTAAAAGAGAGAGCTACATTGGGTAGCTGGGTTTGTTTTGGAGTCATTTGACTGGTGATAGTCATGTTAAAAATCAAACGGACAAAATTTCATTCATGATCACAATAACTGCCATGCTTTGAAACAATCTTTTATCACGATTTTCCTTTGTCATTCTTAATGGGTGTGCTTTAACATGTGCAGAATCTCAATCACTTACAAAGTCATCCAATCCCTCCATGTTTGACTATGGATAAGAGAGGAAGGCACAGAAATTAAAATGATAAATTGTGCTCCATGAAAGAGGTAGAATGAAAGGGCAGAACAAGAGAGCAAGAAGCAGAAATTTCATCAGCAATGAGAGTAAGAACCATTCAAAATTATTAGCAAATGCAAGAAAAACCTGTCAGGAAAACAAAACGTCTGAATTCCAATTCTTGCCTGCTTGCAATTATAGAAGGCACTGAGACAAAAAGCCAGTGTAATCATGTACACACAAATTTGGAAGAATGCCATGCAGAAAACAACATCTATGGGCTTATATGGAAATTCAGAAAGCTCTCTCAAAAACTGCAGTGAATATATATTATAAGATTGCAGCATTATACCAGTATGAGCCTAGACTACGAAAAGTTTTCACGACACAGCTGTATCTTGTTACGTTGACAATTGAACTACCTCTACATGTACAGTGTATTATATCTATGCTTGGAATTAAATGGGTATCTCATCTGATTCAATATGAGTTATCTTTGGTGCTAAACAGCCTCTGTTAATTTGAAGTCTATTGTTTCACTCATTCAAAAATATGTTTTCATGCAAAATGTGTTATCTGTACTTTTCTGCAAATACTGCATCATACAGTATTTTGCCAAGACACATTTTTTTGGTGTGTGTTTACTCTATTCTGCTAAAATACAAGGACAATATATGGTTTTTACTCAAGTTATATCCTCTCTAACAAAATTGGTAGTTGAAGGAAATTACATTGTGGGTTTTTAGAGTACATAAAACGTAAATATGATCATGTCTTGCTTCTTGTGTGCGCATACCCATTTCATAAAATCAAGTCTCCATTTCGATATAACAATTAAGAGATAGGCTTACAGTTTAGTTTTGTTTTGTTTTTTTAATTTGTGGTGAATAAACAGTCCATGGAAGCTATCATGAAACAAGTCTTACTCAGGAAATTGTTATCGTGAAACCCTACAAAGCTCTGGATTTCTAATGAATATCATGTTCAGTTAATGCACTGATCTTTAGAAGTAGCATGCTATCACCATGCAGCTGTTGTACATGATATCAAATAACACGCAGAATCTTGTGAGGGTGTGTCTCTCAAACAGTCAGTATACTACTCACTGATTGGCCGGGAAGTGTTGACCAGAAGAATCCCCTCCAATCAGGGTCCTCAAAGATGTACGGGAGGATGCGCGTGAGGAGGCGGACGGCATTGAGAACCACCTGTTGCTCTTTGGGCATGGCACATCCTGACTCGGCTGCTGACACCAGCTTCTCCACCGCCTGCATCATTAATTGAATTACTTAAATGGTAATGACTTGCTCGTACCTAGGAGCTCCTTGTGTTTGAAGCTCCTTGCTCATACATGACATTATATTCTTACAGTAAGAAGATGTCAATTAGATCAGCAGATATTTAATAAAAGCAAGAAATGGCGTACTACCTAATTAATCTAGCACTAAAAATAAGCATAACGTCGCTGGGGTGACAAGACCTTATACCGGTGACATCTCAAATTATGGTAAAAACGACATTTTTGGATTTATGGCCAAATAATCAGTTAAGTGATGTCCTGTCCAAATCCAAACTGTCTTACCCCAAAAATGAAGCCACCACAGCATGTAAAAGGAAAGGCTATCCCATTCCCAATAGTGTTTTGGCGACCATGTTTTTGGGCTCTCCTGAACATTTAAAATTTTGGAGATACGAGGTCTTGTCGCTCCAGTGACGATAAGTTCTTCAACCAAAGTTCATAGTGCATGACCTAATGCTTAAATAAGCATTGAACAATTAAAAGAGGGAAAAGAAAACCAAATCATGTTTTATGCCTTTTCTATCCCATAATAATACCATATGAAAATGTTACATTTACACAAACATTTTCTGCTGCTTTCTACAACACTTCTAATACACAGAGTGCTCTAATTAACTCTTTATGTGCCACGTTCGCACGTCCGGCTCAGTCGACGGCGTGCCAACTTCGCATATTCTGCTCAACAAACAAAGCCGCCAAAACCGATCGATAAATCACTAACCCCGCGGTACAATCAAAGCGTTATTGTGCTTTTGTTCCTCTAACATAGGGCTTGCATTCTATGTGGTGATTGACTATCAAACGGTGTTCCCAACTAGGTTTGCGTGTACATTCTAAATTTCTGTCACTATGTTATGTGCAAAAGTCATGCCTTTACAGTAATGTAGCAACTGGTAATTTAAAAAAAAATGAAAATAGAATTGCTATACATTGTATATGGAAGCAAAGTTTGGCATTCCTCTTTGACTTTGCTCACTATGTCCAGCTTAACAGAAATTTGTAGAAGTTATACAAATTGGAAAAACAAAATTCTTTCTCAAAGCATGACTACCTTCGTGTCTCAGAATAACGTGGCACACAGGGGGTTTCCACCATGGCACATAAAGAGTTAATAAGCTTGGTTACCTTGTAGCAGAGGGTAGCTAGATTTGATGGGGACTCTTCTCTCAAAGCTCTGATCTCTGCTGCTGGGATGAGGGCAAACACATCGGTGACGCTGGTGACGCTGTCCGCCCAAAACTGGTCCCAGAATGCATCATCTCCTGCCTCCACAGGCTGCAATTTGACAACATATTTTTAAAGAAAAGATAAATGAAATATTGATAAAGACGATTACAATGATACTAATCAGCAATACTACCGGTATTATCAAGAGATGATGAAGATGAAATTGATATTTATCATGATAATGATTTATCGTCCAATTATAGCGTGTAGTTGCAATAATAATTGTCGAAACAATGGTAACTACAGTGGTAGAATCAAAGGCATCAATAATAACAACCACAGAATTATATGTATGTCATGGTGTTGAGTTGTGAGGATGCAATTGGTTAAGATTCTGTTTTTGTTAATTGACACTGTGCAACTGCAATGATGACAGTTTGTTATACTCATCAAAATTAAAGGGAGACACACTTTGTGCTTGACTGGCATATAATGCAGTCCATGTGAATGTTTTCTGTCCCATTGATGACTTAATTCTTTTTGAAAACATTGTCATAGAGTGTATGATCCTCAATAACCCTGAACTCTTAAACCTTGTTACAACTTACGAGCTTGCAAGAACTGAAATGTCAGAAAACCTGGCAGTCAGTATACAGTACCATGTAGATTACAAAAATTGTACTATGGTACCAAAGTTCACTTGAATAGTGTACATGTACACGTACATGGAAACCTACACTGTATATCAACAGTAAGATGACCAGACCTTTGTTGAGGGGAATCTGTTCTGCATGTTGACTTTGAATTCTAAATAACACCCATTGCCTTGGTTATGGTATACTCGTGTGTTGTATATATTGAAAAAATTGCTCCCATGAAATATCTGCACACTAAACCACATAAAACCTACCCACAACCCTATCTACTCCTAATTTCCACATCAAACTAAACCTAAAACTCATGACAATCATAAGTCCTTGGAGAAAATAAGACTGGACCAATTGTTGCAGAGCAAATGTCGTGTCACTGTTTCAAAAATATGGTTTCTTTAAAGGGATGTTACAGCTGTATATTACTGGTTGGGGTGAGAATTCAGCATGTAACTTTTTGAAAGATACTTAGAAACCAATATGAAATGTTCTAATTCTAAGACCAAAGAGCAATTGAAAGTTACTTTATTTGATGAAAATTGGTTTTGAAACAGATGAGAAATCAAAAAACAAATTAAAACAAAGCAATACTAATAAAAGGTGGGTCCCGCCTTTAGGATTGCTTTGTTTTGGACATCTCAACCATTCCAAAACCAATTTTTATCAAATAAACTTTGAATTCCTCTTATACCAGTAATTATATGCTCTTCCATACTTTATGAGAGATTTGCCGTTATCTCAACAACAACAAAAATCATCATAAAAAATGTTGGTAACGTCAAACCCCACTGAACTGAAACTGTGCCATCCCTTTAACCCTTTGAGACAAGTTGAAAGAATGCTCGGGCAGGTGTCTATACAATTGTAGATGGCAAATGCATGTTATAGCAAATTCAGTCCATCCTCAACGTGTTAAACTGAGATTTTATACCTCAGATATCTCACTCAGCTACAGTTACACAGAGCTTGTCTTTTGGAGAGTAATGTTATAGTACACTTGTAACACATAACACAAACAGTTCCTCAGACATGTATGAGCACTGTAAATCAAAGTTGCACTATTCTTTGCTGGTGAAGTTCAATCATGAACCATCCTATGAAAAATGTATTTTACGTAAATTTTACATTAAACTAAATTGAATCAGTATTGCCAATGTCATGGCGTTATTACATGTACAATGTAAGTCTCTTCTCTCTCAGACCAGAAATATCATAAGACAGACTTTTCAAGTCATAGAATCTACAAGCATTTGAAAGTCTGAAAGAAAAATTATTTTAGTTTAAATGACATCAAACTTATCTTGCCTTAAATGCACTATACAATGTAAGTTAATTTTAAAAGATTATCTCTGCAGAACAATCAAAATAATTTCTGAATGGCTAGAAATACACATATATGTAGTATGTGTACAAGATATTGTACACTACAGTGCAACTGTAGTAAATGTCCAATTTGGCTTTGATACTGGAGTAAATACAACAATACAATTGTGCATGATTTTGAATGAGCATCATTCTTTTAATTCATGACATACAAGTACATGGTACATACAATTCAAAGAAATAATTAGTGCACTCTAACTCACCAAAAAATAAATAAATAAATAAAAAATACTGCAGGCATATAAAAGCATTCCAATGGTGTTGTTTTTGTATTTTTTTCTAAACTCTCTCTCTCTCTCTCTTATAAAGAGTGACTGGTAATTTTGAATGGCAATTAGCAAACCTCACTTTACAGAATGGTTCTTTGTTTTTATTTTAAGTTATTTATCAATTTGCTGTAAAAACCTACCCCTGCCTCCCCCCCCCCCCCCCCATGTTCTACCCAAATCTAGCTCTTGGAGTTTATTTCCTTGGGCTTCTCTATAAAGATGCCACACGTGGCAATTATTCAGGACATTTTTTTTAACCGCACATTTCTTCATTTCAGAAATTACACTTTGTTGGGTGATAGCCGGCCATTCCTAAACTGCTGTTCTAAGCGACGAACGACGACATCAAAGTTGACGTCAGTATTTAAATAAATCAACACTTCCCAATAAGATATCCAATTTGGTTCAAATTCATGTGAGTGACATGGAAATATTAAGGTAGCTAAGCTAGTACTAGTAGTAGAGTACCGTAAACCGGGGTGGCTTTGGACAAATTTGAACTATTTCTATTGATATCTTCATTAAGATCAAAGGAATTCTGGGGTTAATGTGGGGGTTAACAAGTACTAATAAAGAGGATATCATGCCATATAGAGACTTCTTCAGTTTATTCTATTTCATGTTAATTTTTTTTGGTTAAAGTTTGTCCAAAGTGCCCCCGGGGTTCGGGGCAACTTTGGACAACCATATAAACCTTGTCAATATACCCTACAGGATTGTTGTTTGTCCAAGGATTAACTCTCTAAGGGGGGAGTTTAGACTACTAACCAGTTTTTAAAAAAGTTTTAACAACTCTAACATGTATAAATGTTTCATAACAAGTTTCATAACAACCAGCAAGTATACAACATACACATGAATGATTTATACATTGTGTATGGTAGTTTTTAGAAGCAAAATTCTGCAGTAATGAACATGTGAAGAATTTAACTTTAAAGAGGCATTCACAGATATTTGGTCGCACAATTTTTTCAAGATACTAGTAATAGAATTACTGGTACCCCTACATTTGAAAATCTGAATTTTCAATAGACCTAAATACTGTATTCATAATAGTTTAGAACAAAAATGAAAGAGGATGCTACTTAAACAAGGCACTGCATGAATTTTCTTGCAATTAGGATAGTCAGCAAGTTTGATCACATGGATAAGTGAGGTATTGTACATGTACTATCATTGAGTTGTCTAATTCTACAGATGTTAATTTACTATTCAAATGGGTCATAAATCACTTTCAAGTCATTTTAAAGAATAATTTGGGGTTTTACCCCAAGAAATGCATGTACAGTGTACACATGAGGTTGGCCAGATTAAAGCACCGGGGTATGTAGTTCTACAAGATAATTTTGTAATTTCCTTTGAATGTTGTTCATTGTAACTTTAGATCAATTTGAAATGTTTGCAAAATAACACATTTTTATTTCCAAAAAAAAAAAATGCATGGTGATTTGGAAAGAAAGAACAAGATCGTGTCTACTCGAAACACAAGGCTTTTCTTGGCCCTATAGTTATCACAAAAGTAAAACAACTGTCTATTGGAAATACAAGGTTTTCTTGGCCCTAGGAATCACAAAAGTAAAACCAACTACAGGAAATATTTGCTTAAATTCTTGGACCTAGGTTCACAAAATGAAAACCAATGTCTACTGGAAATTCTGTGTGCCTGTGTGCCGATTGTTCAGTCTGTTACACAAAGTCCCTCCTTTAACGTTAAATTCTGCACATGCTTTCCTGATCGACATTCCATTTTTGCAAGCTTTCACTGCATCTTTCATGCTTTCTTCTGAAAAATTTCTATAGTCTCTTGACCCAGATCGTCTTTTATATGATCTGCCCATCCTAACTTATTATCTCATCTGTAAAAGAAAGAAAAAACATTGCGCAGCCATCGAACATTTGGTACTTCTTTGGTGTCCAAAGTCACCCCGTAAGTGACCCCAAATCCAGGGGGTGAAATTGGACATGACCTTTTTTGAAATTTGCAAGGATGGTCAGGTATCCTGAGTATACAGGTGGGTTCATGACCACTTCATGTTCACTATCCAACAAATAGGCTTGAGCTTCCATACTTCTGTATTCCTAGAGTACCAAAAGTTCGACGGTCACAAAATTCAAGCATTCCATGGACCCTGCAAAGAAAAGACCCCAAAACATATGAGGTAATGCAATATACAAGAGAAGTGCAGTCATTCAAATATTCACATATCCCCCTTTCATAACCTACAAAAATATTTTCAGAAAAACCAACAGCAAAAAAAATGTAAGTGAAACAATCTTTTTTTTCTGAACTGTCCAAAGTCACCCGCCTGTCCAATGTCCCCCCAGTTTACGGTACTGTAAATTCATACGCCATATTTAGCGAGTCTAAATTTTTTTCGCGAATCAAGGCTTCCCGGCGATTTCACGAGCTACTTGGTTAAATTCGCGATCGTGGAGTCATGTACTGCACGGAGAAATGTATACGCATATGTCACTTTCATATCGGGGGGATCAGAGTCAATATTTTCGCATGTTTTTAATTTTGCGAATAGCAGCTGATTCGCAAAATTTGCGAAAATAAAAACCTTGCGAAATATTCAGCATTTACAGTACTCCCTGTGATTATGGTGAAATTTGGTTGAATTGAGTGGAATTTATAGAGAGATATTGACATCCGTATATCATTATGGATATAAAGGCCTACAGATGTAGATCTACATTTGTCCTGCAAATTGCCAACTACTGTCTTACTGTAAAAGTGGATATTTTCGCGCGACTAAATTTTTCGCGCTCGGCGGGGTTAGAAGAGTTTCGCGTGTTTTTAATCCCGCAGAATCAAGACGTCAACTACTGTAAAAGTGGAAATTTTCGCGGTGTTGAAATTTTCGCGCATTTCGTGCAACCAGAAACTAGTGCGAAAATAAAAGCACGCGAATGTTCTTGCTTGCCATTTGTTCCAGTAGTTGACGTCTTGATTCCGCGGAATTAAAAACACGCGAAACTCTTCTAACCCCGCCGAGCGCGAAAAATTAGTCGCGCGAAGATATCCACTTTTACAGTACTTACTGGAACATATGGCAAGCAAAGACATTCGCGTGCTTTTATTTTCGCGCTAGTTTCTGGTTGCGCGAAATGCGTGAAAATTTCCACTTTTACAGTACTGGGCAGAACAACAATAACAACAATAACAGCAACAACAACAACAACAACAGCAACATCATCATTTGACGACAGGGGCTACCAGAGACAGCCTACCAATCACATACCACTACCACCATAGGCAACTCCTTACAGTTTGTATACACAGCAGTTTTGGTCGCAGATTATCCTGCTGTATAAATTTACTCTTAACTCTTACTTACTTACTGGGCCTTGAGAAATAACATGATACATTACTGCGGCATCCCCACCATCGCACCACAACCCTCTAAATATACTCGCCATACATTCGCACACCGCATCGCAAGAACACATGCACACACACAAGATTCACAGCTGTTTCTGGACACTGTTCAGTGTTGTGTTGAATCACACATCTATACATCTACACACACGAAAAACGTACGAGAGAAAATCTCCGGTTTTCAGGACTTCGGCATCACATACCTGAGTTTTTGTCGTCAGCTGCACGACTGCTTTCCGAAAATTTAGCTTAGAATCCGATCCTCCCATCTCTGAATAACTGTGAATTGCTTAGTTTGTCACGCAATTCTACTTGAAAATATGGGAAAACAGGTTGTTATACCGTGAGTCGTATCGTTCTTGTGTTATAATCGGCAACGTAGCACGAATTATACACAGGTGTCTGACGTCAGTAATTTGTAAATGTGAAAGGTCACCAGCTGACCTTTTCCCCCTCATTGACAAACTTTGGAGGGGCGGGGTCTAAACAAAAATGCATTCTCTCGTCCAATCACGGGCGACGACGCACATAACGGACGTAAACAACAACGGCTGGGCATGTGCCTTGTATGCATTGGTTTGTAACGCGCTAAACTTGAAATCCCCGTAAATGCGTGTACGTGTAGTGTACACACGGCCGGTCGCGCTTGGTGCTGGCGCTTGCTTTCACGAAGAGGGTAGGATTACCACTTCAGAGTAAACGCGAAGGGCAGGTTTTCTTCAGATTTGTTGCAGGCTTTGCTTCGTTTCTGCGCTATGAAGAGTAAGTATGTTGGCGACGTCAATTATAACTGCAATATAGTAAGGCTACTAATGCCTGGCATTTCGGTAACCAAATCAAATTAGGTTCTACTTCTAGACTCTATACGCCGAAAAGCCGATGTGGCTCGTCGACGAAGCGGCAGTTGTATTTAGCGCCGATACTACCCATGCCAAAGTTGCAAAGACTTGGCGTCCCCGTTTAACGGTCGCACCTGAGCGTAGCGGGATGCGGATGGATCACCCCACCCAAAAACACAAACTGTGCATTTTGAAGTTGCTAAATTTCCTGACTTTGATATTGTGCATTGTCGTTTCTTTTGATAAGATAGAGTGGGTATAGATATTTAGCAATAAATTTAGTGGTATTCGTGAATAATGATTGAAGCCAGATTTGTTAAATTTGAGTGTAATGTTACAGTTGTCTATACGTTAGGATTTAGGATCGAGGAAGGAGTAGAATCTAACGTTAGACTGACTAGGTAGGGTGTTTTTTCTAGACGACCTACGAGTAATTCTTTTAAGAATTGACCAATCTGAGCTCGGTCATACTTGGAGCTGACTGCAATTAAAGAACAAATCTATGGATTGAGTGAATGAGTAAAAGTTATACTAAAACTTTAATGAGTGAGAGAGTTTGTTTGAGGTAAAATCGGACAATCTGTTCAAAAGTTGAGAATCTTTGAAGTTTCTGCTCAGTCACTGCATGCGTGGTCGTGGATGAGAAGATTAGCGGCTTAACATTACAGCACTACAGCTTGTGATGTCACATGTGTAGAACGATATACTAAGTAAGACTATTATAAAAGAAAATATGAGGAAAATTCAACATAAGGGGTCTATTGTCACTTTTCTCGCATAAGTCACAGTGATAAGTAGACAGAAAGATCTGTCTGTCCGGAGGAGTCTATGTTTTTTGACGTTCTCCTCCGGAGGGGATCATGAAGCCAGACGCAGTCTTCACGGAACATATCCCCGACGACCAGATACAGACTGATCTTTCGGTCAAAGTGATAAGCTGAGGAAATGTGCACTTTAAAAAAAAAAAAAGAATTTTGTGAAATTCTCTTTTTCCTTTATATTGTTCTATGTGACATCACAACACTCCACAGTATGACCAATAAATCTGCCTCTTGTTTGATGGTGTCGTTAACTGTATGGACAGTAATGCTGTCGGCCCTTTTTAGGCCTACCATATTACCGACTGTAAACTGAACAAGAAGAGGTAGTGGGGCAGATTCATATCCACTACTATCTTTTGCTGTGCAGGTAGCCTGTTCAAGCGATGAAACATGTTTATTTCATGACATGGCATAGTCTCACACATGATACATGGCTGATAATGTGTCTCAATTGTTGTTGTTGTTGTTTTTTGTTTGCAGACTCTTGCAGCCGACCTTTGCCCTCCCGGGCTGGGAGGTCACCTTCAACCACAAGCAAACCAACCAGTCTGCATGTCCGAGTACTGAGAAGCAACAGTAGACTGCCAAAGACGATGCTCTCAGACCTTCCCAATGAACTCCTTCTCTACCTACTGAAATTTCTTCCTCTGAGTGATCTGCAAAATGTGTACAGGGTGAGAGGCATGATCAGTTAGAGAGAAAATGAATTCAAAACTACCACAGATCTCATGTACATAGTGTAGCTACCTTTATTGATTCCAGGAACGCACAAGATGCGTAATACACAAAAGTCAGGGTGGTCCACGAGGGGTTTTAGCATGTCACTGCAACATACAGTGTACTCAAATTCTTGTGCAACATCCTCAACTCTTGTGCGACATCCTCAAAAGCCAGCAACATGCTATGCAACATCCTCAAGAATTTGCAATTAACAAGCTCAAAACAAAATGTATTCAAACATCTGAAAAACATGTGCAGAACATAAGAAAGATCAAACTACAGTACATTGTACCTGGTACTTTAAAATATCTGTGTGCAAAACATGAGAGAAAACATTAAATGTAAGCAGCACAAAGAGAGATAAGCTGTGAAATATTGCTTAATATGTGCTCATGATGTGCGCACATACAATTTCTTCAATATTCTCTTATTCTGACCTTGCAATATGCTCAAACTTCAAGTTGTGAACCACCCTGCGAAAAGCACGAGTGCTGTGCCTGTAGGCCCATGGTATACAAAGACCTGTTATCATTTAACTCCCAATGTTTCTACAAAATGTGAGTGCAGTTTTGTCAGAGTTTTCTAGGGAATGAAGGGGGGGGGGGGTCTCTTTCTCTCTCCAACCCACCCCTAGAATACAACTATGTCACTTTGTGTTCAAGCTATCCCACACAAATTTAAGACTATAGGTCCTCCCAACATTGTGTCATTCATTTTGGACATTGTCATCATGGTCAAAATATGTGGCATATCTATCAAAGCATCAAAACCTCACTAGTTTTGTGATCACATCTCTTTCTTGTGTTTTCATTCATATGCAGGTAAACAAGCAATTCAAATGGCTTCTGGACAGCACCCCCAGGATATGGGCCAATGCCAGCGTTGTTGGTCGTTGGCCGTCCAGCTCGCAGGAACGCAAATGCTTTGAAGAGTTAGTTTCCACTTTTTTATTGTCCTCAATATGACTCTGCATGATATGTTTCTGAATTCACCTAGTTATTGCAAGTATTGAGGGGAAAAATAAAATTTTTGTGTTAGTTCAGAGAAATCTTATTAAATTTTGAGTGTGAAGATTTGTATTGTGTGATGTTATATGAATAGTAAGGAAACAAAGATGGAGCAGAAAAGGGAGAGAGATGGAAAATTATAAAGTCTAGTTATATGGTCTTTAGGTAATTAAAGGGATGGTTTAGTAGTGGTGGAGATGAGGATTGAGCTTATAACTATTTGCGAGATACCTAGAAATGGAGCATACCATTCCATGAGGAATTCAAAGTTCATTTGATAAAAATTGATTTTGAAATGGCTGAGATATCCAAAAACAAAGAAAAACAGAGCAATCCTATTTTCATCAAATAAACTCTTCCTCTTGGAATTACTAGCTCTTCCATATTCATAAGTTTTCTCATTATCTCATCAAAAAAGTTAGAAACCTAACACCGAATCTCAATCAAACTTTACCATCCCTTTAAACAGATACTGATTTTGAGTAGTTCAGTGAGATTCTCCATATTATACATACATGTACAGTGCACTCCCGTTACAACGAACACGGTTATAAAGAAATTTCGTTATAACGAAGTAAATCTTCTGGTCCCAAAATTATCACCATTAAAGTCTATGGTAATGAAATTCGCTTATAACGAACACGGTTATAGCGAAATTTCCGTTATAACGAAGTCTTTTCCGAGCGCCACAGACAAAGAAAAACAAAAGAAATGTGCTCCGTTATAACGAAATGCGAATTGCTTTCGAAAATACGTAGCGGAACAAGCATTTATAGCGTCTCTGCATGGGTTAATGCTTCACACCACTGTGTGTTCGCTCCTTGTGTCACGCACAGTTTCTGAGGGGAACTTGCGTTTATCATTGTAATACAGTTATCCCATCACATTTCACATAGCTTTGCAGTGTATGATGAGTATTCAGCAAACAGAATATGATATATATACGTGGTTTCCTTGTTTTCGTTAATATTGTATTTGTTCGGTTATAACGAAATTTCGTTATAACGAAATTTCGTTATAACAAAATTTCGTTATAACGAAAGAAAACTGCCGGTCCCGAGCATTTCGTTATAATGGGAGTGCACTGTACTCTGATTGCCTTACTCTGAGTTACTGTAATCCTTTTTGGTTCTTTTCCTCTTTAGGGTAGCAGACCTGGGAAATGTGGAGGCTCTCATAAAGTTAGGTGTGGCCCATCTCTACAGTGAAGGAGGTGAGTTGAATACTTGGGGAAAATTCAGGGAGACTAAGGTACAATTCTTATGTATCCCATAATACAAAATCAGAATTTGGCAGGTGATATCTGACTTTTGTATGTCACACACAGTATGCATTTTAATACATGTACTGTATATCTACATCTCTACAGACTGTTACTTACAACCTTTGGCAATTGCTTCAGCCCTCATTTGTTCTTAGTGTGATGGTTCTTCATTGTTAGACTGAATCCAAGCTAAACTGATGTAATGCTCTTGTCTTACTTATAATGTAAATTGTACCTTCATTCGTTTTCTCTAACATTGCTGTTTCTTTATGTATGTTGCAGTGGATTCCCAGCTGTGTAAAGATGGAAGTCGTGCAGCTAAGTACTTTGCAAAGGCAGAGAAATTAGCCCCCGGAGCCAGCCCCTTCACTTGGCTTCTGATTCGTCCCCCCTGGAGCAACAATGGAACATGCTGCAAAGCGAGGGTGTTTAGCTGCCTTAGGGACATCTGTACTAATTCAAAGGTGAGAATGTTATCTGTTGAGGACAGTTTTATCACATTATAAATGAGACCATTAATTTATCAATGATTCCTAACTTTGAACCATGACTTTTACATATTCACCAGGAGAACTCATTTTCTTATAAATTTTTATTTGTTCCTTTCCTAAACAGGAAGCTGACCAATCAGTACTATTCTGCCTTGCCAAACTGCATTCATTTCTTGAGGTAAGAAATGGTCTTTAGATCTCATTACTGATCAGTTTTTGTCTCCACTGCAGTTGTGCTAAATTTGTTGTCAAAGAAATTGCTGTCTAATGATTGATTATATAAAGTTACTATGTGTACATTATATGTATAACTGCTAATTTTCTGTGCAAGTACATTCCACCAAATTATTAAGTGCACCCTTGAATACAATAGAGTGCAAAATTCTCTTTGTTTGTAATCATTTTGATCATTTTTTTTTTTTAACGTTAATCAGGGGCCCGTTTCATAAAACTTGTCATCAGTGACAAGCTGTCAGATGTGACAAGCTACTGAAATGCTTGCATCTGATTGGCTGAGAGCAAATTTGTCATAGAAATGTGGCAGTTGTCACTGATAACAAGTTTTATGAAACGGGCTCCTGGTCTCTGCTTTGTATGTATAATTGTATGTGTCAAATTTCAAACAAAGTGTAAGTTTAAAAATATTGGCCACTATTTTTTTTTCCCTAAATGTTGATTCAATTGATTGTGGTTTTGTGGTTATTCATTATTCGCAACAAACTTTCTTTCTATGAAGCATTTCTAATTCCATGTGTCACAGAAAATTGTACAAATTTTGTTCGAACAGGAGATGGATTCAACCAAGAACAGCAGAGTGAGCTGTGAGTCTAGAGAGTGGCTCAGCAAGGCAGCAGAGAAAGGAAGCATTGCAGCAAGCTATGAACGCTGGAAAAATAGTCTTACTACCTGTGTGAGTAAACCGCAACAAATATCATCACATGAGAGTAGGTTATCAGTGTGTCTGCCTGCTCCAAATGTTTGAAAAACAGTGCCCATTTGATGCACACACCAAAAAAAAAAAAAAAAAAACCCAAAAAAAGACCAAAAACAGAAACATTTTATTAGATTAACTCACTTCCCAGCTGTATATTCCTCATTTTGATGAAGCATTTTGATGTTTGATACCGGGTAACTTATTAATATTTTGCTTTTGATGTTAGTGCAAATATGTACTGCTCACTATTGACATTTCTAAAACAGAACACTTAAGAACAAGTATTTTCACATGAAATAAAACCCACACGTACATTACCATGAGTCACAGAAGAAAATAACTTGGTCATATCTCATAATATAGAACCTTACATCCTGTTTTTTTTTTTATGTTTGTACTATTTTGTACTGTGTCATGTTGCATTAGATGAACATAAAAAAATTGATAGTACTTTGTAATGAAAAGGGAAATGTAAAAGAGAATAGGAAAATGCATTTTTGAAATGTATTGAACAAGTTTCGTTCAGCTCCATTCAATAACATCATATGCTAGATGGCAGAGTACTACACTATGTGCATTTTTTTTCAACAACCTCCTTTCTCTCTCTCTCTCTCCATAGGCTGATGATGCAGCAAGCAATCTGAACATTTTACGTCAACTCAGGGAATTTGCATCTCAGGGATGTTTGGATGCCAAGGTGAGAAGAGTTAGCTGAGTTTAGGACATCTTAAAACATGGTTATCTTCATAGTCCATTGCTTACTGATACAAGTGATGTAAACTTAGTAAATATTGAAATATTCATACAATTCACCATCTAATCATATACACAAATGACTTCTGGTCACCAGAAAATGTATTTTTTCGCATATATTTGTGTTGTTGTTTGTTTGTTTGTTTTTTTTGGGGGGGCAGTTTCACCACCATCATTTTATTTCTGGATGATTTTACAGTGTAATGGAGGACAAGATACTGTTGAGGAAAAAAAAAAAGAGAGAAAATTATAACAACACTTACCACAATGTTATAGCTAGATGACAGAAAGAGTATGAATTTTCTCCTTCCTCTGTTTTTCTGTGCTATATATCGTCGGTTGAGAATGATAAGGGCGTTAAGTTGTCACAAAACCCATAGGCCCGAATTCACGAAGGTGGTATGGTCTAAGTTTAAACGTTTAAACTTAGACCATGATACAAATTTAGACCATGGTCTAAAATAAGCGTTAAATAGGCGTACCAATACATGTGCGCATCAATGCACGTCTTTACTGGATGCCTGTTAGCGTACGCAATCTGTCAATCATATCTACGCAGAAGAAATATACATAAACCATGGTTTGAATTTAGACCACCTTCATGAATTCGGGCCAAAGTGTTCAAGATGACTTAACGCCCTTCTCATTCTCAACAGACAATATGAGCCAAAACTCAATACCAGTGCGTTAAGAGAAAAAGAGTATACAATTTCGTTGTATTTCAATTAACCTAAGTTTTTATTTTCTCTATCCCCTTGCCTGCTGTAGCTACGGTTGTATTCAGAGTATGCCAAGGGAAACCTTGGGGGAGTGTCCAGGCTGCAGGGCTGTGAAGCGATTAGGAGCTTTGTGCAAGAGTCACAGCCAACCAATGTCCACTCACTACTCAGGACACAGAGTGGACTCAACAGTGCAATGAGGTTTGTGGTCATCTCCGACCTGACATATATTTGTCACGACTTTTGAAGGTTTCACTCTTTTCTGGCTAATAGGTTTTATCTGTGCACTTTGTTACAGGCACCACAGCATGCAAAGGTCATTGCATGTTCTGGAATGAAGTCACTAACTCTGAAGGGCTGTCCCCTTGTTTGTTTGTTTGTTTGTTGGTTGGTTTTTGTTTGGAATAAGTCCTCCATCTGGGTATCCCAATGATGTTACTGCAGTGAATTCAGCGATTCTTATTCAGTCCTATACAATTTGACTTAAATTTGCACTGTCCTATTATCTGACTAATTACTGATGTCACGTCGTGTATATGAATTCGGCTATTCACAGTTTAAACTTTTATTGATCGGGGTAAACCATTTTTCTGTTCTCTGCAGTCAAAAGGATTGGGTAAAATTCACATTGTAAAGTCGGACAAGATTAAAGGAAGCTGTTTTCTGAGTGCCCCAATAAAGCCTTTTACATTTTCACTGTACACTGTAGCATGTGATACTGTGATTTTGTTGTTCATCTTTGTTTTTCTTTTTTTAGTCTGTGACCATTATGTAGGTACTAAATGAGTACATCACAAGAATAAGTTTTGATTGAATATGATGAAGATGGTGACATAATTTGATATAGATCTACAAGGTTGTGACAGGAATAAATGACACTGTTCTTCCTACTTCAATGAATTTCAGATATATTCTGGTGGACTGGCTAGTTGAGGTGGGCAGTATGAAAGACTACTCCTGTCTGACCATCCACACTGCTGTCCAGTTGGTTGACCGCTATCTAATGGCTCGGAACATCTCAAGGGCAACGCTGCAGCTTGTCGGCATCACTTGCATGGTCATTTGCTCCAGGTAATTATACTCACTTGACCCACTACAGTGGTCACTGGCACTCAAAAACAGCTACCAGTATTTCTTCATGATCTCAATAAACATGTTCCTTAATGCCTTGTACAAACTCATGTTTAACTTTTGCATGACTCTATTCCATGAATTTGAATTGTGTGACGAGTAAAGTGATTTTTGTTGCTCTGAGATTTGTTAAAACTAGTTTGTATTCATGTGCTTGTCTTGATGACACACACTCTCCCTGATATAATTTTTGTGTGTGTGTTTTACAGCAATAGCAGTTGAACTCTATATTTTTCCTAACCAGTTGAGGACGGACTGAATTTGCTATAACACACATTTCCCATAGACACCTGCCCGAGTATACTCGGGACTTGTCCTCAACAGATTAAACAAAGGCTTAGAGCTGATACCCTGTATATAGGTTTCAATATTAGTTGTGATACTAATTCCTCCACATTTTTCAGTTCTAGGTGATGTACTTAAACTCTTGTTCACATGGATATGCCTAGCTTTCATTTAAATTTCTCATACCCAGTCTACGTCTCCCTCTTTTTCTTCCCGAATATCTACCAGGCTTCTAGAAGATGACATCATCACCATCCGAGAGGCGGCATGGCTGACAGATGGAACGTACAAGTATGAGGAGGTTGTGAGGATGCTGGGTGATGTGGTAGCAACACTCAAGGGCAACCTCAGAGTAAGTTCGCAGAAAGCTGCAGGTACACTGTATTGCAAGCTACAAACAGGAATAACTGAAGAGTTTCACAGTAACGCCATGTAATATAGTCCTGACAGATTACCATATTCAGCATAGAAAGTTTCACCTGTAGACATACAAACATATGCCATAAGGAAACACAATGTTAAATGAAGTTAATTCTAGACAAACAAAGTTGGTTCTGATAACTTGTCAGATTTAGTGTAGAGGAGAAGAATATTGTGCTCTTTTGTACTATAGATTATTTTCTAGAACATTATTGAAACAAGCTGTCAAAGGGTATGGTGTACTTTTGAGCTGTGCAATTAAATGAAAATGCACCCTCCAAGTCTTGCTATTTCATGTTTATTTTTTCCTGTTACATAATTCATCAGAAAGAATGAACCATTAAAATTTTCAATTGTGAAAACTTGTGTTATGCCAAATTTTAAACTGTCAATAGTAATGTATTATAACAAAATGCCAGTTAACTTCTTGTTTACACATTTACATAACTAAACCAAGAATGAAGATAGAGATTCAAGATAAACACAATATTCAAATTTTCATGTACATCTTACCTGATGCATTACCTATAGGACCTGACAGTCCTTGACTACCTTCACCTGTTCTGCCAAGTGGTGGCAGCAGACAGCCGAATGGAGTACCTGGCACTTTACATCAGCGAGCTCTCTCTCCTTCATGCTGACTTTGGCCTGTTTTCGAGGTCACACATAGCAGCCTGCTCTCTCTACCTGGCTAGGCTAATGTTGGGCTCAGGTAAGCTAAAATCAGACTCTAGGGCCCGAATTCACGAAGGTGGTACAATCTTTATCCATGGTTCAAACCATGGACAAAGACCGTAGTTTTGTATGAGGCGCCAAGTGTCGTAACGAAATAGGCCATGTGACACTTGGTGCCCCATGTCTTTGTCCATGGTTTAAACCAGGGACAAAGATTGTACCACCTTCGTGAATTCGGGCCTACATGTGAAAAGGATGACTGTGATGACAACATTGGTGTCTGTCACATGGGCGGACTTAAATAATACTCAATCACACTCGTGCCATTCACTTTAATGTACAATTTAATAAACCATTTGTAGAATATTTACAAGACTGAAATCAAGGAGTTGTGACCAACATAAAATGCAAAATCAAAATTCTGAGTGAGATAAATTAAATTACAATACTCTTATATTCGACAACCATGTGAACGGGACCCTGTCTTGGTCCGGTTCCACCTGTACTTTTGGCTTGACACTTCTTCAGAATAATTATAACAGCTTCACTATTAATTCGTTATCCCTGACAATACACTATCTGCTATCAAGCGCAACACTATATGGTTCACACCACCGTAGTGCTGATCCTGAGATGACCAGCCTGCACGCACGACGGTTTACCGCGGTTATAACACTTGCCTTCAATTACACTGCTTCCGTTTACATCCGGGTTCTGTGTTAACCCGCAACTATCATGGAGTGTATAAATACCAACATTCGAATTATGTGCACATCATATTCATCCTTTTACCAATTTAACATGACCTTCACCTCTCTACTTCGGCGACACTTCCTCGTCATAACCAATCATATCAACAGGGTGTCATGCACCCGCCAGGTTCATCGCTCACCTGCGTTGTCCACAGAGTCACCTTAATTGTCAAACTATTCGCTTCCAGAACATAACTGATTCGTGGGTGGAGCGTCCTTGTATGCGAGGTTGCTGTTCCAGCTCCAAAGTCTCGCGAGGGACCCGCGTTCCGTATTCATTGGCGTCCAAAGTTCTCCCTAGCGAGGGGCGGGCACAGTCGCTCTGCTGCGAATGCGTCGGCCTGGGAGTAGATTCGACCTCGGCCTCGGCGCCATCAATGACCGGTGTAATATAACCAAAATGCCTCTTCTTCTTGGCTACTGGAAGGCTGCAAAGGCTGTTGGAATACGCCTTCTGGCAGCAAACAAAATCTGAACTCAAATCAGCCAGTATACAGGCTGACGGTAAGGTGGACGGACGGCTCCTGGCCGCAAACGAAATTGGGCTTAGACACAAAATTATCTTGCCAACTGGCGCCTGGGTGTGGCAGGTTGGTTTTCTGCCATCACGGAGCTAACTCAATGTTCTCTCGGTGAAATCAAAATGGTGTCTGCCACGAAAAGATCCAACTCTACTGTTAAATTGCTACTCGACTACGACACTCCTTTTCGAGGCATTTGGAATATTTGATACAACTAAAAGGACTTGAACGAAAACACCTATACCGCACTCTCCCGGAACTGGAGCTATTTCCTGTCTTTTCTTTCTACATTAATTGACATGCAAAAATAAATGAACTCCTCTCGGTCATCGATGGCGCGACTTGTAAAACATTTACACCTGTCCTAGCACTTTCTCTCTCTCACTCTCGCTTTCTCTCTCGCTCACTCACTCGCACTTTTTGTCTCGTTATCCCTACCCGTAAACATGTTTGTCTAGTTGAATGACCGATAGGTGTTGTACATGAAACAACCTGGAAATGCATTTTCAATGTGACATTTCACTCCCCCTTTCGAAAAATGCATTTCATAATTAAAAGAAATTACTTATAACACTATCTTTCTCCCTACAGCCGGCTTAGTAGGTCTGCGCCAACATTCTCGCTGCCGCGGATAGCTTCCACACGGAATCTGTAGGGTTGCAAAGCCAGAATCCAACGCATTAGCCTCCCATTTGCAGGGCTAGCCTTGTTCATGTACACTATAGTGGGTGGTGGTCGGTTTCTAGCACAAATTGTCTGCCGTACAAGTATGGTTCGAACTTCTTTACTGCCCAAACTACAGCTAAGCACTCACGTTCTATGGTTGAGTATGCTTGTTCTCGTCGAAGCAGTTTTCGGCTCGCGTAGGAGACTGGAAATCGTTCGTCTTGGTGTGTTTGGAGGAGGACTGCTCCTAGTCCAACGTTGGAGGCGTCTGTCCTGAGGATGAAGTCCTGTGACAAATCTGGCAAATGAAGGATAGGGGGGTTAGAAAGTTTTTCCTTCAGTGTTGTGAAGGCCTGCTCTTGGCTCGTTTCCCATTTTACCTTGTTTGGTTCAGCATTTCTGGTCCTGTCTGTGAGTGGTGCGGCGACGGCGGCGTAGTTCGGAATGAACTTCCGGTAGTAGTTCGCCATACCTAGGAAGGATCTGAGCTCTCGTTTGGTCTGAGGCTGACTTACCTCTTGGATGGCTTTGAGTTTTTCAGGGCGGGGTCTTACCTGTCCGTGTTCGATCACATGTCCTAGGAATTCGACGCTTGTCTGTCCGATGAAGCACTTACTTGGTCTAGCAGTGAGCTTTGCGGCTCGTAGTCGTCTGAAGAGTTCTGTGAGTGTACGTAGGTGTTCTTCCCACGTGGTCGAATAGATGAGGATGTCGTCGATGTAGTTCACCGTTCCTCCGAGTCGGTCTAGCAGTCTCCTCATCAGTCGACTGAAGGAGGCGGGAGCGTTCACTAAGCCGAAGGGCATCATTGTGAACTGAAAGAGACCATCGGGGGTAAGAAAAGCGGTTAGTGGTTTGGATTCGGCAGCCATGGGTACCTGCCAGTATCCTTTGCTGAGATCTATTTTGGTGAAGACCTTTGCATGGGCGACTTTTGTGAAGAGTTCATCTTGATCTGGTATGGGTTCAGCATCAAATACAGTCACTTTATTGAGTTTTCTGAAGTCTACACAAAACCGGTTGCTGCCATCGGGCTTTTTAACCAGTACTATGGGGGAGGCAATGGGGCTTTCTGATGGCTCAATTACTCCGAGCGATAGCATGGTTTTTACCTCTTCTCTGACTGTGTCTCTAAGAGAGTGGGGAATGGGATATGGTTTACTCTTCAGGTGTTCATTTCCTTTGAGTTTGATGTGGTGTTCGCCTAACGTGGTTCGACCGGGAAGATCAGACAGGACGTCTTTGTACTCGTTGAGGAGTTCGTTGACCTGTTCTTTCTGTGGGGAGGAAAGGGCTGAGTTAATTGAGACATCGTCGAGTGACTCTTTCGCCTGAAATGGGAAAGGCTGTAGGAGAGATGTGTTAGTTAGTGGTTGCTGCGTTTCTTCCTCGTCATCATTTTGCTCTTCGCATTCGATCACGGCGGTACAAGCAGCTTCGGCATCTGAAATAGAGGGAACATCATTTCTAGCATGATACTTTTTCAGAAGATTGATGTGGAACACCTTTGGTTTCCCGTTGAGGTCGATCCTGTAGTCCATGGAGCTGATTTTGGAGATCACGTCAAAGGGGCCCTTCCATTGTAGAAGGAGCTTATTCCTGTCAGTTGGTAGGAGTAGGAGTACCTTGTCTCCGACTTGTAGCTCCCTGTGTTTTGCCTTCTGATTGTAGTATTTTGCATACCTGTTTGCTGATTTCTGAAGTTGAGTGTGGGCGTTGCGGCATGTCTCGTCGATCCTGTTTCGGAGATCAAGTACATAGTGGTAAGTAGACTTGGTCTCACCTGTTTCGGCTTCTCCTGTCCAGAGTTCTCTCAGGATGTCGAGGGGTCCGCGTACCTTCCGGCCGTAAAGAAGCTCGAACGGGGAGAACCCCATGCTCTCTTGTGGTGCTTCTCTCACTGCAAATAGAAGGGGAGTAATGTACCTGTCCCAGTCTTTTGGGTTTTCAGCGCACATACGTTTCAACATTTGTTTTAGAGTGCCATTGAAGCGCTCAACTAGTCCATTCGCGGCAGGGTGATATGGGGATGTAGTGAAGTGTTTGATGGAGAGTAATTTGCTTACCTCTTTCATGAGATCAGATGTGAACTGAGTCCCTTGATCGGTCAGCATTTCCTTGGGGATTCCGACTCTGGTGAAGATGCTCACTAGGGCTTCTGCAACTCTTTCTGTCTCGATGCTTGGGAGTGGGATTGCCTCGGGGTACCTAGTAGCAACATCAATAACGGTAAGTATGTACCTATTTTTCTGGTCAGTCATTGGGTGTATTGGTCCAACTATGTCTACAGCAATGCGTTCGAAGGGGACTTCGATGAGCGGCATTTTTCCGAGTGGGACCTTGGTTACACGACCTTTTGATAGTGTACGTTGGCAGACGTCACACGATCTACAGTACCTGGTAATGTCAGAGTTCGTACCGGGCCAAAAGAAATTGGTAAGTATCTTTTCTGTTGTCTTTTTGGTACCTTGATGCCCTCCGAGTATATTTTCATGGGCTGTTTGCATAACCTGTTTGCGGTATTGTTTTGGTACTACCACTTGTGTGATTGTTGTGTCGGGGTCCATTTGGGGAGAGTGGAATGAGCGATACAGCATTCCGTCTTTGTAAAAGAAGGAAGAGAGACCGTTATTGCGACTTACCTTCTCTGAACGAGTATCGGCGAGTTCTCGCAGGCGGTGTAATGTTTCATCCTTCTGTTGTGCCTCTTTGAGAGCTGTTGGAGTCACGATATCTTCCATTGGGTGTGGGGTTCTGAGAGGACGAAATGGCTTACCGTCTCGTTGAGCCTGGGCTCTCGTCTGTACTGCGCCGACAGGCATTGGTGTAGCCGTCCAGTCAGGATCTGGGTTGTCTGGTTCTCTTACTCCGGGTAGGTTACCTAAAATCAGGTCATAGAGTGGAGTTTTCATGCACAATGCGTTAACTTTTCCTACGTAGAAGGGAGTGTCTACATCTATTCTAGCGACGGGGAGAGTTTTCACTGTGCCGTCAATCAGCACGCCAGTACTTTCTTCACCTGTCATTTGGGTTGGCTGGACAAGATCTTGTTTAATGACAGCTCCGCTGCAGCCGCTGTCTCTGAGAACAGAAATTTGATTGTTATTGACTAGTCCGTTAGTAACTGGCATTTGTCTGACCACATGTTCTTTGGTGCATGCTGCACTCATCAACGGCAAGGAGTGTCCACATTTGAATTGGATATGGTCTGTGGTGGATTCTAGTTTGGGGGCATTGAGTGGCATCCGAACCATCATACAAGAAGCCTCAATTTTGACCTTTGTGTTAGTGCAAGCTGGACATTGACAGGGAGTGTGTGGATTTGGTTCTACCTGATCGGGTTCCGATGAAGCCAGGTTGTGTTCCGAGGTAGGGGGGTTTCCTTGCTCTGGATCCTGGGCGAGGACTAGACCTGCCGATTTCATGGGGGAGAAAGGACAATAGTTAGCAATGTGACCTGGTTTGTGGCATATGAAACACGTTCTGCCTCTGTTTCCCTGTTTTGTACAATCACGGGCAAGGTGACCGTGTTGGTGGCAGTTGTAACATTTGGGTTGAGATGGGGGCCTATTTCCTGAAATGTTATTTGGAGGGATTTTACCTTCAGGTCTGGTGTTGCTCCGTGGCATCTGTCCCACGTGTGTCTGGATGTTCCTTTGTGCCGGTGGGGGTGGTCTGAAGGTGCCTCCTCTGGCGTCTAAGTACTGCTCAGCTAGTTTCACCACGTCCTTCGAAGTCTCGGGCTGCCGTTCTTTTAGGAAGATGGCCAGCTCTCGATGACACCCACTGATGAGCTGCTCCCGGAGGAGTAGATCTGCCAGCTCCTCGAAAGTGTGCTCTATACCAGAGAGGCTTACCCACCTGTTCAAGTAGTTCTCTAGTCGGTTTGCATACTGGGATGCCGTTTCTCCTGTTGTCGGTTTGCCTGAAAAAAACTTGGAGCGAAATCCTTCTGCAGTGAGCTGAAAGGATTTCAAGAGTGCATGTTTCAAAGTGTCATAATCATTGGATTCCGCACTTGACAATCTAGAGTGGACATCAAGAGCCTTACCTGTAAGCAGTGTGCTTAAGTTGAGTGCCCAGTCTGTAGTTGGCCAGTTTTGATTTTTGGCATATCGTTCGAACCGCTGTAGATAGGCATCTATGTTATCTTTGTCTTCCTGAAATAGAGGCAATTTTGGAGATCGAGCTTTGCACCCATTAGAACTTGATTCGCTTTTGGTTTGCTTTTCACGCGCTATCGCCAATTGTAGCTCGGCTGTTTCTCTTTCCTGTCGCCTTAACTCTAACATGTCCGCTCTTTCCTCTCTGAGTCTCTTTTGCTCGTCTGTAACAAACTGCCTAAGCTCCTCTCCACTGAATCCGAACTTTTCTCCAATTTCAGTTAACTTAGCTAGCTCCATTCTGAATTACCTGAGCACTTATAATACAAAAATGTATTCAGATCAGTTCAGATCATGTACACAATGAATATACAACGGTGCACCTATAGATAGTACATACATAGATACATACATAGATAGTACATACATACAAATGTAGAGGAAACAAAAAAAATCACAAGTTTTCCTCAACCTTTTTCTTTACTCTGTTTTCTCCGTTTATATACCCATGTGACTTCGAATGGCACGAGTTATACTCCCGGACGTGCCCCCAGAAAATGTCACATGGGCGGACTTAAATAATACTCAATCACACTCGTGCCATTCACTTTAATGTACAATTTAATAAACCATTTGTAGAATATTTACAAGACTGAAATCAAGGAGTTGTGACCAACATAAAATGCAAAATCAAAATTCTGAGTGAGATAAATTAAATTACAATACTCTTATATTCGACAACCATGTGAACGGGACCCTGTCTTGGTCCGGTTCCACCTGTACTTTTGGCTTGACACTTCTTCAGAATAATTATAACAGCTTCACTATTAATTCGTTATCCCTGACAATACACTATCTGCTATCAAGCGCAACACTATATGGTTCACACCACCGTAGTGCTGATCCTGAGATGACCAGCCTGCACGCACGACGGTTTACCGCGGTTATAACACTTGCCTTCAATTACACTGCTTCCGTTTACATCCGGGTTCTGTGTTAACCCGCAACTATCATGGAGTGTATAAATACCAACATTCGAATTATGTGCACATCATATTCATCCTTTTACCAATTTAACATGACCTTCACCTCTCTACTTCGGCGACACTTCCTCGTCATAACCAATCATATCAACAGGGTGTCATGCACCCGCCAGGTTCATCGCTCACCTGCGTTGTCCACAGAGTCACCTTAATTGTCAAACTATTCGCTTCCAGAACATAACTGATTCGTGGGTGGAGCGTCCTTGTATGCGAGGTTGCTGTTCCAGCTCCAAAGTCTCGCGAGGGACCCGCGTTCCGTATTCATTGGCGTCCAAAGTTCTCCCTAGCGAGGGGCGGGCACAGTCGCTCTGCTGCGAATGCGTCGGCCTGGGAGTAGATTCGACCTCGGCCTCGGCGCCATCAATGACCGGTGTAATATAACCAAAATGCCTCTTCTTCTTGGCTACTGGAAGGCTGCAAAGGCTGTTGGAATACGCCTTCTGGCAGCAAACAAAATCTGAACTCAAATCAGCCAGTATACAGGCTGACGGTAAGGTGGACGGACGGCTCCTGGCCGCAAACGAAATTGGGCTTAGACACAAAATTATCTTGCCAACTGGCGCCTGGGTGTGGCAGGTTGGTTTTCTGCCATCACGGAGCTAACTCAATGTTCTCTCGGTGAAATCAAAATGGTGTCTGCCACGAAAAGATCCAACTCTACTGTTAAATTGCTACTCGACTACGACACTCCTTTTCGAGGCATTTGGAATATTTGATACAACTAAAAGGACTTGAACGAAAACACCTATACCGCACTCTCCCGGAACTGGAGCTATTTCCTGTCTTTTCTTTCTACATTAATTGACATGCAAAAATAAATGAACTCCTCTCGGTCATCGATGGCGCGACTTGTAAAACATTTACACCTGTCCTAGCACTTTCTCTCTCTCACTCTCGCTTTCTCTCTCGCTCACTCACTCGCACTTTTTGTCTCGTTATCCCTACCCGTAAACATGTTTGTCTAGTTGAATGACCGATAGGTGTTGTACATGAAACAACCTGGAAATGCATTTTCAATGTGACAGTGTCCATTGACAAAAACTTAATAATGCTGATTTTACATGTGTGCATTATGTTGATGAGTTTCATTTTGTATTTTTGAAAGTGTTATCATGTCAGAATTGATTCAATATATCTGCTCAAATATCTAAAGGTTGGTAAATTTGACTTTGCGGCCTTCAAGTCAATCTGAGCTAGGGATGATGGTCTGCTTGATTTACAAGTTTTATTTGTAGAGTTGCTGTGTACATGCATTCCTTTGTGGTCCAGTTAGTTTACAAGTCTGTTTGCAAACATCCTATTTCCCCAGACTTTCCTTGGCCTACATCCATGGTGGAGCACACCGGACTGGAACTGAAAGACCTGGTCCAATGTACTTTGCTTCTTCACAACAAATGGTAGGAAACCACTCTATAACTAAATTGAATCATAATAAAGTTCTCATCGTTGTTTCTATATCAAATAAGTGAATTCATTCATGCCTTGCAGCATGTAGCTGAATGGAGACACATAGGGCCAAAAGTATGAGACACACATTTTGTGTACCTGTAGAGGGAAGACACCTGTGAGGATGCAATTGTACTTCACCTTTTCTTTCTCTCATCGATGTCTATGTAATCAGTGAACTTGTAGCTGGTCAAGGCGTAATGAAAGTTATCAACCTGTCACACTCCATTTAAGGGTAAAATTCATCCATCCCTTTCTCTCTATGAGCGCATCACTTCATGTTTTCCTCTCACTCTCTATTTACCCATTAAAGACTAGTCCCGAGTATTCTTTGGCTGAGGTAAATGGAAAATACATGTTACAGGAAAATAAGTCTGTCTTCAGAGGGTTGAGCATTGACCCTTAAATTTTGGAGAAATTGATTGATGTTCATCAGGATTTTACTTCAAATGTTACACTTCTATGTAGCCACCAAAAAGAGATATAGGAATATAGGATGTAATATGTAATATCTGGATTTTGCTCTTCTCGTAGTTTCCTTGAGGAGCCAGTGAAGGATCATCGAGATGTGACCCTGGCGGCGGTCAAGCAGCGCTTCTCCGAGGACCTCTTCCTGGGGGTCAGCAAGCAGAACATCATGGACCATGCCACTCTCAGGACGATGCTCTGTGTTGAAGAAGAGGAGCAGGAGGAGGTGGATGAATCCGCCAACACGAGCAAGATTGATCCCCTGCCGTCAGACAAAGATGGACTGGAAGCTTTCCTCCTTATGTCTCCTTCAAGGAAGTCCAGAGGTCAAAGGTCTGTAACAAAATGTTCCACTTCCTGGTAGCCTCTTAGGCCCGAATTCACGAAACTATTTTTACCTCTTGAGCCAGCCAACTGTATTCTCTTAACCACACATACAGTTGACCTTGCTTCAGTCGATGTCGCATAAGTCGAATAATTGCCTGGACGGTTTTTTCAAAAAGGCCTTTTCTCTTTATCTATCTTTATCTATCTTTAATCCCTCATAAGTCGAAGCTATTTCATTAGTCAAAATAGATTCGACTTAGGCAAGGTTGACTGTAGAACCATAAGAAGACAGCTGCCCTGTTTCCCTAGTTCTGCAGGAAATCATTGAAAACTTCAATCTCATGTTACAAGAGGATTTGAAAGGCTTCTAGATTTGCCTAGTATTTTCACCAACTTGTATTGACTTGTATGCAAATACGCAAGAAGTCTCTGATTGCTTATAGAAACCTCCCTCATTTTGATGCCTGAGTGATGTGGCAGCCTAGTGCAGACCATTAGCCACACAACTAATGGTTATGTGACTAACAGTCATGTGACTAACAATCATGTGACTAATAGTCATGTGACTAACCATCACACAGGCAGTCTATGATGTTATTTCGCTGTAGGAGTAATATAGTGCACTTGAGATACCAAGGCGTGGTCACTGATGTTGTGATGCATTCATTGTGAAAACCATCTTCATTCCTCCAAACTGAATTACAGGAAGCCACGAGGCGATTACTTGCAGGAGCGGCATGACAGGGTGTCCACTCCGACCCACGAATTCCCCGACGATGCCGAGATCGATCTGGACATCAAGCCCATTGAAAAGGATGTCAATGAGTGTGATGTTAGCGCTCCATCACCAGGTCTGTATAAATACATGATGTAATATTTGTAGTACAAGTAGTAGTACAAAGACCTATTGCTAAAATGCATCGATCCTTACCGTAAGATATAGTCAAGTTTCAGATTTGAAATTTAAGATTTCATACCTTCAAGAATACAAAGATCACATCGCGTGCATTCTAATTTTGCGAATTTCACGTGCGCCAAAATTTGTGAAATTAAAATACATGCGAAAGTTCTTGTCTACACTATATGCATTGAATGCCAGTGGCAATTCGCGAAAATTTCATGCCGTGCAAAAGGCCGTCAGCTCCAATTCGCGAAAATTTCATGCCACGAATATGTCATGTTTTACGGTATTTGATCCCCTTTTCCTCTCTCAATACCCATGTCCTCTTATGGTACAAGTTTGCATAGGTCTGTAAAATATAAAGCTGTACATGCAAAAAAAAAAAATCTTTACGTTCTTGATACTTTTTGTCACCTAGTAGAATGGAGTCTGTTGAGCTGTACTATTGTGTAATCAGACTAAGCAGAGATAAGTTTTATGATGGGGTTCTTCATTATACACTAACATGGCTCGACACTAACTTTTTTGTTTGGTGGCCCGATGGGGCCACCAAAATCCTAGATTTCAAATTTTCGGTGGCCCGAGAGAAAAATTTGGTGTCCCGAAAAAAAACAATAAAGAACATTAAAAGTCCTTTTTTTTTTTAATGAGTTAAATATTTAAGGTTTATGATAGTAAGAATTAGAATGGACATATCTACTCATAAATAAACTTCAACAAACTTGCAACACTCACTCTCAGGCATTCATTCAGTCCTTTTCAGCCATCCTTTGAACAAAATTAACTGCTAATTTCCGGCGCGAAAAGTTACGAATTTATTGACATACTTTTCAAAAAATTTTGGTGGCCCGACTTCATTTTTGGTGGCCCTGGGCCACCGGGCCACCGGGCCACCGTTAGTGTCGAGCCCTGCACTAAGAATTGTTATTTGGTCTGCTGTACAGTGGACTCCCATTATAACAAAGTCCTTGGGACCGGCAGTTTTCTTTTGAAGAAATAAACAATGAAATATGATGGAGCCAATAATTTTGCGACCTTGATTTTTATTTCGCTGTAACCTGAATTTCATTATAGCTGTGTTAGTTATAACAGGAGTGCACTGTACTTTAACTCGCTTTGAAAACACAGGGTATGAATTATTATGGTTGTTTTCTTGTTGCTCTTTCAGAGTATTCAAAGCCATCTCTTTCAAGTGCATCAAAACACTCAAAAGGCTCTAGCATCCAAGCTGAATCCTCAGCATCATGGGTTGTCCTTGATGAGAGTCCTTCCATCTCGGCTGTTACAAGCAACTCACTTCCTGCCTCCTCCAAGATACCAGTATCACCAAGGACAATACCATCATCATCGTCATCATCATCATCATCATCAGTAACCAAAGATGCCTCATACACTAGCAGTTGCTTCATGCCCCTGGAATCATCATCATCATCATCATCATCATCAACATGCTCGGCATCAAAGACCAACAAGCCAGTAACGTATACCATCAGCTCCAGCGGGAGACTCTGCCAACAGCGGGTTCGAACCCGGAAGATGGGAGCCTCGCCCATCAGTGGAAGGCGGAGGATGGCCGGATGCGGTGGCAACAGTAGCAGTAGTGGACTTCAGGGCCAGCTGACACCAGGTACAATGCGATACCAGTTCAGGCAGCGCACTCCTCTGCAGTCCTTCAAGCGAAAGACCATGGAGGACTCTAGTGATGAGGGTGCCTTTGGCCACTGACCTATCAGACTTCTCACCGACAGTACTTTATGTTACTCAATCATTCCCCCAGCATTATTCCTGCACTTACATACAAGACATTTTAGTGCGTGATACAAGTATTGGTGCATGCTGAAAAGCTGGAATGTATGATAGTTTATATTCAATACACAGTCCTTGCATATGATGGTGCTTATGTACTTGTTATTGTGTTACATCAGCTTCCCTTTTACTCCAACAAATTGCCCATGTCTATGTATGTGACAGTTGGAGAGGGTTTGTTTTATATGTTGCGACCACCTAGTATAGAACGGAAATGACCAGTTCTCTGAGGCGGACTTATAAATCCACTTTGAGATGCTGGAGAATTCTTTTCAAATAATGCGATCAAAACCATTATGGAAAGTATTCTTTAAAAAAAGTGGTCAAAAGACAATATTCATAAAGTGCTATGGCTCAAGTCAATGAAGCTTTTGTTACATCCTTGGTATTCCTTAAAAGATGCATTTCAGGACCTTACTGCTCCTCACAGGACAAACCTTTCTACTTCTTGACAAAAAGTCTAGTACTTATCACCAGTATTCCTGTGACATTGCAAATTATACAAAACTTTGAATCTACCTCTTTTACTTCAGAGTCAACAGCAGAACCACTCTTGAACTAGAAATGCAGCTAGTAATGGATGGTCTGCCACCCCTCCCCCCCCCCCAAAAAAAAAAAAAAAATGTGAACGAAGCTTTTTCTAATGTGAGCCTCTAAAATCCTTTTGTGTTTTGTTTGTAATCCATCCACTGTCCATTTGGAAATATTTTGTTTGACCTTATCTTTATGTCTTTCTAGATCTTAAAGGGATGGTATAGCTCTGTCTCACCTTTTATTAGGACAACTTTGTTTTACTTTGTTTTTGGATATCTCGCCCATTGCAAAACCAATTTTCATCAAATGAACTTTTAACTCCTCTTTGAAAGGTATGCTCTTTAATATTTCATTTAAGTGGTTTCTTATTATCTCACAAAAAGTTAAAACATGAATCCCCATCTCCACCAAAACTATCATCCCTTTGAGTTTGTTTAGGTGACAAGAATACCTCACTACTGTAGACACAAGCTCTCAAAGGGCAAGACAGCATTATTTTGAAGAAGTTGAGTTATTCCTGGTTCCCGTGCTCACAATTGTGTAGTAACAAGCAGTTTACAAAATAGGGCCATTTCTTTACATTGTCAGCTGTAAGAAGTAATCTAGTTCACTTTGAAAAGAGAAATGATCCCACAGCTCATCATGAGAAGAAGTTAGAAAACTTAGAATAAAAAGTTATTTCAGAATTTATAAGGAAGTAAAAGAACATTGTTTGTGGGGGAAAGAAGAATCCAAAACAAACTAAACATGGAACAAGAACTTTGTCATTTCACTGAGTCACATGAAATGAATTTTAGCATCAACACTCTTCAGTTTCTCTGGAGTGGATGTTGTCTTTTTTTTTCTCTCTCTTTTTTTTTTCTTGTTTGTGTAGATGATTTGCTTGAATTAAACATTATGCAGGTTATTTTGTTTGCTGTCTGGATTAGCCTTATTATAAATTCATCGATTATCCCACCGGCCCATCCTGACTAGATGATTCTTTTCTCCAATTTCCCTGGGGGTGACATAAACACACTTTGGTGGCGATGTTTTCATGTTTTCAAAGATAAATGGGACTTTGATATCTTTTGTCTGGTCGACTGTAAGATCCCCAAACTGCTGATTCCAACCCATTTCCTTCAGGCACAGTCCAATGTGACACTATTGTGATTTCCCAGTAGGGCTTGTGTTGTGTTCGCATTTTGCTTCAATTGATGTTCTGAATGTGTTATTAGAAAAGCTCATTTATGAGATAAACCAACACTGACCACTGCAGCAGTAGAGAAAAATGGATATGTTGGTGTAAAAACTAACATTCTTCTTTGTTGAACTTCCAGATAAAGGGAAATATCATCTAATGAAGATGTTTGAACATGTAAGGATTTACGACTTGAGGGAAAATGAATAACCTAAAGTATTTCAAACTGTGAAATACTTGTGCATTTTATGTGCTGGTTGGTACAAAAGCAATGCAAGCATCTTTAAATGTCAGAGGACGACTTCTTTCTGACAAGCCAGTTTAATTTGTTTTATATTCATAACTTGTTTTGTTTGCAATGTTTCATTGCTTGGGATGTCATGTTTTAAAGTTGGATGATCGTCATCCCTAATGGTACGTAAACTCCGAACGACCGAAGTTTGTGCATGCAATTGCGCAATGCCAGACTCGGAGCTATATCCATAAACGTGTGGGACAATGCTGCCACTGAGACACATGTGTGTACGCATCATACACAAACATTGTGACCGCGAGCTGCGGTGATTGGAGGAGAGAGGCCAGAAGATGCGTTGCTCTTTTGGCCTCTCTTCATGCGGATGTGCACTGAGAGTGTGCGTCCATTCAGAAGCTCTCGTGGCTCGCTCGGACAGCCATTTTGGGTCAGGAGATTTGTAGCACAGAACTCTTGTAGTCTAGAGTGTTGTTCGCTGTGACCCAATGAGCCAGTGCTATTCTCATTCGGGGTCACTACATTTGATACAGAATGGGGGAGGCAGCATGTTGCGTTCGTCTCTGTGCCGCGCAAACCACTCGCCACGATTGTATGCCTTTAACTGCAAACATGTGGATTCAATCCATTTTCTTTCTCACTTATGGAATGACCTCGACGAGTGCACTCACTGCACTGTACACAGGACACTTTATGATGTACAGAGTACACATGTAAGAGGTTACAAGCAGAGCTGTATCACCTTGACTTCTTCTTGAACTTTGAACTTTGTTGACACAGATATGCTGCTGATTTCAGGTGTGGTTTTTTTTTTTTCATGCAATGATGAGTTTTCTTCTGCAGGGATTCACAACATATCACTGGTACATGTGCATTACAGATTGTACCTATTTGCTTAGAAAGTAGCATTCTGTGTTGTTTTTATACAGTTTATATGGCATCTTTGACAGCTTACTTTCACAAATGTAATTACCTTTAGTTCAGTGCACAAATTCATTTCTGTTAGTCATTGTATTAGAGTAAACAGAGTGTGGAAGATAGGGATTGACACAAAATATAAAAGAGGCAAGGCAAGACGATCATAGCTTTTTCGAAATGCATCATTAGTATTCATCTGACTCTATCATTTAAACCAATGTCATCACCTAGTCATGTATTTGATTCTTATCCTGATTCAAGAGCAGTATATACATGTATTGCAAACTCAGTACTGTTAGTCTTGGTGCATGTATATATATTCTCCCTCTTTTTAAACTTTGCTACAAGAAAGGTATTTTTGTTTTGGAAAGTTTGCTCACCTGACTTGTGTTGTGAAATGCAGTTCAGGTAACAATAGTTTTCTCTTTATTCCTCCTATCCTCCCTGCCCCCTTTGTTTGTTTATTACCTCCGCCAAGGGAGGAGGTTATGTTTTCGTTACCGTTGGTTTGTTCGTTAGTTAGTTCATTAGTTTGTCCGTGTGCAAAATAACTCAAAAAGTAGTTAACGGATTGGGATGAAACTTGCAGGAAAGGTTGAGAATGACACAAGTACCAAACGATTAACTTTTGGTAGTGATCCGAGAATTTTGGGGGAATTTATGAAGGATTTTTGACATTTTGGCAGGTAGGGTCAATGAACATGGGAGTTCAGGCTGCGCGTATTTGAGGTTTGCCGGCGCGCATTTGAGGTTTGCTTGCGTGCACTAAAGTGCGTGCTCTAGTTTCTGCTGGGGTGAGGCGTGCCGTGCAGCTGAGTGTTTATGATGTAACAAAGGCTTCTATATTGGGAAATCTGGCAACTTTCAGCACACAATGCTGTAAGGTACATATGGGTGGAACACTGATCTCTAATATGCGGAAGAACAAGATCAGTGGTGAAAATGATTTGCATGCTTGGCGGAGGTCTGTGCTCTCAGAGTGCTTTTCTAGTTTATTTATTTATTTATTTATTTTTTGTGGTGAAGGGGGAAGGAATGACACTTCTAGCATGATATATTTAAAGACATAGCCTATTGCAAAGATGTCACACCTTCATAGGCTTGCAGCATACTACAAGTGTACTTTATAGTACATTGTAGTTGTGTTTGATATATGAGAGGGCACAAATCATAATCCCTCAGGAGTGATTCTTCTTTGTTTGTTTTCATGTTTGTTTGCTGAAGATGTATTCTTAATAGTCATCATTAACAAATCTGTCTTCCAACGATGTCTATCGTAAAAGATATGTAACAATTACTGTCACACTGTTTTGTTCACTAACCATGTTTGGTACAAATTTCGAAACACCTCAGTTTGTCAGTTCATATTTTTCTCTATGTCATGTATATATTTCTGTCCCTCTCTTTAGGTCTTTCTTGATCTTCTATTATTCTAAACAAATTATGGAAAATGAATTTTGGAATGGGAACAAAAAAGGTATTGGTTATTGTTGGTGTAAATATATGGCATGTTACTATAGATTTCTTGTTTTCTTTTACTTGGGGGTAGAAATTTGTGTGTGTTTGCACCAATTTCTAACATTCCACTGGGGAATGTTTCCAGGGAGATTTGTGCTTTGATATGTATGTTAGAGGAAGACACTGATGCATTCAGAAAAGACTCTTCAGTTTTGATATGGTGTCCTCACATTTGCTTTTCTGCTACAATTACAATTACATTGTTACATTGTAGTTGAATCAGATTACTGCAAGTAATATAATGTTTCAACATCATGGTGCATGTTTTGTTTCTTTTTATGATAATGTGTGTACATATTCCAATATATTTGTATCTTTCTTTTTTCTATCATATTTCGTTGTTGAAATCTACTTCAATTCTCATGGACTGGTAGGAAATATTTTATTTTTCTGTCAACCCAATTGTGATGTATGCCAACTGGTGTGGGAAAAAAAAAGGATCCATCCTTACATACCATGGTATGTCACTTTAAATGTATGAATTTCAGCAGTAGTAAACATGTGACATTCCTTTATAGTACAAGTGTACCTTTAAAGATAAATTGTATTAAATGATACACATAAGCAGGCCTCAGTACTAAACAGTGATGAGATGAAATTTCTTTTGATATGTGCAAATGATTGTTCTGTGATACACTGTACTGAATGACAGCTGCATGAAGACTGGCTGTATCGTAAATTAGGCATGGAAATCTATTGCTGAATATTTGAATTGTATGTGTACATTGTAGTACATATAAAGCTGTGTTAAGTCTTAACTTGGGGTGCCATGAATTAGTAATTACATGTACTTTACAACACCAAAGCAAAATCTCTCTGGTAATGAAAGACAGCGCTGAAGACAGGAACTATAATTCCATCGTTCAATAATGTATGTTTGGATAGTGTATGTATTCCTTATCTATGCATACCTTTTTTTTTTCTCTCTTTTTTTTTTTGTTACTTTATTGCCAAAGTACGAATACTAGCTGCAGGATGATTTAGCTGTTTTTGCTTTCGGAGGGATCTCCCTTTTTATTGTACACCACATGGACCTTGATAATGTCCCATGTCTGTGGGAAGCCTTATGATGTATGCTGCTGTCAGATTGAAATTATTCATTCCATTTTGTTGGTGAGTGTTTTCTCACACTGGAGATCGATTCAGCAAACCTTTTGTCTGTTTTTAATTTCATTGCAAATGGTATCAAAGGAATACAACTATACATCCTGCACAAGTGCCGTCCCGATTTGTTAAGTACATTGTATTTGTCTGTGAGTTATACACTGTATTGAATTGTACAGGTGGAATACATGTACATGTATTGATATCATGGAGATCCTCACAGCATTTTGAAATACTCAGAGAATTGATTGACTATGGATTTCAGACATAAAGAAATGTATTACGTAGCTTGCAGCTGTCGTCATTTTCACTTTCACAATGTGCCTTATTATATACACCTCAGTTTTGATGAAGTGTATTGGAAAGTCAGTGTGTCAAAATACGATTTATGAATTATCGCATTTCAATTTGTTGTGTGTAGACAAAGTTATTCTATATTTCTTTATGTAGAAGTACTTTTTTTTAGTATAACATTGCTTCCAAAATAGGGATTAGATTGATTGAGCACGCTGATTTTTGTAAATATATTTCTTTTTATTCTATGTTTGTATACTGTCAAAGTTATTTTCTTGGTGACAGAAACAGTTCTACACTTTTTTACATGCATACCAAGAATGTGTAACGTTCGACTCGCCCTATGCAACTTTGGCCATAAGATGGCGCTCTTTTTGTTTCTTTCCTCTGTTGTCAATTTGCTCAAGGCGATTCAGAGGTAGAGAGAAATAAAGGAGGGCAAGTCAAGATGCCCAATGTTAATATCCAAGTTTGTTGTTTGTTCCCTCTAGTGATTCTGCGTCTTATTCAACGGTTAGTTTTTATTTCTCTCTTTCCTTCCCTCCTTCTCTCCCCCCCCGGCCCACTCCCTCTCATCCATTTTGATACCAACGATCGCACAGACGCAATTCATCTACAATACTCGAAACATGCCCTCTACCGTGTTATTCTTTCATTTTACCTGCAATTAGGCCCTGTTGTTTTTCCTGCCAATCGTTCGTTATGCGTCGAACCGATCGCGGAATGGGTAAACCAGCGTAGTACGGAAATGCCTTATAGATCCACCCTAGCAACCCTCCTTTTCATACCTCTGTGGCGCAGGAGGCATTCCAATGCATGTCTTAGGATGTCCATCTGTCTCTGTGTAGACACCAAATGAGAATTAAAGTGCAGCTCAACACTATGTTCGAGATGATAGCTGTCGTGAAAAGAGTAAAATCGATGGAAGTTGGATGAAATTTCTACCATTAATTTTAATTCTTCTGATAATGCTCTGCAGTATTTGACTTGAACTGGGTGTGGAATTTCGCCTTAAACCTCAGATTTTGTGGTGTTTTTATGTATCATGTACAGTCAGAAAAAAAAACCAGAAGTAAACACTTTTTCGAGTTTATATTTTTCATAGAAGATTTTGATGAAAATCAATGTACATGTACACTGTATTATATACATAAGGATATACAAGTGTACATGTATAATGTAATATAACACAATATTATATACAAAAAATACACTACGCAAATAACAATAATAAGCGCTTCCTTTGTAGCTATCTTAGATACATCCAAACAAACAAACACGAGCAAAAATGTCATCACTTTGAACTCTTTTTCCTTTATTCCTCCTTCTTGAACCCTCTTCCATCAGCTCTTCTCTCATTTTTTTTCTCCTTTTCTCATACTTTTTTGTCCCCGCCGAACGAGTTCGAGCAGGGGACTATGAAACGGGCTCCGTACGTGTGTGTGTCCGTGTGTCCGTCCGTCCGTGTGTCCGTCCGTCCGTGTGTCCGTGTGTCCGTGTGTGCGTCCGTGTGTGATCAAAATCTTCAAGTTGCTACTTCTCTGTCATTTATGAGCCAATTTTGATTCTGTTTGCTTTATATGATAGCACTACATGGGAGCTTTGAAACTTCTACACAGAATTTCAGTCGTGACCTTTGACCTTGACCTTTGACCTATATTGTACATTTTGCTACAAAATGCTACTCCTTCGCCATTTCTGACCCGATTTCGATTCCGTTTGCTTTATGTGATGGCACTAGGTGAGGGCTTCAAAACTTCTACACAGAATTTTGACCTTTGACTTCTTTGACCTTTGACCTTGATTTTTTGACTTATATTGTACATTTTGCTACAAAATGCTACTCCTTCGCCATTTCTAACCCGATTTCGATTCCGTTTGCTTTATGTGATGGCACTAGGTGAGGGCTTCAAAACTTGTACACAGAATTTTGACCTTTGACTTCTTTGACCTTTGACCTTGATTTTTGACCTATATTGTACATTTTGCTACGAAATGCTACTCCTTCGCCATTTTTAACCCGATTTCGATTCTGTTTGTTTTATATGATGGCACTAGATGAGGGCTTCAAAACTTCTACACAGAATTTTGAGCTTTGACTTCTTTGACCTTTGACCTTGATTTTTGACCTATATTGTGCATTTTGCTACAGAATGCTACTCCTTCGCCATTTCTAACCCGATTTCGATTCCGTTTGCTTTATGTGATAGCACTAGGTGAGGGCTTCAAAACTTCTACACAGAATTTTGACCTTTGTCTTCTTTGACCTTTGACCTTGATTTTTGACCTATATTGTACATTGGCTACAAAATGCTACTCCTTCGCCATTTCTAACCCAATTTCGATTACATTTGCTTTATGTGATTGCACTAGGTGAGGGCTTCAAAACTTCTACACAGAATTTTGACCTTTGACTTCTTTGACCTTTGACCTTGATTTTTTACCTATATTGCACATTTTGTTACAAAATGCTACTTCCGGCGGGGACATATGTTACGCACCGCGTAATTTCTACTTTTCCTTGTTTTTTAAATTTCTTCTTTTCCGGTATTAAGGCCAGAGGATATAAGCCATACATTCAAAATAGGATTACAGCCTCAAAACAAAGTGAGAGAGCGCATGGGTCGCAATATTTTTGTTCAAGGGTGTAATTTTCACTGGATTTCTTTTCTATGAATATCACACCAGAAAAGAATCAGGGGCAATATAATAATGGTTCATATAATTCCATCGGATTGTGAACCTATACTGTAAAGAAGCTTACACTTCCGTTGCGCCACGGATGCTGATAATCTTTCTTACATTTTGTATTTTCAATTCTTTCTACATGTAGTCCTATATCCATAGCCTTCTGTGGGAGATTAAGCACTCAGTTTTACTCTCTTCTTAAGAATTATTCATTGAATAGAGGAAAAATAATATGTCTTACGTATGTGTTTGTTTGCTTGTTTGTTAGTATGTGTGTGTGTGTGTGTGTGTGTGTAAAAGTCATCATGTTTGCTATATATCGACTGAGCAAATAAAGTACATGCGCAAAAAGATCGAATTGGTAAAACTCAAACAAATTTTGATGCGCAATCGAATTGATGTGTGGATTATGTCGTTCTTATGTCATGTATGAATGTAGACTCTATCTTAAACCCTATAACTAGGCAGGGCTATTTAGGTAGATGAGAGAGAAATAATAATTCGGATATGCTAATTCATGCCAATTTATGCATAATGAAACCTGACTATTTGCTATAAATCACTAAATAAAGCTCCAAAAAGGCATATTTTGGTGTACATATTCTTTCAAGTGTCCTGAGCAAATGTATAGAAGTGAAAGAATATTGTGCCAAAAAAAAATGATTGTTTTTGTTTTCCGAATTTCTTACGTATTCCGTTGTTTTCAAACTTTATGCTATTTACTGGCTTTTTTTTCGATGATGATTTGTCGGTGACACTGTTCCTAGCATGGAAATATTACTTGATATTAATCAATAAAAGCCAAAAAAAAGTAATCATGCTTTTATGATATTTGAACGAACGCTCAATTTACATTGAAAATGTGAAAAGATTCACGTTTTTGGAGCAATTTTAGTCCGATGTGCAAGTACAACTTCGAAACCGTGTGCTCAGGCGTCGAAAATTTCGAGAGAAAAGATGCGGGAGATTTGAAAGAAAAAAAACCAACACACAACCTTGAAACATCGCGGCGATATCGCGCGGATGGCAGGATATGGGGGGGGGGGGGTAGGAAAGCTCCCAGCCCCCAACATAGGGTTAAATACATGCTTCGAAAAAACATACAAACAAACAAACAAATTTGTGGAAGTATGAAAAGCTTCAAGAAAACTGGAAATACTCCCTCTTCCACGAACAAGAATGTTTACTAGTAATATCAAATGCAATCTCGTTAGAGTTGTAAAAGTGACAAATAGCGTTCGAGGGAGAGAAAATGGAGAACCCGTCCATTAGCAGAGGGCCCGAGGACTGTGCGGCGTTCATAACTACCACCCGGAGTGTGATATATCGATAATACAAATATATCATTATGAATATAGTGCGAGAAAACTGTTTTGGGTAAATTCCAGCAGAGCCCCTGCTTTTCTATTCTGGTGGCTTTTTGTGAAATTCTGGTTTACGTCTGCATACAACACACATGCCTTATACTGTCGGTTGCAATGTTTTAGCCTGGCGCAAATTCAACACAAACAGTTTTCTGACCACGTACATGCATAACACATGTAACATGGCTGATGTCCGTTATTCTGAATATTCGGTAATACGAAGATGAAATAAGGTTTGTTTGTTTTTTTATTCCCTAGTTCGTTATCCCGAAAAACACAACTTCCTAATATACCTACAAGTTACCTATATAGTTCGTTAATGAAATATGGTTCGGTAATCTGAACATTTGTGGCGTTATTTCGAACATTTTTTAATCCGACATTTAAGTAAGGTTCGTTATTCCAAAGGTTCGTTGATGCGAAAGTAAAAAGAAGGTGCGTCCAAGCAAACCTCCGGAATACAAACCCTTCGGAATGATGAATCGTTGGGAAAAAAAACCCCACAAACAAACGGTAACAGATATAACGTGTGAATGAGATCAGCAATCGGCATTTACTACATCATCGACTGACCGTAGAATGTATCGTGGGGTTGACGGATGTATCACTCCCTGCATAATACAGGCATCACAACGAGAAATGACAGATTACAGAAGTAGTAATGAGCTGGTATTATTGTGATTATTGGCCATCAAATCAAAAGCCATTAAACGTCACGATCACAAAACTCCCCTATGTACAAAATCTTGTTAAAAGATATTGAAATAAAATGAAACCTGTAAAACATGACAGATGTGATCAGATCTCGAGAGAAGCGTCCATGCATGAGTAGAATGTTGTAGCACCTTGGTTTCGCTTGTTAGTTCGCTAGTAGGAGATTATGCCGGGTAATGAATCCAACGTGGAGAAATCTTGTCACATAACCAGACAACCTCTAAAATGTATAAAAGGTGATTTTGGCTACTACACGTGCATATTTCAAGGGATACATCACCCGGCAACCTATCCTCCGAAATGATGTGAATTGGAGAAAAAAAAAATGCAAGTAGAAATTATATTTGTATAGGAGATACCATCATGCACTGGACGATGGATGCTCGAAAGAGTTTTCTTACCATGCAATGAATACTCTTTTATAATTTACATTTATAACCGTTTATGAAAAAAATGAAATGAAATGAAATGAAATGAAATGAAATGAAATGAAATGAAATGAAATGAATTGAAATGAAATGAAATGAAATGAATTGAAATGAAATGAAATGAAATGAATTGAAATGAAATGAAATGAAATGAAATGAAATGAAATAAAATAAAATAAAATAAAATAAAATAAAATAAAATCATATTCCTATATAGTGGACATTATATCATAATACACAGAGTATAATATATACAAAATACCGTAATATTTTTAGATAAAATTACAACATGTACAAATATGGAGGGGACTACTTAGAAGCACTGCTTGTTAAATGTAGTCCCCCTACAGAATGTAGACAAAATAATGTCAAAGATAAGGCGAAGTGGTATAACGAAAACACCATAATTATAGACATTATTTACAAGGGCACAATCATGAACCCTGCTATGGATATACAATAAGTCATGTAATGTTACACAGTACAGATTTGTGTACACAGTGTTTATTGGCATTATCAATATTATCAATATCATCAATAAGAAATATTGGCATTCTCAATCACGTTAGATGGATTCTCCCCAAGTCAGTGCTTCTTATGTTATATTCAACTCTTATTCTACCTTACCTTAATTATGGCGTAATGGCATGGGGAAATGCAATACAAACTAAAATGGACAGGGTGCTTCTCTTGCAGAAAAGAGCGATGCGTTTGATATGCAATACTGCTTATAGATCACACACTGATGTCTTGTTTATGTTCAATTCTTGTCTTGTTTATGTTTCAATAATGTATGTTTCAATAATGTATGTTTCACTAATGTATGTATATTTCAATAATGTATGTTTCAATAATGTATGTATGTTTCAATAATGTATTAGATGTCTAATGATGTCTTGTTTATGTTTCAATAAAATGGTAGCGGAATAAAATAGCCCGTTTTAAGAAACCCATTTAGATAAAATTGCACTATTTACATGAGATTATTAAAAATAAACCGAATGTACACGTGTGGCCTGTTTGGGAATTTACTACCATACAAGTCAATAAAACGGTAGCGGAATGAAATAGCCCGTCTCGTAAGAAACCCATGTAGATAAAATCGCACTATTTACAAGTAATTATAAAAAATAAACCGAATGTACACGTGTAGCCTGTTTGGGAATTAGAAATACTTCTTGTATTTTGCCAACGCACCAATTGTTTCTCACTGCGAAAAATGGTTCGATGTGTAGACATCTGAGGTATATAGTGAGATAGAGATATCAAGGATTATGGTTTGCGAATACAAAATTTTTAGTATTAGAGCTAATCATTATGCCACACTGCCAGTGCATACATCCATGGCATGCAGTGCGAATGAAGTCGGTTGAAACATTAAAAACCAATACATGGACTGGTAGTTAGGAAAACTTTCCTACAGATTTTACTATGGTATTTCATACCTCTTCCATTTTCAACCCAGCACCATTTGGAAGGATTTGAACTTTTCTCCCGAAAAGGACAGAATGGCTACTATAGGACACACTTTGAGGGTATTTTGACAATGTCATATGAGTTATATTGTCTTCTTTGATAACGAGATGAAACAAGGAATTACTCTGTGAGCGAAACGTATCAAATCGAATTAACAAAGACTGTTTTCTCCCTAAAAACACAAAGAGCTTAAAAGAATGACTAATACACTGTATTCTTGTTAGCTGATTTGATTAAAAACATAATGCATCTATTTTTGAATGAAATACACTGAAAACGTACATGGCCTGATTGTACCATTCCCTTGTTGATAGAAATAGACAACTTGGCTTACCATACATATGATTTTCTGTTCTTGGGCTGTTTTCTTTTTTTATTTTACTCACGTCATAATATGACGTACATTGTGCAAGTGCATAATAATTATCATCATGCCCAGGAATTTTCATAATTTGCTACATTACAAGAATAGCTTTCAACATCATCCCCGAGTAATCATATCAAGCTGATGTCACCAGAGCCCATGACAATTTCCAAAATTGTTGTTAACTTAAGAAAACTAGGTCGTCACCATCATAAATTCAGACATGTGAGACAATCAACAATTTCTATTTCCTGGAAATTTTGGAATCGCTCCGTCCCTCATCGCATTTAATGAAACGCAACCAAAATTCTGCTCGCTATTGCGTCCGTCCATCAGCGTTAGTGAAAGGTGAACACTATTCTCGGTTTGTTGTCTTTTGCTGCGAATGCTTTCGCTCCCAACATCGTTTAATGCGGCGTCTATCATCACTTTTCCTCGGGCTGTGAATACAAAAAAAGGTAATCAATACATGTCTCTGACCTGTTTTCGTTTTGGTGTGTCAACGTTACCGGCAACACATGCAAGTGAGATCTCTCTCTGGATCATTAATAGATAAAATGATAGCAGGAGATAAAAAAAAAACAGCAGAGTTTGAACAACTTACATTGGTAATAGGCAATTCTTCGGCAATTACCATAATTCCGAATGTCTCTGATGATCCTTGGAGTCATTCTAGACTTTTCTAGAAGCGGATCATTATTATTCTGAATCGATCTTTACAAACTGAGTCACTCTAGACTTTTCTAGAAGCGGATCATTATCATTCTGAATCGATCTTTTCAAACTATCTCGTATTTGCTAGGCAAGTTAGGCCATTGCCAATATTATTAAATTGCAGCGTTTGGCGCTGTATTTTCATAACGCCAAACTTAATGTTAAAAACTTGTTGAGACAATTTCACTTCGTCTCTGAATCACGCCTTCTATCTATGGCATATCAAAAACTATTAAGGTGTTTTATAGTTCGTTCACATGCAAATCATCTGTTATCACAGATCACGTACAAATCAAAACGGAAATAGCATGTGCCTTTTCATTGATCTCAAAGACTAAATTGCTAAGTTTAGCTCTTATCATTGTGTCCTGAAGAGTTGAATGCGGAACTAGCCTTTGTGTTAATTCCAGGTTTGTTCTATACGTTCTGTTTGTTCTGTTTTAAAGTTACCACTGAGTAAGAGTTACGGAGAATATGCCACAGACGGAAAATCTGTAAACGCTTACAGGTATTTATCGATCTATCTATTTATTCACTCGTTCGTAAAATCGCTAATTCATCTATTTATTCTTGTTCATTTTTTTGTTTGTTCGTTTGTTCATTTGTTTGTTTGTTTGTTTGCTTGTATTCTTGTTTGCTTAAGGGGATTCTTTTTTTTTAATTTCGATGTGACCCGGGCCGACTGCCACGTCGACCAGAACTTGGCAATGATCATCATTGATCATGGTAGATTGTATAGGGATTACTCCTCGACGTCTCGAGGTGCGTTGACCGATTCGTTGACCATCTGACCTTGCTTAGGGAAAGAATCCTCTGTTCCTGGAAAGGTCAATGAATACGAAGGGTTTGTCGAGAGAAAAAGAGATTAAAGTCAGCACTGACATCAGACATTGTCAGAAGGAAGGCTTGTGAGATGTACTGTCCCAATAGACACCTGTACGGTTCATCTCTTTGCCTGCTTTTAATTCTAATTTTTACTGGTGCTGATTTAAAGTCATGCTACCTAGACGTTGTTTCTTTTCTCTAAACAACAACAAAATATCAAACTCTTATCTGCTGACCTTAGAAAGTGGTGTTCCTCAAGATGAATTTGCATCTGGATGCGACAAGACATGTCACCAGCGATCTTAAAAGGTTTGTTTCAATCTAAATGTACATAGAGTTCCATCTACTCTGCGCTCTCTGCAAGATAGATGAGAATCGAAGATGATGGTCGAAGATTTCTTACTTCTTGTGTCAGGAAGTGAGTTTTTATCAAGGCTCTGCAGCATCTTCGTTAGAGATCGTGTTCTTCGTTCAAAGCAAGAAGCTTCGCATACAACTTCCACTCTGCGCATGCGCATTTTTATACCTTCCAAAAGCAGAGATCGTGTTCTTCGTTCAAAGCAAGAAGCTTCGCATACAACTTCCACTCTGCGCATGCGCATTTTCATACCTTCCAAAAGCAGAGATCGTGTTCTTCGTTCAAAGCAAGAAGCTTCGCGTACAACTTCCACTCTGCGCATGCGTATTTTTATACCTTCCAAAAGCATCAGCTAAAAGTATGTATCATAAAAATAATCTATAAGAACTGCTTTGACCTACTACATAACTTGAAAAGGTATGGATGACATCCTATAATGAATGATATGAATATGAAAATCGTTGCGACAGCACTCTACACAACAAACGCTCATGAGTGTAGAAACAATGTATGTCATGTTATGCAATATGGATTACTCTTAATCCAACTTATCGAGAGTATATAAAACATGATAAACACTATGGTTCTCTTCGATGTTTTATTCTGTCCGACGTACTTTGACATCGAATGTGTTGACGCTGTACTTACTGTGGAAAGTACAGTGATGCAATTGGGCGAGGGGGGATTTGGAGGTCACAACGGAAAGAATAGTACATTGTACTGACATAAAAAATTGTTCTACTCTGATTCTTTCTATACTGTATAATTATTATACAAAGTGTGATATAAGGGTATTTCTATAGGGTCTTTTCTCCACGCAAGCCCACGGTGCACCTTGTTGATTTCATCATCATGATACATGGTGTAATCTAAAATGGCCCAATTCAGGTGGATTATATTTTGTCTATCAAACTTTTTCTCTTTCTAAATTAAAAAGTACGTTTTTTTTTCTCTTTCAGAGGAGGGAGTTAGTAGATGTCATCTTTCAGTCGGGCAATCAAATGATGACTTGGATTTGATATCCTCGTGAACTCGGATTTAATCCTCGTGAATGGTATAAAGTGACGTATGCCATAGTAATCATAGGGAAAACGCAATTTCTTTTCTTTCTTTTTTCTTGGCTTTGAAATGATTAATGTGGTAGGTATTTCACTTCAAGTTCGAGTATCATCAAGACATGCAGATATAGTTTAGACCACGCACTTATAGAAGAGTGGCTAAAGTTTGCTTGGTAGAAATGCCAGAGCCTAAAGGAAAAAAAAAATATCTGATGTAGGCAAGTAAAGGCCATAGCTGTCAGTTGTGAATTGAACCTCCCACACAATGCTAATAGTTAATTTCATAATTATTCAGAAGGTATCCTTTAAAACCCATACAGGAGAAAAGACAGTAAACTGTAACTTGAACTGTAATGAACTTTGAAATTCAGTTTTTCAGAGAGTTAGAGAGAGGAAGAGAGAAGAAATTCATGGCGTGCTTTTAAGATGATTAAATCGCTAAGTAACCGACCAAAATAGAAGGTAAAACATGTAAAAAGTAACTGCTTATTTTCACACTGTAATTGAAAAATTGTGTGCATTTCTTATCCGACAAATTATGTTTAAGTCTTATTATGTATGTCTACATATATGTAGATACGCACCTGCATGTATAAAAAGAGTCGATGATAGAACTCATGGCGAGATTATTGCCTTTTATTTATATCAAGTTTCAGATCTACAGATGAAGATTTAAAAAAGAAAGGTCAATTTTTTCTGCGCTTTTCGTTTTGGTAAATTAAAAAATAAAGATTGAGTACAGAATAGCTGAGAAGAAAAAAGAAAAGTCTCAACTGACCTTCCAGTTTAGGGCCTTATTAATCTTGACTGTTGCTTAGATATTTATTTATGTGTTTATAATAAAATTGCTTTGCCTCTTTATGCTTTGAACTTATTTCAATAACTACATGATGTCTTGATTTGTTAATACTGTGCTTTTGAAAGGCGATACATGCACGTATTCTTTGCAAATATTTATCTGTGTGTTTGTCTTAAAATTGTTAGACCCTGTATATACGTTGATAAAAAAAGACAAGTATAAAAAGAAGCAGTATGAATAAAGCCAGTAGTCCTCTCATGCACATAATATACGTGTCCTCGCCCTAATTCATTTTCTGGCTTATTCAAACAAAATTTCTTGTATTGTAATTCCACATTGCAACTACTATAGTAAATTATAAGAATGCAGACGTACAAATATTGCTTTATGAACACATCGTGACATGTTGACAAGGAAATTAAAGGTCCTGTTTACCTTTGGGAGCAGTGATTTTAAAAAAAGGTTCAAGATATCACTTTTGATGCATATGTGTAGGTCAGTTGTATCACAAAACATCCTACCGTGTAAATTTTTTGCAATAAAGCCTAAAATATAAGGAGATATCACTATTTTTCTCATTAAACCATAACTGCAGACGGTTTAGTCTGACAACATTTTTATTGTTCACAATTTGTGTATTTAACAATACTTAACATCGATTATACTGGTTCAAATTTTTGCATTGGTTGATTCTGCCCTAACTCACATTTTAGAACTATTTTGACGCACTAATGCTGGGTTTTTGTTTCATCTGCAAATGGTGAATTATACCTTTAACAAGACTCAGAGAGAAAGACAAGGAGAGAGACCTACTTGGTATGATGTACCATCATGTTTTCAAAATCATGTTATAACAACTTTGACCAATACGTTTTTGCAGTGGATTGGTAATGCGTATAGTGCGGTGCAGCAATTTACTGCCTGTGTATGACACTGAAATCACTGGTGTAGTACTCTAGTATGCGTAATGGGCGCTGATGTTGTTCTCTCCTGCTGAGCTCATAGTTGCAACAAAATTTTCTTCCGTAAAGAACTAAAAATTACTTTTACCTTTTCTTATTTAACCCAGGGTACAGTGCTTAAAATAACAACAACAACAAAAAATGAATAATTCAAGAAAATGACGGATTTCTATTTGGTACCCCAGGGTACCAAAAACGGCATCATATTGGCGTTCACATTAACATGAAATACTTATTTCGAGGACAGTTCTCTGTTGTCAGAGGCACCCTTAGGTGGAATTATTTCTAATCGACACTAAATTATATTCTCAGCATTCGCACTCCCATATTCATAAGTGCCAAGAATTCTTATCACTTGTAGATTCCACAGTGAGCAGAATGTAGGAGGGGCTCTTGAAGTCGACTCGGGGGTGCTCCCTCTCCCTCCCTCTCTCACCCTCTCCCACCCTCTCCCTCTCTCTCTCTCTCTCTCTCTCTCTCTCTCTCTTTCTCTCCTTTTGCTTTGTCACTTGGGAAAGATCCCAAAATGTTTCATAAATGTATACTGCAGAGAGTACTAGTATTCCTTGATGCTACAAAACACACCAAATTCGGGCAACCATTTGATGTAGGGACTCTTTGTGGGTTCAACTTTCTTTTGGAGACGCTGTTCGCAAACAGTCAAAATCAATATTTTGAATTCTTTCTATGGCAATGTATGCTAGATTCCTTTTAAGGTAAACTTAGATTTTCTGGTAAGCAGAAACCGATCAATTCTTAACAATAAGGTATTTAGAAATAACGCTCCAGCCAGGTCTGTATTCCTTACTGTATGAGGTGGTGAGTGTCTTTAAAGAATATTTCATTGGATCGACTCACCGGAAGACAAGGGATTGTCAACATAGAAGGGAAAGTCCCTACAGCGTGTATACACGTGTGAATTTTATTCACCAGATCAAGAATTGAAATTCAAGACCCCTTCCCGAGGGACCGTTCGCCAGGAAATCTTTCTTTCAGCACGGTTTTTAGGTCGTTTGGGGAGTACCAAGTCAGACGTAGCTATCTAGTCAAAGACTGTTTTCACACGTACCGAGAATTTTTAATTTGAAACACGATTGTCAGGACGCATCACTATAGAACCGTGATTCAAATTACGTATTTTTTGCTGTGTGAAAGCAATTGGACGGTGATTTGAATCGTAATTCCGATCTTGTTTCAGATCATAAATGACTGTCCGGAGATGTTTTCTAATCACGATTCGCTAGTACGCAATCGTGTGTACGAATAATTGACCTCCGAAATCGTGTTCTTTTATTTTTGTGGGGGGGGGGGGGGGGGGTAGAGCTTACGGTGACCTTTCAACTACTTCCGCAGAAAAGCTGCGCTCCTCAAATGCTCACAGTGATTGATGGGAACTCAGAAAGAAACCACACCTCCTCTCCTGATGGCTCTGAAATTCAAATCGCAGAGTCCGCGAAGCCTCAACATCGGTCTTCTACGTTTTCAACTGGTGTGAAGACGTCCTCAAGCTTCACGTCAAAGTGAGAAGTAAATCTAGGGGCTAGATGACCAGATACGCGCAGGAGCTTTAAATGTTGGAAGAAAACGTGTCCCAGATATGCGAGGTCATGCATGTGGGTACAGGCAGATATAACCTAAATCGCGCTCTGTACATGGATCACTTACCCTCATCTATCTGTCGCAGATAATCCTCTACTCCCTATAGGCAACACATCTCTGCTGCATGTACTATAGGGTAATAAAGAGAACCATGACGCTGAATTGCTCTGTCTGTTCACAGCAGGGAGAAAGAAAGAGAGACATACATGCAGACAGACATGCAGACAGACAGGCAGACAGACATAATGCCCTAAGCATGACCTGCATTGCAAATTATTCACCCTATACCTATACATCGTATACCAGTATTTAGCTCATCGTGCACAGGCTTTCTATTCACTTCTCTTTTAATGGGATAACATAGTAGGCCTATTGGTTGAGGTGAGATTTCGCTTTTTGCGAGATACTCATAAACCATGTATGAAATGTTAAAAAGCACACCATTCTTTACAAAGAGCAATTCAAAGTTAATATGAAGAAAATTGTGGGGTTTTTTTTATGGCTGGGATATTCAAAATATTTAATGACTGGGATATTCAAAAAACAAAGTAACGCAAAGCGATCCTATAATAGAATGTGGGTCCGACCTTTTATCAAGATTGCTTTGTTTTTGAATACTAGGACCTCAGCCAGTTCAAAATCGATTTTCATCAAGTAAACTTTTATTCCATTTTAGAATGATATGTTCTTTCACATTCATTTGAGGTTTCTAATTTGTAAAAAAAACAAACAAAAAAAAAATATTATCATCATCATCATCATAAAAAAAAAAAAACATTGGAAACCTCAAGCCCCATCTCAACCAATACTGTATTCTATCCCTTTAAGTGGAAGAAACTCGTGGCGACACCTCTTGAAAAACCGATCCATACAAACAAGAAATTTTAGCAGCAGCATTCAGAGAAAAACATTCCTTTGAACATAGGCGCCGGAAGTGGGGGGGGGGGGGCAGGGGGGGGCGTCCGCAAAACGCATTTTTTTACGCCCCCCCCCCCCCAAAAAAAAAAGCCCCCCCCCCAAAAAAAAAAAAAAAATAATAATAATGATAATAAAAATCAATGAATAAACAAAGAAAATAAAATAAATATGTATATATATATATGAATAAAAGGGAAAAAAATATGGCTACAAAACGGCAGCTTTTGGACTGTAAAAATGTCAAAAATTTTCAAGCTCGCTCGCTTCGCTCGCTCGCATTGAATCGTTATGCCATTCTCCTAATGTTGCTGACAGTAATTGCCAGTAGTTGCGCCCGATGCCCCCACCCCTTAATTTCCAAAGCGAAAGATAAATATAGCTACAAACGGGAGTTTTTGGATTGTAAAATGTCAAAATTCTCAAGCTCGCTCGCTTTGCTCGCTCGCATTGAATCGTTATGCCATTCTCCTAATGTTGCTGCCAGTAATTGCCAGCAGTTGCGTCCGATGCTCCCCCCCCTTAATTTCCAAAGCGAAAGATATAGCTACAAACGGGAGTTTTTGGACTGTAAAATGTCAAAATTCTCAAGCTCGCTCGCTTTGCTTGCTCGCATTGAATCGTTATGCCATTCTCCTAATGTTGCTGCCAATAATTGCCAGCAGTTGCGCCCGATGCGCCCCCCATTTATTTCAAAGCGAAATATGTAGCTACAATTCAAACTCCAGTTTTGGAACTGTAGAATATCAAAATTTTCAAGCTCGCTCGCTCGCATTTTATTGTTATGCCATTCACCTTATGTTGCTGACAGTATATAATTTGTCGATCGCTTCACACCGTCATTCCATAATCCATGTAAGGAAAATTTACAATGTTCCTCAATGACTGCGTTGTTGAATGTATCACATTCCGTAATGTATTGTAGTCCCATTATTGCTCACGCACACACGCACAAGCATACAGACCGTCAAAATTACTTTATGGTTCCCCCCATGTTTCGACCCACCGTACGCCACTTTACATAATATATATATATATAATATATATATATATATATATATATATATATATATATGTATATATATATATATATACATATATATATATAAACAATAGATGTGTGTGCGTGTGTGTGTGTGTGTGTGTGTGTGTGTATGTGTATATTGTGTAACATATGCATGGTCTAATCTTGAGCCCCCTCCAATGTTTGCCCCCCCCCCCCCCAATCCAAAACTGCTTCCGGCGCGCCTGCCCTTGAACCTGTGTCATATACTGTATAATCCGTTGTTTTCGCGAGGGTTTAATTTTCGCGAATTTTGCGAATCACTGCCACACCGCGAATTTAACAAAACGCAAAAATGTCGCCATACGCTGGGCTAATAGTGCACTTACGATAAGCCTCGGTGTCAAATCGCGAAATCATCTCGCGAGAATGTTCGTGACCTCCTCATTCACGAAAATATCTGTACGGGAAAATAACAGCTTATACAGTACATCCCTCTTTTCACTTGTAGAACATGATTACCATATTTTCTGAAACCGTTCCGTTAGACAGTACGATCATGAAGGACAAACAATGACATAGGATAACCTTGCTTCACATGATTTAAATCATAAACATACCATGATATGACCTGCTTTAGATTGTAATATTTTTCTTTCATTTAAAAAAAATCATAAACTTCTCGTAATAATCATCACAACTCTAAAAACCTTCTTGAAATTATGTTTTTCCAATATTTTCAATTTAGTTCAATTCAATCTTTATTTTCGATTAATGTATAGATGAAAAAATACATGTTGAATTCGAGCAAATTGTGTACAAAAGTGTAAATATAAAACAATGAAGACATTGACGAAACAAGGTGAAATTATGAAAAAGAAAGAAACGACATGGGAAAACAGATAGCATATAAGGCGCATAAAAACACAAGCTCAATATCATTATTATGTGTGTGTATCCTATAGTTTAGCGGAAAATGGTATCATCAAAAACCATCTACCCGTAGGGCTTTGAAGGATTAATAAATTAAAATGTTTAGCCCCGTTTCTGCCTATTATTACTTCATTCTTGATTTGATGTGCATCTAAATGAGCTCTTAAAGAGCATGAGTCCTATACAAATAAAAAAAAATGCAATGCCAGGTTCCGCGTGGAAATATTTCCTATTTTTGTCTTTTTTTTTTTCATAGTGTCTGTCAGTCAACAACATGAATATCCCCTCTGGCGCCTCAAAAAGTCAGCTGCTTAACAAATCAATTGGTGACATTAATGCTTCCTTTCGTTTATAAGTGGGTAAGGCTTGTCAAGGAGAATAGGAGCTGTATGCCGGGCCACTGTAAACTTGATTTACCTTTAAACTTAACTCTGCCAAGCAGTAGGTCCTACTTGGTCACGCCGAATGTCCTCAGGTGAAAGATTATTCATATTTACTCCTGTCCTGATTTTAGAGAGATGCATGTTTGATGGCAAATCAGAGGCGAAATAAATGCATTTCAGGCAGCGTCGGTGTCTCCGCAGCTACTCTCATAAGCCTTGCGAAGAACCCCCTTTATTTCCGCCACGTTACGCTGTGTTTATATCCGTATGGGTGCATGGCGGCTTCCATCATAACGCGTTGAGAGCATTCTCACCGCTTGAGACACACTTGAGAACCGCTGCGGCGTCTGAAATAAATACGAACAGTTGATGAGTGAAAGAAGCTTCATAGTAGATTAAATAGTCTTTTTCTGTTCCACGTGATTTGAACAACATGGAATTATGAATTAACATTCTCACCTTCACTCTCAAAGTAAATAAATGGTCAAAGGGCAATACGAATATAAATCGGTGACATTATCAAAGATTCTTATACTGAATGTGCACTATAGGTGTTACACATGATTACAACAATAGACAGGTTTCCACATTATCAAAGCCCGGTGACTCGGGGCTACTAAGTTTGATGTCAGGCCACCAAATTTCCAGTGAGGCTATCTGTTGGTGGCCCCTATCAGGCATCTAGAATTCAAGATGGATGTTTATTCCCTCCGGGGACGATGCGTTTCTCTTTTTGGCTTTCAGAATGTCAGATTTAAAGATTTTAGAGGCCAGAATTAGCCATCAGAGAAAAAGGATAGTGTTGAGCCCTGAAACAGATAAGTGCTTGCCCTCGTCTTCCTCTTCAGTTTCTTGAAAACAAAGTGTAGAGATCGTTTCGGGGTCATCCCACTAGACCGACACCCACGAGTCATACAGCCCACAAGTTCGACATTGAAAACAGGTCCATGAGACATACAGCCCATGACTTCAACACTAGGCAAACAAAGCCCATGAGTTCGACACTAGATAAAAACAGCCCACGAGTTCGACAGATACAACACGGGGCTTAATGTGTCAGTCTCGTGGGCCTTGTTTGCCATGTTTGCTTAGCGTCGAACTCATGAGCTGTATGACTCGTGAGCTGTGTAACTCATGGGCTGTAAGACTCGTGAGCTCTATGACTCGTGGGCTGTATGACTCGTGGGTGGTCGGTCTCGTGACGCGCTCCCGATCGTTTCATGAGAGCGGGAGGGGGGGGGGGGGAGGACCTGGTAACGTTTATTTGAAAGAATCCATACTATCAAAAGCACAGGTTATGCACCTGTGCCGGTGATTCTTCCAAGAAAGAAGAAAGATCGCTTGCTGAGGGGTGTATACTTGATCGCAAATGCTATGTAGATGAATCCAACGCTTAACGACCCGCGGCGGGAAGACACAAGGTCAGCAGAACGTGTGTGGTTTCTTGGCTTGAAGATTGAGATCTTATAAGGTGAATAGAAACAAGGTTTTATTTCTTCAGGTTGCAATGAATGTTTAGTGAATATTGAACACGGATAAGTTTCAACACAGCGTTTCATTTACAAGAAAGATTGCATACAACATGTACAATTCATACAGAATGATAACAATGTTTACACACAAGAAAACATAGAGAAATAAAGATATTAACATAGGAGGAGGAAGATTACCCTTTTCTGGGAGTGTTTCGCAGTCAAGAAATTGTATTACTAGATTAATAAAAAAAAAAGAAAAGCTGCTTTCAGAAAAGCACACATCAGCTGAAGGCTTTTCCACGTCAAAATTTCAAAACACAGATTAAAGTTGCAAAATAATTACAGTCTTTTAATAAGTAACATCCGCCAGCTCAGCAGCCTAGGCTTGCCTCCAGATGTTTGTACACGGATGGATTCCCTGAAAGAGGAACGATTTCCCAGCAAAGTGGCCTCCCTAGGGTGTAGTGCACTCACCTTCCATCTTATTGAAAGTTTATGATCCTTGATTTGAGTTCTTAACGCCCTTTGAAGAGTTTATGGTCTGTAGTGACGCTTTTCAAGTTACATCCCATCGATATTTTACGCACGTGCTCTTCACACTGTAGGGGTTAGCATCTTTGTTTCTAGTCTGTAAGAGAAATTCTCCAGTCGATTAATTGACTTGAGGTATATTGTTGGAAGTACAAGGCGTGCATGCACATTACATTGTTTGTCCTTAATACTAATTTAAGTGCGTATGTGGTACGCTCCCGCTTGTTGACCTCAATGTTTCAATTCATGTTCATGTTCACATGAAGGAGGCACATTAATCAACGTAAACATTATTCGACACGAATCTTTGACAATAGCCAGGTTGTATGATGGTATTGGCCTAAATACCAACAACAGTCAAGTGACAGTAATAACAATGACCATTACAACAACAATAGTAAGGAGTACTATAAAGATATGATTAGATCAATATGATTAATCTTTTAAGGCCTTTGTGATAATTTTAAGTAATTATTCATCGCCTTTGTCGACATCATAAACAAAAAACATGAAAGCAGGCGGTATACATTTGAAGGAAAAACTGAATCCAAGTATCGAAAAAGAGAAATGAGACTTTATCAAGTAAAATAAAAGGTGAGTATAAATTTTAATTTCTATGCTTATTACTTTTGATAAGTGGAACCAGAAACCACTGATTCAAAGCCCACAACAATCCACATGATCCATGACAACTGACTACCCAACCCTGCATTTATAATGAAAGCTGAATGTAATGGAAAGTGATATTTGTTTTCTAGGCATGAGATATAAATGAAAATGAGACCTGACAAAGTCCTGCCAACCGTGTCGACATAAGTGTATACAACTACTCCCACAGTCCTTCTTTCATCACAGAAAACAGAAATGAAGAAGTATATAGTGACCTGATGAACATCAGCATGTCCGAAACACTTTCTTGCTGACGCTAAACAAAGTTCGTAAGTTATCACCATTAATTCTCCTTTCGTATTACGTGTGAAGTCTTTTTCAATTGTTTTAGTTTTGTTTGCTTGATGTGTTTGTGTGACAGCTTTTCTTTCTTTTTTTGCGTCCAATGTCCAAGAGGGTCGTGGTTACGAGGATTCCGAGAAATTACACCCATCTGGACAACTCTTAAGAGACATCCTGAATTGGTAACAGAGACGACTGTCCATGCTCACAGCGTTCGTTCGACCGCATTGATTCCACCGAGCGAGATCGCTGCCGCAAATAAGATCAGACGGTTAGAGGAAGTTGCACGAGTTTCCTAAGATCTTTGCGACTGAAGATATCATGACACAAGTAACCATGAGACCGAACTAATACTCCTCTGACGTCAGTGACCAGCGGGTGTTAGCTTCACACAAGTCTTTAAAGGGTCTATATTCTTGGGTGCCTGGCGAACAAAGCACAGTATTTCATGTGACATCATCGCCAAACTAGCAACATAATGTCACCAAACGAACTACGCGTTCATGAAAAAGTGCAAGCTATGTATATAGAGAATAAAGAAAATAATGCGGGTGGACGAAAGTGACCGAAAATGGGCTGATTTTATTGATTGGCATGTCGCTGAACAAACAGCCCAATGGGAAAATCATCTTTATAGTTCAGTTGAAGCATGGACCCGAAATAGGTCCATGGTTGAAGAAAGGGTGCGGGTGGATTGGGGACAGGGAGAGAGAGAGAGAGGGAGGGGAGGGGGAGGGTAGGAGGGATGCCTTTCGTTTCTGAAGTTATTCGAAAATTCTGAGTGCCAAGCGAAGATTTAGTACTGTTGCACATTCACGCCTCATTGGGCTCATGTTAGTCATGATCATTCACGTTCACGTCCGTCTTTTCCAAGAAATCTGATCATACTGGCACCCTTGTGCCGAGACGTGCTTAGATTGCAAACCATTGCTCAGCAAAATAACAGAAAAAAAAGAAAAAAAAGAGGGGAGGGAGAGAAAAATCCCGGAGAAATCAAAGACATACATAACATGAGGGACAAATGATGTTCTGTATGTGGACCACTCGATGACCTGGAGAAAAAGTTGTTGTTTTGAAATACTTTTCAAAACAGCAGTAAAAAAAAAAATCGAATTATGAAATGGAAAGATTTGACACATTGTGATATTTCCAAGGAAAGTCAAAACCGCAGTCTTTTTTTTCAGTATTTCCCTGGAAGATCGGAGATAGACATTAATAGTGGCCAGTGGTTTTCACAAAGTAGGCCTAATTACATTGCAAACAGGTGAATATGCATTCGACATTCTTTGCGGCGAATACACAAGGAATAATTTACAAGTCTTTGGCCGCTACTTCGGCTGCGGCACTCAGCCTTCGCTCAAAGTGACTAATAGCAACCAGCCTCAAAAGCAAACCTTCGATTTCAATACCACTTTCTGATGACGCATGTCCCCAGTATTAACCGCCCGATGCATCTGATGGCGGTTATTTTTGGGCGAGCAAGATTTGGCCTTGTCGATGACCGTATACCGGGTTAGGATTTTCAACCTTGCTTCCCAAAACGTTAAAACTTCCGTAAAAATGTTAACTGTGTCTTTTTACCGCTTTACTTTTTCTTAAAAGAGACATCTCAATGCAGCATATAGACATTTTAAGTAAATTTGAAACAGTGAAACAGAAGAATATCGTGAGTTTATGTCAGTAAGTTTAAAATAACACCGATTGTGGTGACCTCTAGCAAACATGTCAGGTATTACAGATGTACATGAATGAACATTATACAATCTAGACATGCAAGCAAAATGAAAGAACTAAGAACAAACAAAGAAAATAGCAACCTGTACCCTTAACCGTCTCTAGATTTAACACCCCCTCCCTTTCCACTCGTCTGTAAGACTATAGGGCCTACTGCATGCATATAAATCCATTTTCGCCCCCACTACCAATGTAAGATTGTTGACACATATCTAGCGTAAATGTAGCGCTAGTACTTCTGTAACGACCGAGAAGATTGAATGAAGGCGGCAAGGAATCGATCAAGCTTACCATAAAGGGAGAGATGTTCCACAGACAGCAGACACCTTGACAGTGCTCCGTTAAAACTTATAGCATGACGAACACCGCGTGTCTATAAATGTCTATTGCCACTTTGGAAATGCCACGACCGCAGAAGGGATAACAAAGAAATCTGAGCTTACCCTCCTTTTCTTCTGTCCTGGTAGTTACAAATATCATGAAATGAAATAGAAACAAAGAAATCAGTCCCTAGTGTAATATATCATTTCTTTATTTTCAAAGGAGAGAATCTGCTCCTGTATAACTATTATACTCTCGGTGATTACAAATCACATCAATAATTCGGCCAAATTGAACTGGATATAAATGTTCACTCTTTGCAAAAGGCTGTTTTACAATTAAGATATTTTTTACCCATGTATGCATGAACTCCGTCTCTCTCTCTCTCTTTCCCTATTACAGTATGTAATATATATATATATATATATATATATATACTCTGTAAATGTAAGCGAGCTAAATTTTCACTCTTTTTCTCGACCTAAATTTGATTAGCTCGAAAAAGACTGTAAATTCAGTCATTTTAGACTGTAGGTATACCTTTTCGCTCCCACCACCGAGGGAAACTTTTCTTCCGATTTCGAGCGAAACGTGTACGAGTGAAATTCCACACTTTTTAGAGCTAATGCCGGGTCCCTGGGGTCTTCCACGAGCTGACTTGTACCATAAAATTCTTTTCGCTCTTTGAAGGAGCCGTTTGTTGTGACGCTTGTCTGATGAGAATTCTCATTTCACTCGGTCTGGAGAGTGAATAATGGAGCATGCGCATATCGCACAGGTTGACGGGTTTCTCACTTTGATTTTGGTGTGTCGATGTCCCCAGCAACTTCTTGTGACCTACCTACGTACACGTATCGAGTATGTACGTAAACAGTGCAGTGCCGTCCGTCACTAATAACGTACACATATCGCCATCATACACGTCTGGCCGGCATAGGAGAGGACGACTCGGTTCAATCAAGATATGGGAGCAACGAACAAAACCTAAGCCATAAAAGGTATTTATAATTCTGTAAGAAATTTCTGTGTCAGCTCTGATGACAGCTGGACTACACTAGACCAATATTTCTAGTTCTATTCTAACTCTAAATCGCAATAAAGTCTGCGTAGTATCCCTACGACTGCTGCCTAAGCGGAGATCTATGCTGGATGTCTGATTAAAGTGTTTCTCCCCGATTCTCTACATTACTCGGCTTTTTATTAGCTTCCCTAACCATAGATGTTCACACTAAAGTCCCTTTCACTCCCATACACTTGCTTTTCCATGCCTTTCCTACACTAAAAAAATCATCCAATCATCATGCTTAAATATAGCCCTATTGAAACTCTACACAATATGTCTAGCCATCGTCTAGACTGCTATTACATAACATCTTTACTCATGAACTTGTGCACAATAAATTACAACCAACATCCTAATGACACTGACATAGCTGAGTCTCGACTGAGCTAGAGAACATTCCTAGCCACCACCTGGATGGGAGCTATTACATAACACCTCTATTCACTCAATTTCTATAGTCTGAGTTAATACATAATATTGCAAACCGGGGATGCTGTAGCCATGCTATTTCTTTAACTTTTGCTTTGTCTCATTTCATGTGACTGCCCTGTCTGACTTTGACTGATCTAGACATGCTGTTGCTATGCCAGTTTATTCTTTAACTTTTACTTTGTCTCATTTAATATAAATTTCCAGACAGTCAGTCTCTTGCAGTTTGACCTAGTGGCTTTCTAGGACAACTTTAAAGCTCTAAACCTTTACAAATTCAAACAAATTCGATTTCACTTCACAGACAAAATCAAATATAAATTTCTCTCCTGACAATATCCCCCACCTTAAAATATAATTGGGATATCAAAATTATATCCTACAAGAAATTTATGCAACATACTATTCAATCAACCAACATACTATTCACAGTGTATGTCAATATGCATATGTTCAAAAGAGAGACTGATAGACAGCAATATCAACGGCATATATACATCATGCATGACACTATCCTTGTTCTGAAAAGAAACAATTCATAATCATCTTCCAAGCCTTTTAACAACCAACTTTTGCTTTGTTGGTATTCCTAATAAAGGCCTTATATCTTACTTAATACATCATCTTCAAATGCATAAGCTTTAAGTCCTCTATAACCAAAATAGAACTACCAAACATGTATACATAAAATCTTCATTGCCTATAATGATACCTTTTAGCAATAATATCTCTACTATCACACATTCCTGCTCAGATATCCTAATATGTTTGTCTGTACTTTGGCTTTCATTTCTCTATACTTCCATGTTGCACAAATCTTACAACAAGATAATATAATTGCTATTTACATGTTAATCTGGCACAGGGATGAAAATCTACTGAAATGTAATCTTGCTACCTGGTTAACACCTGCTACCTCTTAGTACACCTAGTGTTCTAATACCTCATGTATACTTGAATACGTACACTGTGAGATTTAACCAAGCCTTAAGCATTATTCCCTACTCTTAATCCCTTTACATCTACATTGTAATCGCGATTCGCTGATCCTGTAAGAGAAATAAGAGAGAGAGAAAGGCTTTTGTAGCATTTGCACTTACATGCGCATTATTTTATTCATGACAACTCAACAAATATGTGTTTCATCATTATGTTCTTCTCTTTCTTTATATTTAATATAAATATATTTTATTTTGTCAGTGAAGTGAAATCGAATTTGTTTGAATTTGTAAAGGTTTAGAGCTTTAAAGTTGTCCTAGAAAGCCACTAGGTCAAACTGCAAGAGACTGACTGTCTGGAAATTTATATTAAATGAGACAAAGTAAAAGTTAAAGAATAAACTGGCATAGCAACAGCATGTCTAGATCAGTCAAAGTCAGACAGGGCAGTCACATGAAATGAGACAAAGCAAAAGTTAAAGAAATAGCATGGCTACAGCATCCCCGGATTGCAATATTATGTATTAACTCAGACTATAGAAATTGAGTGAATAGAGGTGTTATGTAATAGCTCCCATCCAGGTGGTGGCTAGGAATGTTCTCTAGCTCAGTCGAGACTCAGCTATGTCAGTGTCATTAGGATGTTGGTTGTAATTTATTGTGCACAAGTTCATGAGTAAAGATGTTATGTAATAGCAGTCTAGACGATGGCTAGACATATTGTGTAGAGTTTCAATAGGGCTATACTTAAGCATGATGATTGGATGATTTTTTTTAGTGTAGGAAAGGCATGGAAAAGCAAGTGTATGGGAGTGAAAGGGACTTTAGTGTGAACATCTATGGTTAGGGAAGCTAATAAAAAGCCGAGTAAAGTAGAGGATCGGGGAGAAACACTTTAATCAGACATCCAGCATAGATCTCCGCTTAGGCAGCAGTCGTTCTTCTGGGGGGTTTCAACGTCGGTGAGATGCGAGCTCCAGCTGCCGATAAAACTGAACTCGGACAGTTATGATCCGAACTTTGGAACGGAGCTCAATCTCCATTTGCCTGCTCGCCGTCGTTTGAGCTCGGGCATCGCAGGTCAAGGCATGAGTCTGCGTGGTTGCAGGGACTAAGTGAAGGCCGAGGAGCTGAGAGGACCGCCGATAGGGTAGCGTCTAGCTGAGTGGCCAAGTCAAGGGATGCTTCCAAGAGACAAGCCAAGCGACTGTGCCGAGGTCGACGACGAGTGTATCCGGCATTGATGGCGACTGAGCCAAGATGAGGGGATCACCAGTTCAGGTCATCCAAGATAACTTAAGTTATGTATTTGTGATTTGTTTCATATTATGTTTTATGCTCAATGTATTGTTATGAACGAGAAAGCTGCAAAGATTTGAAAGATTAAACTCGAACATAACTGTATACGAACAGTTTGAATTTCCATTATTTCGATGTCAGAGTAGCAGAGAAAAAAAAAAGTCACTCACGTGACAATTTGGAGGTCCCACCGAGACACTGCTACCTGATTAGAAAAGGTTATTCACATACTCTTTTAACATGTTTTAGGCTTAAATGCGATGTTTGTGTTTCATTGAAATTTCATTGCTCAATCACACGCATTACCGTATTACTATGTGTTATTATTGTCGATATAATAACTGTTTCGTACGTTTGATCGGAAACATTACCCCAGTGTGAATTGTGCGAGTATGTCGCCTTACGTGACAGTTTGATTGAAGTTTTTCTCCCCAAGGTTATGCCCTTGGTGTTGCCTACTAGAGGCACATGTGTGATGTGGATTCGGGTATTGAATCTGTGTGGAGTGTTGCTCCGTTTTCAAGGTTACGCCCTTGGTGTTGCATGTTATATGCATGTTTGATTGATTCGGGTTTGTGTGCATGAGTCTATGTGGAGTGTTACTCCTTTTTCAAGGTTACGCCCTTGGTATTGCCGGTTAGAGGCAGTGTGATAGATTCGGGGTTTGCATGCATGAATGAATCTGTGCGGAGAGTTATTTTATTGCAAGGTTACGCCCTTGGTGTCGCCTGGTATAGGCATGTTTGATGGATTGTAGTGTTGGGTTTGTACAGTCCCAATTCAATTGTAAGCTCATTGGGAGATACAGCTCTAGTATGCTTATTGACAAGGCATGCTTGGTATGTGGAATGTTTGTTGAGTGAACTCGTGTCATTTCACATTGCCTGCATTCCAGTACGCTTTTGACACGGTACTAGCGGTTTGATATGTGGAATACTTGTTGAGTGAATTTCAGCTGTTTGTCATTTGCAATTGTATGCTCGTTCGGAGATACAAATTGTTGTTAAGTACGCTGGCTGCAAGGTAGTACTTTTGTCGGACTTTGATAGCTAGGTGCTAGTCAGCTGTTTTGTACGACTACACGTTTGCTTAGTCTGGAAGTTACATAGTCAGTATGGCTAGTGTTGAGCAAATCAGAGAGTTCTCTTCATTAGGCAGAGAAATGGGCCTTAGTGGTGGTGAATTGAGTAGCTTTGTTTCAGAACAATGCCAGGCAATTGAAGCAGAGCTTAAAGCTGATCATGAAGCACGCGAAGCTGAGCGTGAACGCGAAGCTCTAGAAAAGGCGCGCGAACATGAAATAAGATTAGCACAGTTGCGCATAGAGGAAGGAACAGCGAATGTTGGTAGGCCCCAGTTAGCTGGCTTAAAGCTGAAAGTAGGTCGATTTGATGACGCACATGATAAGTTTGATGCTTATGTCACAAAGTTCGAAATGTTGATGAAAAGTCAGAATATCCCGGTAGACATGTGGGTGTTGTATTTGATTTCCAATCTAACAGGCAAAGCGTTAGATGTTGTGAATCGGATGAGTGCTGATGATCGCCAGAGTTATGCTACAGTGAAGCATGAGTTGATGTCATATTATCATCTCACTGAAGAGGGGTATAGGCGGAGTTTTAGATCAGCAAAGCCAATGAAGTTTGAGCGCCCAAAACAGTTTGCTACTCGAATGAAGGGATATTTTGATCATTGGGTGGAAGAGGCTGAGATTGGGGATACTAGGAAGGATCTAGAAGATTTGATTTTGCAAGAGCAATTTCTGATAGATTGTCCCAGAGAAGTAGTTAGGTTTGTCAAGGAACGAAAATGTAAAGATTTCAACGAGGTAGTTGATTGTGCAGAAATCTATGTAGAAGCTCACGGTCCTCATGCATTTTCGGGTGTACAGAAATCGGAAAGAAACCGATCAGATTCAAAGCCGGAAAGCAAACCGCCCCAGCAAAATCAGGTCAAAAGGACTAGTACGTATCAGAAACCGGCTGATGCTCAGTCAAAGGCGGGAAAGACTATGGGAAATAGGACTTTTCAGGGCAGAGGTTGCTATATGTGTGGAAACCCAAATCACATGAGAAGAGATTGTCCCATGTTGTCTAGGCCTGCATCAGCTCAAGGTTTGATGGGTGCTGGGGAAGGTACGGCCCCAAAAGTAGACATGAATGTGGCGAATGAGGTGTCTCGGGGTGATTCTGAGCCGGGAGTTGTTGGCTCGACGGCAGGTTGTTTCCTCCTTGAGATAGTGGGCAGTGACTTTGAGTGTGGAAAGAGTGTAGTGGTTGAAGAAGTTGGAATGGCATACAATGATGTCGCCGCGATGGTGAATCGTATGCCGGTTGTGTCTGGAAGACTGATGCCAGATAATACACCCTTGTCTGTTTTGCGTGATACAGGTTGTAGTACGTGCGTGGTGAAAGAGAAATTGGTTAGAAATGACCAATTAACAGGTCAACATCAGGCAGTGAGGTTAATTGACGGTACGGTTAGGCGTTTTCCCGTGGCTAAGGTAGCTGTTGATTCGCCATATTTTAAAGGGGAAGTTGAAGCCGTGTGCATGACTGATTGTTTGAGTGAGGTAGTCATCGGGAATGTAGAAGGGGCTCGTGAACCGAGTGACCCCAATCTACATTGGGTCCCAAAGAGTGTTGTGTCTGACCCGGATGTAGAGGTCATAACCCCGGATGTGGGGCTAGAAAGTTCAAATGATGGTGTAGAACAGGACGTCGAGGTCGCAATCCCAGGTGAGCTGGATGATACAGGGATGGCTGTTCAAACTCTTGCACAAAAGGTGAAGGATTCGAGGCCTAGTAAAGGTTTGACTGTTGCAGATCCTGTTGATAATGTGCGGTCGAGTGAATTTCTAAAGGAACAGAAAGATGATGAGTCGTTGCGCCCTCTATGGCAGAAAAGAGGACATGTTGATAATTTCAAGTACGAGTTTGACTATGACTATGTGGTCGACGTTGATGGTGTTGCCAAAACGTATCACATCAATTTGTTGAAGAGGTACTATAGTCGAGGTGAAGAGGTACCAGTGGCCAGTTGCTTTGAGGTTGAGGGGGTCGAAGGTAATGAGGAAGTTGTTGAAGTCATGGCTGACGAGGAAGATATGGCAGAGGCTGGTTCTGATTGGAATGGGGAGATGTCCAGTATGCCTAGTGTAGTACAGATGGAGTTTGTTGACATGGTAACAGTAGATCCAGTCCAATGTGGAATCTCGTTGACGACTGAACGACCAGTGCGTTCTCCGCCTCATAGGGTACCTCAGGCTATGGAAGAGGAGATTAGCAAGGAAGTTGATTCCATGTTGAAGTTAGGAGTAATCGAGCCTTCTAGCTCTCCATCCATTGTGATAGTCAAAAAGCCGAACGGTTGACCTCGTGAGTAGATTGCTGTAACTGTTTATATAGTTGTTTGTAATGGTCCTTGCTTTTCCATTACATGTTGACGAGGTAAAGCTAATAAAAAGCTCAGTAATGTAGAGGATCGAGGAGAAATACTTTGATCAGACATCCAGCATAGATCTCCGCTTAGGCAGCAGTCGTTCTTCTGGGGGTTTTCTACGTCGCTGGAACGGAGCTCAATCTCCATTTGCCTGCTCGCCGTCGTTTGAGCTCGGGCATCGCAGATCAAGGCATGAGTCTGCGTGGTAGCAGGGACTAGTGAAGGCCGAGGAGCTGAAAGGACCGCCGATAGGGTAGCGTCTAGCTGAGTGGCCAAGTCAAGGGGTGCTTCCAAGAGACAAGCCAAGCGACTGTGCCGAGGTCGACGACGAGGGTATCGGACATCGATGACGACTGAGCCAAGCTGAGGGGATCACCAGTTCAGGTCATCCAAGACAACCTAAGTTATGTATTTGTGATTTGTTTCATATTATATTTTATGCTCAATGTATTGTTATGAACGAGAAAGCTGCAAAGATTTGAAAGATTAAACTCGAACATAACTGTATACGAACAGTTTGAATTTCCATTATTTTGGTGTCAGAGTAGCAGAGAGAGAGAAAAAAAGTCACTCACGTGACAGGGGCGTAACTAATATTTCTGGTGCCACTTCCGGGTTCCATTCCATATTTTTCTTTTTATTTCTTTTGTTTTTAACGATAAATATAGAGGGGGCGTGCGCCTCTTGCGCCCCCCCCCCCCCCCTCTGGATCCGCCACTACCCATTTGCCATGTTAATGATCTTATGAATGCCTTTCTTTCTATCTCCCTCTCTCAAATTATTGTGCTTCCGAGATTGACTGTTGTCCATTACAGTAGAATGTTTGGCAGGCTTTGAAAGCATTTGAATTTTATGTGAATTTTAGGAGACCAAGGAGCCTCGGTGCTGTTGACAAAACATCTGCCAACATCCTGCATCAAGACAGGGAGGAAAGAGTAAGGAGCCAACAACTGACAGTGCTCTCCTGCATCTCTTTGAAGAAAGATCTGTAAGTTCATTTACTGTCTTCCCTGTGACATTAATACCTGTGAAATTTAACCTGTTAAGGAATAAGAAACGTATGGTTCTTTAACAATATCCAAATATTTTTACAGATGTTTTGAAGTATACTGTCTCACAGGCACATTGATGACTGTACATCGTTAGCACATTCTATATTTTTACAATTATGTTCTGGTCACACCTTTCTATGCCTTGAAATCATGGCATGATACGTAAGAATGTAAATGCATCTTTATCTATACACATTTTTTCGTGGTGGTAGAGACGATTATGATATCAAAAGTTTGTTTAAAAGACATGGGAATATGTCCATTAAATTTCCCAGGTTGTGTTTCAAATTTATATTAGACAAGTAAATATCATCCAACAATGTACGCTCTCTTGTGATGATCCACTGTCATACACTTAGACGAGAAAGAGAAAAAAAAATCAGAACTCTGGAGTTGCATATTCACATGTTTTCATTTATATTGTTGTACTCTATTATTTTCTCTGCTACAGGTAAAGATGCAGCAGCACAAGAAGAGTACCAAGAGTTTAGCCAGCCCTTCTTGCTGTTTTTTTGCTGGTGGGCTGGAACAACAACGGTATTTAATTTTTGTTGATGATACGACCCTTCTTGGAGAGGAAGACATCCTTCAGGCTTTGGATCACCTGTTCACAAAGTCTTCTTCACTTTCAATATGGAATTCCCAACAATAGACTTGTCGATCACAGACTCTTGACATTTTTATATCCTTCATCTATGAATCCCCGCTGATATCAAGCCACCGTTGAGAACCTGCCTCTGCCAGATCAGCCAGATAATGGAGGTCAACAAAGGCACTTAATCATAATCATGTATGTCTTGTGACTTTGTTACTTGGATTTTCTCTTTTCCAGTTGGCTTGACAACTCACAAAATGTGTGATGACAAACATGTATTTGAATGTATCTGAATATGTATTCTGAAAGTGGTTTTCAATCTTGATCACTGAATGTTTGGATAGATGATCTCAATGCTTTACAAAATGTACAATTTTGATACGCTTGTACAGTATGCTGTTGTATTTTTGTCCACATGAATTTTAGGATATTGCATTCCTTGAATAATGTTCACATGGATTTATATGTTAGCAATTTAAAATCTAACTTTTCCTTCATATACCCTACTCAGACATTCAGATTTCCTTTGCAAATTCCAGCAAATTGGCAAAGTTCTTCACCTAGGATGATATGATTGACTTAGGCAAATGATTTTTTGCATACAAGGGGGAAAATAGAATATTCATGTACTTTTTTCCATAGGATAATCATACAAAATAATGGTTCAATAAATTCAGACAGTTACTGGTAACTTTCTAGACGAGAACTAATGAAATTCTCCTCAATTCTGTATTTTCCACTAAGCTAACCAAAGCAAAAGAAAATAGATAAATAAGAATAAAATAAAACTGTTTTAAAAGTTCAAAAACATGTACATTGTGTACATGAGATATTCTAATTGCTATGGTCAAAGATGATATAGCCCTATGCTTCAATGGAGGAATGGTGGCAATTTGACACGTTACTGTTGCTGTAAAATTAATTGTCTTGTTCGTAAATGTGCATTTTATGCAATTCAGTCTTGTCTACCAGAGAGATAGAATGATGAATGAATGATCCAAAACATATTTCAGCTCTTTTAAATCAGGGGTTGCATAAGGCTTTTGAAACACCAGCCAAATTTTAGTGTCTGTACACCCCCACTCCCATGATAATTAGAGTTTTTGCTAAGTATTGTATCATTGTCAGGAAGAAATTTACCCATGTCTCTTCGACAGTTGTCTCTATAACTCAGCGTCTCGTTCATTTGTACATGCACTTGTATTCCAAGTTCCGGGGTTTTCAATACTGCACGTGTACAGACAAATTATCTGCTTTTAAGTGTGTTCATAGATATACCCGCATCCTATTTGCATTTCAGGTTTTCATGTCATCAGATCTGATTTGTTATTCTCTTAGTTTGGAATTGCCCTTAAAAACAGAATGTTATTAAATTTGTTAATATTGTACAATATTTCATATGTTCAATTGTCTAATATTTGACGAAATTAGATGAAATACACGCAGTTACATATTTGGTCAAAAGGCCACGTTGGAAATATATTCACATTGTTGTCCCCGCCGAACGAGTTCGAGCAGGGGACTATGAAACGGGCTCCGTACGTGTGTGTGTCTGTGCGTCCGTGCGTCTGTGCGTCCGTCCGTCCGTCCGTGCGTCCGTCCGTGTGTGCGTCCGTGTGTGATCAAAATGTTCAATTTGCTACTTCTCTGTCATTTATGAGCCAATTTTGATTCTGTTTGCTTTATATGATAGCACTACATGGGAGCTTTAAAACTTCTACACAGAATTTCAGTTGTGACCTTTGACCTTGACCTTTGATCTATATTGTACATTTGCTACAAAATGCTACTCCTTCGCCATTTCTAACCCGATTTCGATTCCGTTTGCTTTAAGTGATGGCACTAGGTGAGGGCTTCAAAACTTCTACACAGAATTTTGACCTCCTTGACTTCTTTGACCTTGATTTTTGACCTATATTGTACATTTTGCTACAAAATGCTACTCCTTCGTCATTTCTAACCCGATTTCGATTCCGTTTGCTTTATATGATGGCACTAGTTGAGGACTTCAAAACTTCTACACAGAATTTTGACCTTTTTGACTTCTTTGACCTTTGACCTTGATTTTTGACCTCTGCATGATATTCTGCATTTTGCTACAAAATGCTACTCCTTCGCCATTTCTAACCCGATTTCGATTCCGTTTGCTTTATGTGAGATAGCACTAGGTGAGGGCTTCAAAACTTCTACACAGAATTTTGACCTTTGTCTTCTTTGACATTTGACCTTGATTTTTGACCTATATTGTACATTGGCTACAAAATGCTACCCCTTCGCCATTTCTAACCCAATTTCGATTCCATTTGCTTTATGTGATGGCACTAGGTGAGGGCTTCAAAACTTCTACACAGAATTTTGACCTTTGACTTCTTTGACCTTTGACCTTGATTTTTTACCTATATTGCACATTTTGTTACAAAATGCTACTTCCGGCGGGGACATATATTACGCACCGCGTAATTTCTACTTTTCCTTGTTTATGGATGTTTTATTTCCAGGAACTTATAGGTTCATAATACATAATTAGTATTTCTTGTGAACAATATCCCTGACATACAAACAAGTTGTCATACAACAAGCATCAGACAAGCTTTCAATATATCAGTTTGTCAAGATTAATTTTTGTTAAAATAATATGCATAGAATCCTGAATATGTAAAAAACAAAAACAAAAGCAAAACCGAAATAATGCAGTACATGCAGTGTATTATTCATGTACATGTGTTAGTGACAGAGTGTATGTATATTTGCATGTACCTGTACATTGGAATATGTATATGCATATGTGTGTGTGAATGCGTGTGTGTGCGTGTGTGTGTGTGCGTGTGTGTGTGTGCGTGTGTGTGTGTGCGTGTGCGTGTGTGTGTTGGTGTGTGTGCATGTGTGTGTGTGTGCACGCTTGGACGTGTGCAAATACCAGTGCGACAAATAAAAACAAAAATCCCCTGGAACCAAGACTAGCACCCCTCTTTCAAAGAGCGAAAATTCACTCTGAAAAGAGTGAGGATTTCCCCTATAAATCAAAATAATTTCCCTACCCCTGGAACCAAGACTAGCACCCGTCGCTTGAAGAGCTAAAATTCACTCTGAAAAGAGTGAAGATTTCCACACGTAAATCAAAATCATTTCACTCGAATGAGGAGCTAAAAGTCACTCTTAAAAGATGTAGATTTCGCTCTTAAAAGACGAAATATTTTCACTCTCTGGTAGAGTTAAAAATTTTTCGCTCCAAATTTCACTCCAAATGGACTGGTCCCTAATCACGCTCCCTAAGGAGCGGGAAAAAGAGCTAGAATTAGCTCCATAGCATTTACAGAGTATATATATATGTGTGTGTGTATATATATATATATATATATATATATATATATGTATATATATATGTATATATACATGTATATATATACATATATGCATATATACATATATATATATATATATATATATATATATATATATACATTGATATATATTCCATTGTGTATGCATGGGCAGAGAGAGAGAGAGAGAGAGAGAGAAACTGTTGTTGCATAATTAATAGTGGAATATAAATAATAGTCCGTAATGTTCAGAATCAGATACAGAATAAGAGGAGCATGGATTGAGACACTGCGATAATGATTTTCACTTCATTCGTTGATGCCTCAAATGACCTCGATTTAGTGACTATAAATCAACACAATGTGGCTGTGATGAGGAAGATGGATATATCTACTCACTTTCAAAAGATGTATCCTATCAAAATGACCGGAAAGGGAGGGGGGAGGGGTGGAGAGAAGACAACACTGATATAAGTCATATGGGATCCTCACTTCAACGTTGTGAGAACGCGGTCTCCTCTTCTAAGATCTCGGAGACACGTTCCTGAGTGACCACTCTATACATACCATCCCTCATCCTCGCAACAATATTATTCCTTTCATAATTCCAAGTTCCTGTTGTTGCATAATTAATAGTGGAATATAAATAATAGTCCGTAATGTTCAGAATCAGATACAGAATAAGAGGAGCATGGATTGAGACACTGCGATAATGATTTTCACTTCATTCGTTGATGCCTCAAATGACCTCGATTTAGTGACTATAAATCAACACAATGTGGCTGTGATGAGGAAGATGGATATATCTACTCACTTTCAAAAGATGTATCCTATCAAAATGACCGGAAAGGGAGGGGGGAGGGGTGGAGAGAAGACAACACTGATATAAGTCATATGGGATCCTCACTTCAACGTTGTGAGAACGCGGTCTCCTCTTCTAAGATCTCGGAGACACGTCCCTGAGTGACCACTCTATACATACCATCCCTCATCCTCGCAACAATATTATTCCTTTCATAATTCCAAGTTCCTGTTGTTGCATAATTAATAGTGGAATATAAATAATAGTCCGTAATGTTCAGAATCAGATACAGAATAAGAGGAGCATGGATTGAGACACTGCGATAATGATTTTCACTTCATTCGTTGATGCCTCAAATGACCTCGATTTAGTGACTATAAATCAACACAATGTGGCTGTGATGAGGAAGATGGATATATCTACTCACTTTCAAAAGATGTATCCTATCAAAATGACCGGAAAGGGAGGGGGAGGGGTGGAGAGATGACAACACTGATATAAGTCATATGGGATCCTCACTTCAACGTTGTGAGAACGCGGTCTCCTCTTCTAAGATCTCGGAGACACGTCCCTGAGTGACCACTCTATACATACCATCCCTCATCCTCGCAACAATATTATTCCTTTCATAATTCCAAGTTCAAGTTCAAGTTCAAATTATTCATTTCATTGCCAACGAATTTCAAGTACAGTGAAACGCTTGAACACACTTAATAACACACTCAGTACAGCAATGTAATTAAAACAAAGAAATTGTGAAATGAGTTACTAATTGTAAATTTTATGACAAGTCCGATAGTTTCCTCGACGGACAGGTTACGTGCCTGAATGCATAGGTGTTTGAGGAATTTAAGTGTAACTTTACTCAGAGAAACACATTTCGTTCGATCGAGCTATGATCATGGCCACATCAAACAGATAAGTAGGTGAGACATCATCTAGACGCTTAGCCTTTGGTGGGCTGCTGGGTAAAGTAGGTTGACTTCTGGCTGATAGATTGACAGTCATGGCATTACCCCGAAACGGGGTTAACAAAATATTGACACTTTGCTTCTTTGTAAACTTCTGAAGAAAGTGCAACGATTTATCTGTTACGCCAAAGCAACCGACCAATTTCCACACAGACATACACAAACAGACAGAGATACAGACACACGGACACAGACAGGACATAGACACATAGACACACACACACAAATATATATATATATATATATATATATATATATATATGTATACATATATATATATATATATATATATATATATATGTATATATGTATATATATATATATATATATATATATATATATATATATATATATATATATTGAAACAAGGAAGGAAAAACTGACCAGAAACAACTGTAATAATAAATAGCGAAAACTTTGAGCAAAGAAAATGGGTTTTCATCGGGATTCGAACCCGAGACCTCCGGATTACTAGACCGGTGCTCTACCGACTGAGCTATTGAAAGCCCTAGATCGGTGTTCGTCCCAAACCCTTGCTCTTTGCTCAAAGTTTTCGCTATTTATTATTACAGTTGTTTCTGATCAGTTTTTCCTTCCTTGTTTCAAAACATATTACAAAAAGCTGCATCGCTTCGGCGATCCCTCACATTTATTGCAAAGTTGATTTACATCATTTGGGTTTATGTCAGGTTAATGTGTGTGTGTGTGTACACATACACACACTATAGCTTCTGACCACACGAGCAAAGAAAGTTAAGGGTTTGGGACGAACACCGATCTAGGGCTTTCAATAGCTCAGTCGGTGGAGCACCGGTCTAGTAATCCGGAGGTCTCGGGTTCGAATCCCGATGAAACCCCATTTTCTTTGCTCAAAGTTTTCGCTATATATATATGTATATATATATATATATATATATATATATATATATATATATATATATATATAAAGACGCACACACATCACATGCATTAAAAAAATTGCAGGAACGTTAAAAGTATTCATCAGCTCTACATATGGGTACACGAGCACCAACCACATGAATACTCTTGTACAAATGTAAACCGGTCACGTTCACCTATCATAGTTCACATATCGACCAGGGAAACTCTACATCATCTGTCTTCAGTCATGGCCGGAATTGCTTAAATCAAGAGCCCAAAGTTTTATGTGCAACATTAAGAAAGAAAGTGATAAAGTATTTAAGCAGCAAGAAGATAGTGCGGTCCATTAAACTCGGAGAATGGGGTGTGTTTCGTGGAAATCGCATTGAGCCGAAGTGTTATCACGGCGATAGAGATGAATTTCGTCAAGGTCTAGTGTTTGTGGATTCTCTCTCGCCTAACAGTCTCCCTGACAGTCGCTTTGATAAGATATGACATTTACTTCAACATGGCCGACTTTTTCTGTCAGAGAAAGAAGTAATGCGCCGTATGATATTCTCTAACCACAATAACTGGAGGAGAAATCGTTTTCATGCAACGTTGATCATTCATCAGTCTTTTTGATCAAAGTCCTACCTTGTGGATGCTAACGACACGAAACCAGTCATCAGCAATCGAACGAAAAGGTGAATACATCGTTGGAAGTCTATAACCAAACTCTACATCACACCACAGGCATTAGCTATACTGATGGAATTTTGGTCATTAGTTTGTGCAAACATCAATGCCATAAAATATGCGGAAATACACCACTCCTCTTGTCTCAATCAGATCCACTCCCCACAAACTTGACCATGAAAACAATAATTAATGTTGCTTGAACCATTTCATTAAATACAGAGTGGTTAAACTACTCTGTATTATAATCATGCATTGATTATCCAAGCACCGTCCATTTCATACGAGTGTCTCTCCACAATTTTGTCATATTTCATTTCACTGACAATAATTATTTTATAATTACCTGTCAAGATTGTTGACAACTTTGTTTACAAAGTTGACTGATGATTGCGCTGCGTAATTGGACACAAATATTACTTCCATTTGCTTTATTTGGAACACTGGATAAGTGATTTCTGATCATTTACGTGTGGGTAAATGCATGTTTGTTGCTCGTTATTTTCAGACAAAATATTGTAATTGAAAGACAAATCTCAGGAAATAATGTGATTGCTTTACCTCTCCTTTATACAGAAATGATTTCGTGTGAATCCATGGATAGGAATGTCCATCGCTGACATCATGTTGTTTCTCTACTTTTTGAAACAGCCAATGGAGATAGATCCGACAAACCGTCAAGAAATAAATATTGAGATTCGATAAATCCCTCAAACATCCCACTGTTACTATTTCTGCGTTGAAAGTGATAACAAGTAAACAAATAAACATGATAAACAAAATGATGTTTTCGTCACAAACTACGTTATACACGCTCTTGCTTATCAATCGTTAGCAATGGCTGACAAGTCATTCCACGGCCTGTCGAGTTTTACACAAATCTTGATCCCCTACCATCGTAGCATTTACATCCATCTTGAGTAATAAATTAAATCAACCGTATACACAAAAAAAGAAAGTATTTCTATCCGTTGTCGCAAAAGTAAGAATCTAATTATTCTACACCCACGGGGGCCTAGATGCGTGGTAATTGTGTTTCGATGTATGAATCTTTCGAACTCTTCTGGCATTGCCCGGAGAACTAAATCAAATCAAATGCAATTTGAATTTTTTCTATCTCATCTTATATTATCAAGACAAGAAGATTTAATTCATATAAATAGAGAGATAAATAGATAAATGAATAAATAAATATATGAATATATATATATATATATATGAATTCAGTCTTCCTGTCTCTGACATGATTATTCCTCGTACAGTATATGTATATGTATATGTATATATATATATATATATATATATATATATATGTATATGGAAGAGTAACTTCGATCAGAAAATGACCGTCCTTGACCTTTTTCATCTTGGATACTGTAAACATGTAGTAAGAAATACCAACTGCGCAAGAGAAGTGATCAAATCTGTCAATGAGAAGATGTATACAAAAAGAAGTTTAATCAATATATTAATGGCAGTTATATGTTTTTCAGAAAAGTAAAACTTTCAAAATTTCATGCAATACAAATGTATAGGCCTACTAAGATATTACTTGTCATACTGAGATGAATGTTTTGCACTGTGAAATTTTCATTCGCATTGTTCTATAGAAGTACAAACATACACATATCAATGTATAGAATTCTGGATGAGAACCATATCATAAAAGATGTTATATAGGGTAACACCTCTTGTGGAATGGCAACTTCCCATAGTAACAGCCAGTTAGGGAGCCGGATTATTGCCGTTACCATGACAATTACATTTCAAGCAAGAATTGCTATCATTTCATTTTTTTTTATAAAATGGGTCACTAGACTTCACAATTTTTTTTTTCATTATTTCTGTAAACATATCGACCAAAGGGAATATAACTCAGGAACTTGAATTTCACACATAATTCACAATTCCATTTAAACACCGTGAGGGAATAAGAAAATATCGCTAGATATAGTTAAATTTTGACTTTGTCTATAAAGACCTGGAATAACGTTTGATTTGATATCAGATGAATTTCACACACTATTGATCTTCAACTGAATACACGGTAAACCTTGTTTACCACCCTGCATTAGGACATAATAATCAGATAAACAGCGTGATATCAAATTATTCCCGAAAGATTTGAATTTCGTTTTGCGTATGAAATTAATTCCTCTTTCGTTGTTTGCCCGGAAATGATGCTCGCCAACCATACAGAAGTTCAGCTGTAGTGTTCGCTATAATGCTCAGGGTGTCCAGTATCATGTTTGTATTCTGTAAGGATTAGGTCTCTCTATTAGTTTGATGAAACCCTCGGCAACAGACAAGATGACAAATAGCATGTTGGTTTAATCATAGCCCGGAAACTGGGTTATCTGCTAGCAGCAAATCAAGTCAAGATGCCTGAATCGATGTATAAAAATGCGTGAGCCGGCAATCAGTGACTAATAATTCTTTGTTTTCAAAGACCGTTTCCAAGTACAGAGAAATCTCAATAGACGGTGTGTCATCTTAGATTTAATCTCTTGAAAATAGGCTTTAATCATTCATCAACAAGATGGCGTTTTCGGAACTGTTGGATTATAATTCTATGTCTGATTCTCCTATAGCTATAGCTACTGCAAACCTGACGTTTATCTCCTCCCGGAGAAAGTGGTACATTCTGATTTAAGTGCTTGTATATTAGTGAAGATCAAAAAGTATATCAGAGGTCTTGAAACCAATTGCGCATGACACGTAAACATTATCGTAGGAATTCTTAGTTCACAGACCAGAACAATATACCACAAAACTAGTTTACAGTGATATTTCAGTAATAACGACAATGAACAGATGAAAAGCCTGATAAAAGAAGAATGAGCTCCACTGAAGCATAAACGGTAACCAGTATGAAATATTTCCTGTTTTTGAACATCCATTACCATGTGTATGAATTTCAATCATTTGATAGAGTCAGGTCGCGTGGTGGAATTAATCGTCCTGATAGTTAAATTTTAAAATTAATAATGTAATTCATAAACATGAAAATAAAAGTGTAATTGATAAGATTGTCTATGAAGGCAATAATATAATAGATGATGGAGAAATTGCGGAAGCATTTAATTCTTTTTTTGTTAACATTGGTCCAAATTTGGCACGCAACATTTCGTCTGCACACAGACCTTTCCACTTATATCTACTAATTCCAATCCTCAGTCTTTATTTTTTCTCCCTGTATTTGAAGCAGAGGTCTTAGATATTATTAATTCTCTTTCCCCCAAGAAGAGTGCAGGTCACGATGGATTTTCTAATCATCTCATAAAATGTATTATAAATGAAATTCTTTCACCATTAGTCCACATTTTGAATTTGTCTTTACTTACTGGCATTGTGCCCGCTCAAATGAAAATTGCCAAAGTTTTACCAATCTATAAGAAGGGTAGAGAGGATGAGTTGGGAAATTATCGACCAATATCATTACTGTCTTCTTTTTCTAAAATACTTGAGAAGTTGGTTTATAATCGTTTACTTAAATTCTTAAATGAATGTGATATTTTAGCTGATAATCATTTCGGATTCCGGAAAAAACATGCAACCACTCATGCTATTATATTATTTGTAGAGAAAGTTGCGAAAGCTATAGACTCAAAGTCGCATACAGTCGGCTTGTTTCTGGACGACTCCAAGGCCTTTGACACAACAGACCACGAAATACTTTTGTACAAATTAAATCATTACGGCATTCATGGAAAGGCCTTGGAGTGGTTCAGAAGTTATCTTACCGAAAGAACTCAGTTTGTTACTGTGAATAACCACGACTCAGAAATAGGTTCGATTTGCTGTGGCGTTCCACAGGACTCCCTCTTAGGTCCTATTTTATTTATTCTTTATATTAATGACTTCCGCAACTCATCCTCTCTGCTGTCTTTTCTTCTGTTTGCGGATGACACAAGTCTTTTTTATTCTCACTCAGATCCTTATGTGTTGCTTGATTCTGTGAATAACGAACTGCAACTGGTATTTGAATGGATACAGGCGAATAAATTATCGCTCAATATAAACAAGACTAATTATATGGTTTTTAGTAATACAATAAAGTTTCTTCCAGGTTCAGTATTAGTGAATGGTTTGCAGTTAAATCAAATAGATTCAACAATATTTTTAGGTATTTATATTGATAGTAATCTTTCTTGGAAGGTTCATGTTGATTGTTTATGTAAGTTGTTGTGTAAAAACGTTGGAGTTATTCACAAATTGAAGTACCTCTTCCCCAAGCCAATATTGCATTCCCTCTATTCAACTCTATTATTACCTTACTTAAATTACGGAATATTGGCCTGGGGTAATTGCTCTAAGACTGAAATCGATTCGTTATTTTTGATTCAGAAAAAGGCCTTGCGGATTATAAATCGTGCACATTTTTTGGATCATACAGATGAATTGTTTGTTTCCAGTAAATTACTAAAAGTTTCTGATTTGTATTTGTATCACGTTGGAATTTTTATGTATAAGTTGAGCATTGGCGATCTTCCTAGTTTATTTTCCTCAATGTTTGTTAAAAACAATGAAATTCATAATTACCCTACAAGACAAAGTGGATCATATCACTTTTCCCCCGTTCGTACAGTTCTAGCCCTTAAGACAATTACTTCTACCGGTCCTTCTTTCTGGAATGAGTTAGATTCTGTTCGGCTGCAATCAAGTTCTCTAAGTTCCTTTAAGCAAAATCTAAAAGCCAATTTTTAAAAATCCTATGTATAGTTACTTGCTGTGACCATTTTGATATATTTGTTCTTATTCTCAATGATGTCTCGCTCGGGTGTCTTTATTTGACTTCATTTGACCACATTTCTTTGACCAATAGTGCAATTTTATGGAGCATTGAATCCCTGAGTTTTACCTTGACCATCATAAACTATTTTGTACATTCTGTAGAGTTTATTATTATCTCGACATATCGATTTTCGCTTGTGTTTCGTCATCTTTCGTAATTAGCATGTTGTACTAAACGCTTATATTGTTTCTTTGGAACCTACATCCTACAAGCATTGCTTTTTAGTAGGTTCCTCATATTTACACATCATTTTATTACATGTCCTTATACATTTGTGAAATTATGTCTAAAATTGAATGTTGTGTTATACATATTTTACTCCGAAATCAAATGGAATATGAAGCCTGAATATGGAATGTGGAATATGGAACTTGAATAATAATAATAAAAAATATATATAACGAATGAAGAGATCCTTGTCATTTGATTGGTTGTTTGACATTGATCATTCCGCCCATTTCACTATGACGTCATCATCCGTGCAATTGTGGCTCCATTTACCGTGCAATTTTGGATCCATGTTATACGATTTGCTCCATTGCACGCTCGCTGAGAGCCCGGTACACTACGCGTGTAAAACGCTTGCGTTTACAGTGTGTGTAGTATGCTACAGCGCGCTAGAAGCTTGCGTTTGCAGTGTGTGTATGCGACAGCGCGCTAGCGTAAAGCGCTGTGAGAACTCTCGCGATCACAGATTCTCTCTTTTCTAAATTAATAAACCACCAAATGACAAGGATCTACTTTAGGCGTTATATAAAACAAACGATAAATGTTTTTCATTCGTGCAATGGACAGAATATTTCATTCGGTGAAAGATGAAATGTTTGATCCATTCAACTCGGCTGCGCCTCGTTGAATGGATCATTTCATCTTTCACCTCATGAAATATTCTGTCCATTGCACTCATAAACATTCATTATTTGTATAATAGTGCATTCATACTCCCACCCCAACCCCGCCTCCCTCCTCTGTCTTTAACACTTCTGTTGCTACCTGTGATCGTGTGCACTGACTTGATTATACGAGAACAAGACACTTTGGACCACTTTGGTGCTACCTGCATTTGTTGTATATATCTGTCGACGAAACGAATGTCAGATTCGTCCTAGTGTTTTCATATCTTCCTTAGATCATGTTTTGAATCACCAACACTGAGAGAAAGGCAATCATCATTTACGCATAAAATATGTATCTTCTCCATAGCATTGCTTCTAGCTAAAAAGTAAAGACACAGTTCTTACGATTAATAAAATTTTAAACTAGCCACATATTTGCGAAAGCTTAACCACGAAACGAAACTAATTCACCACTTAAAAACGTCTATGGCCCGAATTCACGCAGGTGGTACAATAAAAATTGAAACCATGGTTTAAACCATAGACATTTTGAATGGAGCGCCAAGTGTCGCATGGCCTATTTCGTTACGAAATCAGTCATTTCGTCAACGAAATGACAATTTCATTGACAAAACGTTCATTTTGTGAACGAAATAGGCCATGCGACACTTGGCGCTCCATACAAATTGTTCATGGTTTAAACCATGGTTTCAATTGTACCACCTGCGTGAATTCGGGCCTATTCGAGCTCGTAAAAGAAGTTTGATAGGAGATAACCAAAGGAATGAAAACAAACTCTGTCCACACATCCTCGAAAGGAATAGATAATTCGATTTACGGCACAAGAATTGTATAATTACTTAAGACAGATTCCCCTAGAGCCGAAAGTAGGCATCGTCCAAATTTCTTGATTGTGAGTGTTTTGATTACTAATTGACTAGCAATAAATGAAACGTTTTAAGTCATCTACACCTATTTTGCTAATCGCATGAAACATGTAAAATGCATGAAGCAAAGTAAGATGATTGGAGTGATAATCAGTTTATTTGCTTTTACTTGTTATTCAATGAATTTTTATGTAATACATAAAATTGTTTTGTGAAAAGAATCAGAAATGAAAGCATGCACATAAAAATAATACCATTGGTAACTTCCTTCAATATTCTAATGGAAAAAGAGAAATATATCTCATCACATCATGCTCACAGCATTATAAATTATTGTTTTGTTAAAGTGTTCTGCAAAATATGACAACAAATCTTGTGCAGTACTCTGAGCAGGTTTGCAAACTTTAAAATCCTTTATTCAAGTTTTTCATCCCCCGAGACTTCGGTATGACTAATCATTCGACTCACAAAGAAAGTGATAAAATATTCACAGAGAGTACTTGCCTCTGGCCAAATTTGTATTAATGAATGCTTTTTTGAGGGATGATTGGTCTCTAGGTAGTTTTCCCCAAAATGTCAACTGCAGGTAAGTGTCAAACTCACCTAGGGCTTTCATGAACATGACATTTCCCAAACCCACTTATGCAGTAGAAAATGTAGGACTCTATAAGGACTTATTGGTAAAAAATAATTTAGCAAACTTCGACTTGTGTGGAAAAAAAAACCACAATCATATTGTTTAAACCGAACTACAATATTTTAGATATGTACATATATATATGTAAAATATTCGCATATACTTCATTCTTTTAAGGTGCATGGTCCCGGTGTTTTAGTCAATGCGTACGCGGGCGCACGGCGCAAGTTTCCTATAAAGACCTATGCTACAGACTCCTCTTTGGCGTTTACGCTTTGGCCCACTTCCCCGAGTCCGAAGAAGTCCGATCCACTGTATGTAGTGGTCCGATCACAGTTCGGCTTATGATTCGGCTGAGGGGAATGACAGCTTTAGCAAACTTCTTTTGTGATGTCATGATAAGAAGCACATACGCACGCACCCTGGCATTACTACAGACTGCGTGATGCGCTTTTACTCTTGATGACAGCTCAATTTCGGCAATCTTCGTATGCTAACGGTGATCGGCAGTATCATCAACAGCACCCTCTACACTACCGGAACTATGCACCTTTAAGGTAGAAATGCATTTGTGCTCACAAAGCCACATAAGTAAGATTTCACAGTTTTGTTTTGTTTTGCTTTTCATTTCCTGATGCGAAGATGACTGGACAGCCCATATTCAGCTGCAATAGCTGGGTCCCGTTGCATAAAACTTTTTTAGCAACCTTAGAAAATTCAGGTTGGGATTTGCCCAACCTGAATTTTCTAAGGTTGCTAATCTAAGAATGTAAAATCCGTTGCATAAAAACTCTGGTTGGGAGCTTCCAACCGGAATTTTGTGATTTCAACCGGAAAAAAATCCGGTTGGAGTTTTATGCAACGGTCCCCTGGTCTTCTATACCCATGGGGTCCAGTTGGATGTAAGACGGGACGGTTTCACCGGGTTAAACACACTGCTCTTTAACAGATTTAACCCATTCCAAGAAGATTCCTGGTAAACTTAGCCATGGTATTGATAAAATATATTTTCCATGCAGGGGTCACTGTTGTTTCAGATCTCTTTGCAAGTTATCTAACATGTATATAGCTAGGAGGTGTGTATATATACGGATAGGTGTGTATCAGTGAAATGGGGCCCGTATACCGTGAAACATGAAAAGCATGTAAGAGGAGACGACATTGTAATTACGAATCAAACACATGAGACATAAAGAGTCAATGTATTCTCTCTTGTTTTACATGCTTGAAAACATAATCCAATTATAAATGTAGTTTGATGTTCTAGTTTGAGCCAAAATGTATGAACATCTGATTTAAAAAAAAAAGCAGCTGTGTTACGCACCGAGGGGTTTTTCTAATGATCTACAAGTCGAGCATGAAATTGGTCTTTTAAGGGAGAAGACCAGAGGTCCATTATTTCTTTCCAGAGGTCTATTATTTCTTTCTAATCGGAAAAAGTGTCACATTTCACAAACCTCCTATCATGTAACCTCTGTGGAATGAGATATTGTGAAGGATGAGCTCTTTATACCAAAACCGTGCTCCATTCTCGATAAACGTGTGGGAGGCAAAAAGGTATAAAAAAACGAAGAAATGCGAGACTTGTCATCATGATTAGGGTATTTACATCCCTGTCCTTCGTTTCTTCGCATTCAACGTTACCGCCATCTTTCGCCCCAATTTGCAGACCCTAATTTCGGGTCGAATTTGACTCGTCCAATCCTGAGCTAGGCCTTTAATCCTAACAAGCTCCAGGGTTGTCCGACTCTCTGGCGATGCGTTGTAGCAAAATGCAAGACCCGCGGAATTAGGCAAATAATCCATTTTCGATTACCGCTTCAGCAGCTACATGTCGACACGCTGAGAGCATTCGAAGGCTTTATTTCCCATCACGTGCTTAAACGAAGGAGCTGAAAGCGTATATAAAGCAAATTTAAAGCAACAAATGAGAAATGAGTCTGCAAATTGAGTGCATAATACTACGCATCAACGTCTACACTTTCGTTGCAGACAAGATAGTTAACGGGGCCGCTGAACGTTTTGAAGTGTGGGGAGCTTCGACTATTGTGTATGTGGGGGGGGGGGGGAGCGTAGAGTTCAAAGTTTGTTGGGTCTATAGGGTCAATGTCCCCTCCTCTCCAACTGACAATTCATTGATTGTCAGAGTAGGGGCCTATCATGTAGAACAAAAAGAAAACCTAGGTGTATAGCAAAACAGAATAACAAAATAAACATATAACATACACACAGACCCAAAGACATGTTCAAGTTTACCTATAGCTATAAGGGTATTGTATTACACTATATTTGTGGAAATCCCCATGCGCTGAAAGCAATTAAACAAGCCAACTGTCAAACAAATCTCACAACACAAATCAAATTCAATGCAGAAAACAATTTCCCTGAAAATCTTGTGTTGACTAGAAAAACATAACGAAACTCAAATTTGCCCTCACGAAAAGAGACTGGCGTTACAAGTGGGAATTCCAGAAGAGAAGGTTTTGAAGCTTCCCAGAGGCCATAAGCTGAGTAAGACAATGCCATTCCGCTTTCTCCAACCAGTCAATTCACGTCAATAGATTTCTGCTGCGTCATACTAATTTCAAGGAGGTGTCAAACTTGTAAGACGAAATCGATCCATTGTCCCACTTTTAGTTAGGTTCACGAATAATAATGACAACATGCAACGCAGAGAGGTGGGCACGGACTAATACTTGTCATGGTGGATTTTAGAATCGAATATGGGAGAGAGCGAACATGGTTAAAATTATCGGGCGTTAGAGTAGGGTTGGATATGAAATGCGCTGTCACGATTTCCTTTTAAGGTGAAAACTGGCGGATAGAATGTCAGATTGTTGTTTCAAACTTAAGCGAAGAGAAACACGTCCTTCATCTTTTAGAAGGCATAGATAAAGAAATTAGAATACAGTGTAAATTATACGCAAAACGTAATGATTCAATGTTAATGATCGTTTACTACCACGTGACTACTCTTCCAAAGTTGTAAGACGTATGTGTTACGTGTAATACCCTTGCCTAAAACATCTGCAAAAATCAGTTTTCTAGTCTGACTTTTAAAGAGAAGATGTTGTTTCGCATATGTTTCAGTGAGATTGAGTGGAAGAACAAAGAAGCAAAACGCGTGAATCTTAATACACAATAAACTGAATAAGGAAATTCCGTTTCCCATATTCAGAACAACACTTGTTGTTGTTGTTGTTGTTTTCATACTCATCTGAGCGATGACGATCATCACCATCATTTCTAATCAACATTCCATGAATAATGTAACATTAAGATTTACGGTAACAACAAGTGTACGTCATACCATATCATACAAACACAGAAATCGTAAGAATTAAGGGATTTTTTTAACAGCAAAAAGTTAATGGCTGTCACTTAGAGCATGTTTGATCTTTTCATTCGCATAATTTTACAACACTCTTTCTAGATTTTGTATTGTAAAATGATTGTTCTAGAGATAAACAATTAGATTGAAAGTGCTTTTTGTCATCAATCATTGGTTTATGAGCACTTTACAGGCCATCATCTCAATTTTATAGTATAGAAGTATATTCCTCTGTTTTGTAATGAGAATCCGTATCCATTTTCATAATTTTTCTTTTTCTTCTTCTTTTTCATGTGTGTCAGTTAGACTGGCAGTGTGTGATTGTGCGCGTGTGTGTGTGTGTGTGTGTGTTTGTGTGTGTGTGCATGTGTGAGTGTGTGTTGGAAAGACTTAAGGGAGGGGCATCTTGGGTCTCTGCCTTCCGTCCACTGCCACTTAATGTCCAGTTCGTCACCATGACAACGAATCCCCTATCCTGAGAGCTGAAGCTCTCTTGATTCTTGGCAAAGTAATTACTCCTTCTTACTGACTTTCTAAATCTCATCAATTCTTGGCATCCGTCCTTCCGATCAGATCACTGTGTGATCTCCTCAAGGAGAGCAGACATTAGATAGCGTCCTTTCTAGAGGATGTCCGAGAATGTCGAATAGCTTCATCTTTCTGAACCCCGGGGTTTCTCCAATCGTTGCTTGTCACTCTACTCAATTAACTCCATAACTACCACCAACAACCTGTCTGTCTATACATGTTCATATCAGGTTGAATCGTGGTTCTTACAAGGTTAATGGCAGTCATGATAATTATATACCAACTGACCTCTCATCCGGTCTTATCGGTGCGATCCCCTCCTCTTCGGAGCATTCAACCACCGGGCAGGAATAATCTTTAATTCTCAACTTGCACTTTCACTCCCTCATGGGATTTCAATCTCTCAAGCATTCTCCTGTACCTCTCAAGTTCACCTCTTAATTCTCAGGAGAAAATCAAGTAGTTTTAACCGGGAAGTAAAGTGTTCTGTTCGCTGTCCTAGGAGACGTTAAAGTGTTGCCGTTTTTTATGAGGATTACATCGATAACGACTTCCTTCTTCTCCAATTATGTTCTCTAAAGAATCCCTTAAATCACCTTACTTTTTAGTAATGATACTGTTATGCTGAATAAATATTTTTTCTGTATTACTTTTGCAACTCTTTTCATTGTTTCATCTAATTATATTTCATTCTTTCCTTCGACTTCCTCTAATCCTTACAGCTATAGAAATATGAAAATGAATTGATACGTCCTTTAAAATATTTTTTTAAATAAATTTTTATATGTTAAAATCTTATTACATACCTAATAAAGAGAGAGGTTGAATACGTAGGCCTATGATTAAATTTCCAATGAATCGAATGCTAGTTGTTTAAAATTTTTGTGACACGAAGGTTTTCTTTTATTGTTAAGAATTACACAATAATTTGCAAAATGTAAATACACACACACATTAAAAATGCAAAAAAAATTATATGTCAATAACATTAGAAACAAAGTTACTGTTTGTCTTTGTGTGTATGTGTACGTTTGTGAGTGTTTGTGTGTATGTGTGAGGGTGAGTGTGTGTCTGAATACACCATAAGCGCGTTAAAAGAAGACTCCAGAAGAATAATTCCCTGAAGTCTGAGAAATTAGAAATTAGTCGTGTATTTAAAGCGTGAATGAAAAGGAAGTGTCATTGCATTATATAGCGATAGGAGTATCGCGAAAGATCAGACAAAGAGAGAAAAACAACAAAGAGAGAGAGTCCCGTGAGAGACAGACAGACAGACAGACAGACAGACAGATAGACAGACCAAAATTATTCTCAGATATGACGAGAGAGATAGGTTTGACTCATCCTCTATGAAATGAAAAAGAGTTTTGCGGATTGATAAATCTCTGAACATCGTTAAAGGTTTCGGATTTCACTATCTTGTCATGGACGTACGTCGTAATTTGCGGAAGCTTGAGTAGATATGAAACTCTTTCCCTAAGCATGCCTATTTTTTCTGAAATTTGGTGAATGAAACTAACAAGATTATACTTAATCATGACTACGATTTAACTGGAATTCTTGAGTGTAATCTTTTATATTGATATCACACCAAATGGCTACTTGATTACAATCAAAAGGCTTTCCTGAAACCATTGGTATAACAGCCGAAAGGCTGGCTCGTGTAAGTCACTGAGACATTCTGATTATCGTCAAGATCATTATCATTATCATACTATCATCATTGTTATGATTATCATTGCTATATAAGTATCTTTCTACTTCTTCTTCTTCTTCCTCTTATTCTTCTTTTTCTGCTACTTCTTCTTCTTCCTAGTTCTTCTGTCCATCTGTCTTGCTTTCTTTCTTCAAAAATCCTTGTCTTTCTTATTATGACGAATTCACTAATCATGATCGTTTTCGGCAGGCTTATCAACTTCTCGTTTTGTTTGGATCTATTCTATGTTTGTTGCAGTTATGAGTACTGTATTGTGATGTTGATATTCATAGAAGAGTGATATATGACCGACGAAACTGAAGTTAGGATTTGCGTTCCACGTGCTTCTCGGGACGAAATTGAATGATAAATCTTTGAAATTGAATGACAAAAGTGCGAAAATGGATGGGAAAACCTGTACATGAATGACTGGGAAATCACACCGGATAGAGATATGAGACGAATATGAATGAAAATCTAACGAAAATGATTGACAAAAGACGAAATCGATCCTTCTGTTTTGAGTGCTGCGAGTGAGACTGACGAATTTGAACTGTAAATGACGAAAATGTATGCAAAATGACTAAATTGAATCACACACTGATACAAACAGACGTACCGTCTCGTATACGATAACATCTAATTTGAATGAAAAATTCATGAAATTGTGTGAACAAAAACGAATTTGATCTTCACATTCTGCGATCCGTCAGCGGGAGGGACGAATTTGAATGACAATTGACGATTTTGGATGCTATGTCTTCGAAAATGTTTGACGAAAAACGAATTGCAAAGAAAATTGACGAAATTGAAGTTAGGATTTGCGTTCCACGTGCTTCTCGGGACGAAATTGAATAATACATTTTTGAAACTGAATGACAAAAGTGCGAAAATGGATGGGAAAACTTATATATGCATGACTGTATTGTTTATATGGACTGGTTTGTGGTGCCATCAATACTTTAAAGGGATCATATAGTTTTGGTTGAGACCGAATTTCAGGCTTCTAACATTTTTTGGTGAGATAATGAGAAACCTCTTATGAAATATGAAAGAGCACGTAATTCCATGAGGAATTCAACGTTTATTTGATGAAAATTGGTTTTGAAATGGCTGAGTTATCAAAACAGAGCAATTCTAATAAGTGTGGGACCCACACTTTATTACGATCGCTTTGTTTTACTTTGTTTTTGGATGTTTCAGTCATTCCAAACCCGATTTTCATCAAATAAACTTTGAATTCCTCTTAAAATGGTATGCTCTGTACTATTTCATAAGTGTTTTCTTGGTATCTCGCAAAAAGTTAAAAGCCCAATTCTCATCTCCACCAATACTGTACTATCCCTTTAAGCCGATTTACGTCTTTGCTGGGTTCAAAAGTAACATCTAAGACAATCGTGTTACTCTGGGGAGGTTGGACGGGAGGGGAAGGATGGGGCTACTCATTATAAGATTGTCAATCAAATCTACAGCCAGGGTTTGTTGTTAGTGTTGTTTTTCTTTTCTATTGTCATCGGCAAGTGGTCTATCTACCTAAGATAAGAAAATAATACTTGAATTAGATGCACAAGGCCTACACAACAATTCCAGCATCACCTAGCGAGTTATTGTAAGGCAGATACAGTTTAATTTCATTATACTCTCCTTCGCCTCAGGATCGGCTACAGGCAATCAGCGCGGAATTACAACCAGCGTTGCCATAGACACCACCTGCCCCCCCCCCCCATTCTCTCTTCTTGTCTCCCCTCATCTCCCTACTTTCTCTCTCTCTCTTTCTCTCTCTCTCCCTCTCTCTCTCTCTTTATCTCAATGTATCTCTCTCTCTCTCTTTCCCTGTGTCGTGTCATCGACCTTAGTTCTCGACCCTTTTTAAGCACGAGCTGGCTATACGTTGTTTTGACGTTTGTTTGTTTTTGGGTTTTTTCATAACTTTGAGACGTACTTGGTACACGACTAGCTTACGACAAGTGGGTATTGTAATAGGATTGAAAATTGCATTGGCCTTGCAGCTGGCATAATACCAATTCCAGAAATAAAAAGAAAAAAGGCGTTGAGAGCTCTGAGGCGTTTGTGATGTAAACAAAAATATCTACGTTTTTTCGTAAGAAATGTAAGAAATGTTCCTTAATATCCCCGGGTTAATATCTCTCTAGCTACAATACGTGCTGAAAGTATTCATAAACGTATTTTTTAAATTCGTAATTTTCAAGCTGATAGCAATTTCTAGTGGAGGTATATGACTTGTATTGCCATGATAGTTCTGAATATATTTCTCCATATTTGACAACACCTTACACTTCCTTTTTATTATAACGTATTGAAAATGAATATTGCATTACAAGAATTTCTTGTCTGTTTGTTGTTGTTTTTCTCAACGTTGTTCATATGACAAACACAATCTAATCTACTCTTATTGTCTTTCTATTCCATAAGTGATCTTTTCTGTCTAAAATTTGGAAACAATTCTAATTCACAATTCTAATCGCCAAAGCAACAGGAAAAGAGTTAATGGTGCAGACACAACCTGAAAAGAGAAATGAACTAACAAGATACTGTCTATTTGCTCCTTTGCAGTACACGTGTACGGAGAACGTTTGTCCCCTTTTTTTTTTTCTTTGAAGGTTCCCATTTCACTGTTTGCTCTTTGCGGTCACCATACAAACCAGTGTCAATGATATATCAGCCACTTGACATTAGCGAACTTCACCATCCAGGATTGCTTTCTCCCACTCGAATCCCGGATGACGTCATGTCTTACTCTTTGAGATTTGGAATAACTTTGAACATCATATTGCAATTCTCATTTTATTTATCAATTTGAATATTGCTTTTATCTGTAATAAGAGTAATGCTGGTCAGTCTGAACGCAATAAACAGATTAGTCGTGTTGTTTGTGTGTGTGTATGTGTGTGTGTAGTGTGTATGTGCATGCGTTTTAGCATAATCTGGGAACGTAAACATTGGCGTGTCACGAGTGCTTTAATCATGTTAATGTATATAGGTTCTACTTACCACGGGGGATAGATGGATAGATATACGGAGAGAGAGAAGGAGGGAGGGAAAGAGAGAAAGAAGAAGAAGAGGAAGAAGAAGAGAGATAGAGCGCGAAGTTTCAGTGGACGTGGCTTGCATGCTTGATTGGTAATGCGCCCCTAGCGTCCGTGATGTGATCGTGACTTGATGGGATCACAGGGTGTTGTGACTTGAGGCTGATCGGAGCATCACTGAATGGCTCTCCATCTAGCAGAAAGAAATCTGTTTCTGTCCGGGTGAGAGCCAGCAAACTGTGATTTTTAGAGAGATAGTTTCTCCCCCCCCCCCCCCCTTCTCTCTCTCTCTCTCTCTCTCTCTCTCTCTCTCTCTCTGTTTCTCCGTAATATCCTCCCTAATGATGGAATCGCTCTCACCGAAATATTTTTGTAAAACAGGAACCCATATTATACCATTTTTCCTGAGCTCGTGCTAAACCAAGAGAGCCTTCCTCAACTTTCTCCTTCTTCTTGTGCTACATCAGACATGTGGCTTCTCATTTACTAGTTAATCAGAGAATTCTACAAGTTGTATTATTTACTTTAGCATACACAATTACTGTATAAGAATGAAGGTCATTCTGTTCTGATCTCTCCTTGCCAACTCTCAGCGATTGTTGAGAAGTTAGGACGGTATGCTTCCATGCCACATTTACCTCATCGAGTCAAGATCCATGTTTACTGATCTCTTTTGTCATGATTTCGGGTTACCAGTCAATCAAAATAGATACATGTCTTGTCCTTTTTTTATTCTCATTAACATGGTGCTTGAAATCTTATATTTCTTGTCTTAATTGTTTCATACTCTCTAAAAAAAATCGAGTGAAAATATTCACTCTTAAAGGAGTGAATATGAAAGAGAGTGAATTTAGAGTGAAATTGGAGTGAATTTTGAGTGAAAATGTTCATTTTCACTCATTTTGTAGTGACCTCAGGAATCACTCGAAGATTTTGGAGTGATCCCTGAGGTCACTCTAAAACGAGTGAAAATGAACAATTTCACTCAAATTTCACACAAATTCACTCTAAATTCACTCTTTTTTGTATTCACTCCTTTAAGAGTGAATATTTTCACTCGATTTTTTTAAGAGAGATCTTCTTTTCCAGAGGGGCCCACATCCTACAAGTTTTGCCTTTTGAGTGGGTCCCTTCATTTTTCCCATTTTGCGTATTGTTTACTTCACTTTGATCACTTCAGTTTTCATGACAATGTATAATTACTATAAGGTTACACAATTATTGTATATTCTTTTAATTCACATATAGTTTACCTTACCTTATTCTCTGTTAGCAAAGAAAGCATTATGTTATATGTTTTTGTCGAAAATGAAATAAAAGAATTAAATTTTAAAAAAATACATATATATCCATTTTAGATATAAGTGAATTCCTTCTTTAACTTTTGAAATCATTGTCGAATGATTTGTTATAATTCTTAACAGGATGTAGACAATTAGGGTCTTTAACACATTAGATATATAGGGGACTGCAGACTACAAGCTCTCCTTTTTACCAGTACCCCTCGATTTCCAACCATTTTTTTCCTGTTTACTTGTCTTGAAAATATAAAATTGTATTATGGTTTATAGTTTGTTTGTCATTGCATTGTTGTATCATTAGGGTATGTGTATTCAAATGTTGTAATCATATGTGTTGGAACTGAAAATAAAAATAAAAAAACAAAAAAGAGAAAAAAAATGCTTTGATGCTGTATCTTTTTATCATACTTTCTATCATTCATTACATGCACTTTATGGTAGAATGACTGGGAAGCGCTATTTTCATTTCTTGATTCAAGTCTTACTTTGGTCCTACCGTTCTTTACTTCGGTTCCTGAATTGCCACACTAATTTCCTAAATTTATAACTGATTATTTATGTAAAGGCTGGTGTTAGAAGATTGAAGATATTTTTGTCTCTTAGGTAAAGAGCGCACAGCTTTATAGATAGTCTTCTTTCCATCAACCGCAAATTTCCCCTGGGTCTCATATCGCAAGAAATAGAAATACTCTGTGGTGACTCTTCCAAATCTTGATAGCCATGAGAAGCTGCCCCATCTCTGGGGTCACTCTTCCTGAGGGGTTTGCGGGGGATACTCCCGTCAAGTCAAGCCATGATGAACGACTTTAACCACTCATGGCTTGGTGTGATGGTGGACAACGCCTGAGTGTAAATCCGAAGCGCTAATTTTCTTTTTCTTTTTTTTTTTGTTGAAAATTTACCAGTTGCTTCTCGAGTATTCATGTATTTGTCAAATCCTTTTTCGTATGAAATGGATTCACGACAACTTATCGTTTTTCGGGAAAAATGATTATCAAGCTGCTGTCTTTAAGGAGCCCTTGAATCGTGCTGTGGGCCGTACCAAATTTGGTGCCTGTAGAATAACGATTAACCAACATTCTCGATCCAGATGAGCTATCAAAATTTTTATTTTTTTTTTAATTTTCTATTGATCAAAACATGAGTGTTAATAGACACCACAGGAAGATTCGATCATAGAAATAGGAAAAGAAAGGAAAAGATCAACAGATTACAAAAATAAAGCAAATCAGCATATTACAAAATCAATTAGAAAGTTAAACAAGCAGCATATAATAAAATCAATGAGAAAGTTAAATAAGCAGCATAGTGTACATTATTTGAGGAAAGCTTCAAGAGATAAGAGAGAGCATCAAATCGCCCCCAAGATGCCCAGAGGAGAATCCACCTGATTCCACATGAGACAACAAAATAAAAACTGTAACATAATGCGTGTACCTGAAATTATAAATGGCAAATATCATATCATTTGTTTAAATGTGGCACCAAGCTGATGCCCCCAGACGCCCCAAGGGGGTCCAAAAGATTGGCACCTATGATTTATGGCATTGTCATTACAATATGATCACATCTTGAGCTTTACATATCTGGTAGTCAAATGAAGACATGTGGAAAGGAAAATAGCACCATCCATCACGAAGGTCTCTCAATCTATATCAAAGGAGCGAAAAACATGTCCAACTGATGATTAGGTATGGTTATTTATTGATCTTCAAGTAATAAAGCTGGACATTATAGACTATTCCGATCCCGAGAAGGGCACATTGAGCCTGGGCCCTGTTGCATAAAAGTTGAGATCAATTGTAAGTCAGAGAATCAAACATAGGTCTGTGAATACTCAATTCTCATTGGTTGATACCGGACTTACGTTTGATTTTTCTGACTTAGTCCTGGGTATCCTGGTTTGAAATTTCCGGTAGCAGTGGTTGCCCCTTAAAAAAAGACACTTCATCCTCATTTCAAGCCGAAAGGACTTATAAAGCCGTCGACGTAGATTGCTTATTATCCTCATTGACCGCATAAAATATTCATCATTCAATCAACCTATAATCAACTTCAAATGTCACTGAAAGAATTGATGTATGTATAGATTACACATGTTAAATGTTCATCGAATATTCAAACAGCTGAATCACGCTTATTTTAAAGCAGTGGAAACTAATGATATACCATTGCACCAAAGTCGTTTGGGGGGGGGGGGGGGATAGAGTTTTGCATGCAAAAGAAAAACAAACAGTTTCATATGGCCAGAGGCGATATAGCATTACTTGATATCGTCTCGTATTTTCCTGAAACATTACAAGCAAAGCGCCCCTTGGAAGGAAAACTGGAAAAATAATTCAAGAAAGTTCAGTCCTCAGCATCTACGTCACAACAGGTACATTAAGGTAGGAAAGTCGTCTGTTCGTCTGCCCCAGGAACGGAATTTCGATCTTCATGAAAAACACTCACCTACATTCTCGACAACTGAATAGGACTGCGGGCGGAATATATCTTTGCAAGTCAAACTCACAATGTTTGTCATTGAGGGGGAGTTAGCGTGTCGTATCTTATCAGCATGTTATACATCAGCCACATTCCATTTAATCACTGATGACGTGATCAAATCAAATGCAAATTTTGTTCACATTTAATTCATTTCTTCAAACACAATACAATATCTGTTTCGAGTATCTATTTCAATCGGCTTTCATTGTGTCGCGTTAGATATTATTACACAACTGATAATTATGCACAATCACTTATATTCAGCAAACACCTAATAACATATGAAAGGGAGTGAAGTATGTATCAATCACGTCATTACAGCTCAAAAGGAGGTGCTTAAAGAGAACATGGTCTGTTACATCCTCGTAGTGGGCTCGCATGACAAAAAACAAATGATGTGTACATAGCCCAGATAATATAAGAAGAAAGCTTCGGAAAGAAGCAAGACATAGCGGAAAAATGAAGGCAAACGAGGAGTGATATACAAAGTGAGGAAAGAGGAAACTCGAGCCACTATACCCTGTCGCTTATCTTCATACATATTTATGAATGTCTCGCGTGATCATTCAAGTTCCAGGTCAGTCATATTGTATGACATGAGTGGATTACCGAAAGACGGTATTGAGCCACGCAACGACTTACGTGCGTGAACTCTTAGCACCATTTGTCAAAAAAAAAAATTACAACGGGACCCTCCGCAATGATAACTTTAAAAATAGTAAATCAATCCAAATACAATTTCAAGGTATGAAACTATAACTCATTGCCCACATCTTCCAGAAAACCCCATCTGATTTGCTTCAGTGGTCAAAGAGAAATGAGGAGTTTTGTAGAGCATGTCAGGAATCCCTTCCCTCCAAGTTCTGTCCATTACACATTAATATGCAGTTTCAAGAGCATCCAAGTGCTAAACTTGGAAGAATCAGACTCACGACATGCTTTACAATAATCCACTTTTCTCTGTGACCACTTGACCAAATTGAATGGAGTTTTCTGCAAAATAGAGCTAAGAAGTTGTATATTAAGACCTTGAAGTAGTATTCAGACAGTTTAATCATATTGGGAGTTATCAATACGAAGATCCGATTGTAATCTTTTGTGGGGACATACTGTACTGGTCAGATTGATCGATCTATCGAATATTCGATCGATCAAATGGAAATATTCATGTGGATCATAAATCATACTTGTGGTGAAAATGAATTGTTTTCTCCTGTTATCGACAGTGATCATTTAATTAAATACTCATCTGACTTTGTTTGAAGAGAAATAGTTTTGTGCTTCAGTTTTTGTTCAGAACAATCTTCACATTGTCTTCTTATGACCCCCATTTGGTATGGATATAACATAAATATTGCAATAGTGATAATTGGTGTGAAGTTGAATGCAACATTATTGTCGCAATTCCTCGTGGCGAAGGCTCAAATTGTATGATTTTTCTTTAAATGAAAAAATAGGTCACACACAAACCATAGGAGGTGATATCGAGTACCGTGTTCTATTTGAGAAGTCACAATGATTGATTGCTATTTCGGAATAATTTGGGGGATCCTCGCTGAGCCCAAGATAAAAAAACACCTTAGCACAATTCATGCAGCAAGCCTTTGGTAGGAAGCCTTTATCTGCCATTAATGTGCACAAATTCCACACACAAACATATTGACTGGTAATAAAATCTGGTGTGCAAAGGGTTAAGGAGCGTCCACAATCGTGACAGCATGGACAGGATGCACCCGACACTTCGGGGCTGCACGCTCCACTTCAGTGCCCCTGACACGTAGCTCTCTGTCAGCCCTATATTTTCGTAAAGCGGATACGAGCTGTCACACGTGATCGACGACGTCGGAATGCAGCGGTGATGACGGAGGGGGTGCGATGGCGGTATCCATTTCACCTAATAGTTTGTCAAGGATGCAAATCATGTGTTAGCAGTTCAAACTAGAGAAGTGAAGGAAAGGAGAGAGAGAGATGATGCCTGCATTCTCTCGGCTCTCGGTATACTATGGATTTCTTGATCCAGTTTTGCTTACGTAAAGCTCTTTTGCAGCGCATGAAAGAAAAAACATTAACAATATTGAGACAAAATCTAGTACCAGTTTCTGTCAGATTTAAGCTTGCTTCTAGCTGAAAAGGTGATTAGTCTACATGGAATAGTTTAAATGATATTCTAAATGAAAAACCCAATATATCTATTTTCATCAACTTGATTATGAGAAATAGGAGATGTTGAAACCCCCCCCCCCAAAAAAAAAGTAGAATATACGTGATAAATTTGATAATATTTCAAGGTATATTTCAAATTGTGTAACGAGTGCATTAGCATTGAAAAAAAAAATTACTCTATTTTGTGATGCCCCTACAGTGCTTACTTAGAAAAAAAGAAACTTTTAAACTGCCGTATAAATGTATGTCTATGCAGCTGAATTCTTCATTTATAGAACACATGCTTGTTAACATACTCAGAGGATACTAAAGCAATGATGGAATCACCCTTTTTCTTCACAGTCACACTGATTTCTCAATCCTTCTCTCCAATTTCAAGATTAAACTTCTGATTGTTGTTCTCTTCTCCCTTACAGCTCTCTCCCACAAGGAGTCCTGTGAACCAACCCTCTTTTCCATCAGTCCCTGCTTTTTCGTAATCTTCGAATAGCAACGGGGGGGGGGGGGGTTCATGTTCCCCCCTTTTTTTGGCAGGGGATATACAGAGTCTAACCCCACCCCCCCCCCCACCCATACACACATTTGTAAAGAAAATATAGGGTGTGAACAAAAAGGTTTTGGTTTCTTTTCTTTTCTTCGTCGTTGTTGTTTTTTGTGGTGCTTTCCAGGCGATGTTGGTAGAGAAGTGTCGGCCAAAATTGTGAAGACTATACACGAATGCTAGCAAATGCTCCCTCTTCCCATCCATCCTGAAAAAGAATCGACGTCCCTGTTCCCATGTAAAGTCTGCTCCTCACTCGGAAAAACGTAACGCCACGCCTGCTAGGAAAGTCATTCGAAAATTCACGTCTTCATTATACTTCTCCCCTCTCTTTCTCTTATCTCATTTACTTTCTCCTTCCCCCTCTCCTCACCCTTTTTGGTTTATAGTTCCTCCCACCGACTTCCAAACCCTTTACCTGATTCTCTCTCAACTCTTCCTTACAACAACCGTTCCTACCACCTTTCCTCCTGTCGCCCTCAGTACAACGTCAACTTCCAACTCACCGCTGCCCTTCCACTAGTCCCTATGTCTCTTCCTATTTAACTGTTTCCTCTTTGTATAATTATGTATACGGGGTCTTTTCCGTTGTTCTGTATATATTAGCATGCTTGTGTGGCCGCAAACCTCCTTTCCTCCTTGTTATCGATCGATTTCACAGTCACAAGTATCGAACGTTGCTCGCAAAGTTAGACAACTGACCGAGAATGTGAACAGGAACTACTATAGCCTTAAGATGTAAACAAATATTGACGCCATTTTACCGTGTACGCATTGTATAAGATACGCAACTTGTTTTAATTTTGTTTTAGAATTAATTGTATTCACATGCATAAACTTATGAGATACGTGTTTTTGCATATAGACATGTCTTCTTACCATATGGATAGATAATATCTTCTTGCAAAGATACATTTGACGATGACGTCACGACAGAAAAAAGGGTTTTCGTTTGTTTGTTTGTTTGTTTGTTTGTTTGTTTGTATGTTTGTTTGTTTTTTGCTTGGGGAGGAAATCCAGTCGATATATAAGTTAGTCTGATAAAAAAAGTAAAATCTTACTAGTTCAACGGGAAAGATTTACCCAAAATCGGATGAAAAATAAGGAAGTTATGACATTTTGAAGTTTTGTTAATTTCTGCAAAACAGTTCTTGAATAGTAGACATGAATATGTAAATGGGTGAGCTAACCATAGTTATTGTCATACCCTCACAATTTTCCATTGATAGTGTACACACAAAAAATAGGAAAATTCAATGTTTCTGTCACTGAAGTCTGAAACATGAAGCTGTTCCTGGTTGAATAATTTCAGAATAGTGATCATTTAGATATACGAGGATTTAAGCCTCGGGCATAATTTCGTTTGATTTAAAAAACTGGAAATATCAAAATTTTATGTACAAACTATATGGTACAAGTTGCGAGGGAATGACATGCATATTCATATTGACTGTTCATAAACTGTTTCCCCTCAAAATAGCGAAACTTGAAAATGTCATAATTTCATTATTTTTTCATCCGATTTCGATAAAAATTGTACCGCTGAAGTCTTTATATTTTACTCTTTCTTATCAGACTTACTTATATTTTGACTGGATTTCTCCTTTAATGTACTAGATGTCTCCAAAACCATCGTAAACATTGAGAACGTGATGCAGTCTGTGATATTAAACTGGATGCTCCATTATCATCTCAAGAGTAATAAATAGTCAGTTTGACTTCTTCCCAATTCTCTTTCCTCTTCTTCAACTTCTCTGTTCTTTTTTTTCTATTTCATTTTACCCCTGAGAAATTTACCCGCTCATAGCAAGGTAAGGGGATGGCAGCCCCCCCCCCCCGCATTATACACCTCGCCTCTATTTAAAAAAGAAAGAGTACAAGAGTTTTTAGTATACATTTTTTTGCAACACTTCGAAAGATCTTTATCAACCCCTTAACGTATCATTTATGCACATTACGTCAGCCATTCCTAGCACCTGCTGAGCTATTTGCACTCTGCGAAGAGGCCTTGTGACGTCATTAATGTTAGTCTAACCACTGGCTCCGCATAAAGTGTGGATCGATATAGGGAAAGTGCTGTCCTACACTTTGAAGCATTCACCGCGAGGATGGTTTGGTTAGATCGACCGTCTCTAACTCCCTCAACATCACTTTGATTTTCTGCAAGACACTTGGATGTCAGGAAAAAAAATCCGGATAATGCATTTTGGCCAATAAGTTATTTTTATTGTCGAATTTTCGAGGGCTTCGACATTTCCTTTCGGCAGTTAAAATAACTTATTTGCAAAATGCATTATCCGTTTTTCTCTGAACAATTAATGTGTAATATCGCTAATAGGTGGATAAATAAAAAAAAACATCTGTACATACGATACATACATATACATATACAATATATATATATATATATATATATATATATATATATATATATATGTATATATATGTGTGTGTGTATGTGTGTGTGCCTTGTACTTGTACGTGTGTGTGTAGAGAGAGAAAGAGTGTTAGCGAGACGATTACACAAAAATATTTTCATAGTCAAATGGTTGTCTCTTTATAACAATCCTACAACAATCATATAATGCAATGATTGCTTTTTATAATTCGCAGCGATATATGAAAACCTGTGGGACCAAGGATGAATAGATTTTTGAGAAATGCAAGCAGCTCAAGTTCAACATGGAGACCTAGGTTTGCCTCCAGACGTTGTTAGTTCCTTGGTGGCCAATAGTGCCTCACAAGGTGCAATTTATTATTCGATGAGCATTACCCTAAAAAACCACTACTCGACCTTTATATCCGTGCTTCCTACACTATAATATCAGGAAGGTGGGAGGACATCTCTTCCCATGCACCTCCCTGCTAATATCTATAAATCCACAGAATCACCTGCCTCCCACAACAAACAAACAAACAAACAAACAAACAAACAAACAAACAAACAAACAAACAAACAAACAAACAAACTAATGGACTGTCTCAAGTCTAAACATCGCATGCTAAAAGTAAATTTATTAGAAATAAAGCGCTGGCATGCCTATACCTGCACTGGCTATAGCTGGCTACACAATGCTATAGACTCTCTCTAACTTCTATATATTGAAAGCCTGAGCGCGTTGATTGTACTGTGACACAATCAAAGTCAAAATCAAAATCAAAATCAATCTGTGGACACAATCAAAGTTCTTATTGCCAACGAGAAACTACAACAACAACAACACAAACAGGCAATAAACAAAGATATTTCTGGGTGTCCTGCAGTGTTGTAGTTTTGAACTTACAAATAACTTGAGGTTGCTGCAACCTTAGGTCGAATTTGAAAGAACCTTATAGGCTCTTCTGAATGTGAAAAAAAAAATGATAGCAATCCTTACACAATCCAACAAGATTCACCCAGAAAATACTGAGAGACTCAAAGATGAGAAAAATAATGTCATGTATGACACGCAAAAAAAACCCAGCTTTGTGGATCATTTTATGAATAATTTTGACAAGATGAAGAGGGAACATGTATACTTTTGCCAATTGTGATGATAATAAGCTTTCGCAAGGTGCAAGTTACAATCAAATCTCAGAATGCCGAGAAGGAAAAAAAAAAGTAGTACGAGTACTTGCCCTCTGAGAGTATGATATAAGCACATATTTTTGTCAAAAAAAAAACCCAACCACAATAATGAATAATGTGATTTATGATCGGTGCTCAGAAAATGGGATAAAGCTGCTGCGACGCCTTCAGATTACAGAAATAAAAGTATAAAGAAGTAAAACATGCGATGGATGCCCCACTTTTCTCATTTCTTTGAATATAGGACGTTCCTCCCAATGGCAGGTCGTAATAAATAAATACACCAACAAACATAACCACACCTTACACTGGCTGCTCCTACTTTATTAGTACAATGTACTAAGTAAAACGTTTCCAGACGATCCATGTCAACAAGATCCAGACTGCTGGCGTCATAGAAATATCTGTTTTTACCTGTGATTTAAAATGCATTGACTAAAATCCTGCAATAAATGAATTTCGAACCAACGAGTAATCTAAGATAGGGATGAAATCCACGACAAAAATCCGTCCGTATCTTTTTCATCCCTCCGTAATCCCAACTTTATGAGGTTCAGTAATCAAATCGCAAATATATGTCAACCTGATTGATTTGTTAACCGGGTGTGTCCCTCTCAAAACACAGGGCGTATGGATTTCCTTAAAGGCATTATTTACCATTTGCAGATGAAACAAAAATCCAGCTTCGGTGCTTCAAAATAGTTCTAGAATGTGAGTTAGGGATAGGGATAGGGATATGCCGCACTATTTCCAGTAACATAGGTGTAATTAATAAAGTAAAGTTTTGTTTTTCTGTTAAAAAGTTGCTAATGTTATATTCAACGTTAATTTTACCTTATTTAACGTATGGAATTATAGTATGGGGAAATACACATTCAACTTATTTGGATAGATTATTTTTGTTACAAAAAAAAAGCACTTCGAGTAATATGTAATACCTCCAAATATTCCCATACTGACGGATTATTTGTGGAGAATAAGCTTTTGAAAGTAAGGGATTTGTATTATTATTACCTTGGTCAATTTATGTACAGTTTGTATAATAAGTCACTTCCTTCAGTTTTTGAAAATATGTTTAATAAGAATAAAAATATTCATAAATACCCCACTCGTCAAACAGATGAATATCATTTGCCCCTTACCCGAACTCTATTTACAAAATCCACGTTCATCTACAGTGGCCCAAAATTTTGGAATTCCCTTGAGAAAAATATAAAAGATTCCATTAGTTTGAAATCATTCTCTAGTAATTTAAAGAAATATTTGATTAGCTCATATGTACCCCATGATTAGTTTGACTGTTTGGAATTGTTGTTCTTTTTTCTTCACCCTGTATCGAGAATGTTGACCTGCCCCTCGCTCTCTCTACTCCCCCTCTCCCCCTCCCACCCTCTCTTTCCCTACTCTCTTCTGTGTGTGCACAATGTATGTGGATGCATACATGTGTGTGTACGTGCGTGTGTGTGCGTATGTGTGTGTGGGTACGTGTGTGTGCTTGTGTGTATGTGTGTGTATGTGTATGTGTATGTGTATGTGTATGTGTATGTGTATGTGTATGTGTATGTCTATGTGTATGTGTATACATGTGAGAGCGTATACACTGTACTTCATGTAACCATCCGATTCGATTGAATGAAAACTGTACACTTTCAATGATTAGCTTGTACGGTACATGTATCGTTGTATTGTGTTATAAAGTCATATATAATTAATGTATTGTAGTAATGTAACGTAAGTGAGGGGACTGCAATCTACAAGTTCGCTTTTTAGCAGCCCCTCAATTTTCATTTCCATGAAGTTCTTTTAAGAACCAATTTGTATTATTATGTTCCAATATATGTAATCATGTCAAAGTGTATTACCTGTGTTTGATTGGAAATGAAAAATAAAAAAACATGCATCTGAACATGCATGTGTGAAATGAAAAAATGAATGAATGAAACAACCAATGTAAAAATTGCAATTAGTACAATCAATGTTAAATATTGTTAAATTAAAAGAAAATGTGCAAAATAGTTATAATAAAATTGTTTTTAGAATAAGCCATCTACAGTTATAGTTTATTGAGAAAAATAGTGACATCTCGATGAACAAGGCAAGTGCCAAAATGTGTCTCGCCCATTCGCGTAGAAGAAATTAATGTTTTTTTTTCTAAATCCCGGAAGTTCATTGACCCCGCCTATGACCTTTGACCTTGTGGTGACCTTCAACTCCCCAAGGGACATTTACCAGCCAAGTTCGGTCACAAACAGACATATGGATCTCAAGTTTTGAGCCATAATCCTAACTTTTTGGGAGGGGGAGGGGAGTACCGTTCCCCCCCCCCCCTCGATTTTCAAAGCAGAATATTCTTATACTTCCCTCCTTTTTATCAGCCTTTTGAATAGAGTTTCGTATCTGCGAACCTGTTCATACCACGTCTTCCAATGCCTGACTTTGGCAACCTTATTCTTTCGATGATCTTCCCCTCTTCTTTTTTTTTCTCCTCCCCCCCCCCCCTTTTTTTTTTCTTTTTGATGGTTGATGTAGTTTGCCAGTGGGACTTTACATTTGTCATATGCTTTGAAATGCATTGGCGCGGGGCATCGGAGTAGATAAAAAGGTTATCTTTCAAAAGTACGAGAAACGCTAACGGCTGGTTGGAATTACTACTGGCGCCCCAATCAGTGGCACATGACCCTGTTAGCTGTCTCAGAGTTACATTTTCTTTGACATACCCCGCCAAAGGCATGGCTTATGTCGCGCGAGTGATCTGTGAGAGAAACCGAGAATTATTATCCTTATTCTTGTTCTTATTTGGAATACACGTAGTTCCTGATAAATAATTCACAGCTTGTTTCACGTACCTGAAACCGAACTTTAAAAAACAAAAAATTATAATGGTTCAAAGGCATGTTTCAAAACGTGAGACTTTACAAACTCTGTCCTTTTTGGTCTTTTTTTTTGGCATGTTTCAAAACGTGAGACTTTACAAACACTGTTCTTTTTGGTCTTTTTTTTGGGGGGGGGCGTGATTTTATGGTTACAATAGTACAAGGCAAGGATAAGCAGTCACAGGAGGAAAAATAGAAGTATGGATAGAGAATAAAAGAAAAGGAGAGAAAATGATGAAGTGAAAAACGTGGGCTTGATGAGTGGGAGAGTTTTTCATTTTGGAGTATAAATCAATCCATTTTCAATGTTTTCAGTTCAAATATTACAAAATTTCATTTACTGCTGCCATCATGATCGTGGGTGTATACTTGAACCTTGTATATGGTTATGTTTTTCAAAAGCATGTCCTTTGAAGGTAGCATAAACTAATCTATGTTCCTGGCAAACGAGAACATAGACACTATAAAACCAAACACAACTTTTGAAGTTTGATTTTGAACAACAACAGAGACTAATAATTATGATTCTGTTCCGTCAAGTCTTCTCGCCCCCCCCCTCCTCAAAAAAGATTATTTTCATAGCAAATTCCGTCTTTGTTTCTCTCCTTCGTCAGGCAGATTAAAGAGCGTCGTCTCTATATTTATCAAGATCTTGGGCTTTGGATATAAATGACGGGATTTTCAGCAGGATGAATAAAACATAAACAACAGGATAAGACACAACAAGAGCAAGATCAAACTTGTCTTTTATCCCCTGCATCGAGTATAATATCCCTTTACAGATCGACTCAGCTTATAGTTTATCTCACACGTTATCCTACATGCACACTCCATCACTTACAATTTACTGAGTATTGCACATAGTTAGAGAAAATACCTGAGTAGATTTCCTAATCAAAATTGCCCCCGGTGTCTAGGCTGTTTGTCCATTATTTCGCGGAAAAGAGGTCATTATCACCATCAAGAGCATACACCGAGAATTTGGTCGCTATCTGCTTTTGTAGATTCACATCAGCAACACATAGTTTTTCCTTTTCCGGGCTATTCTTAGAAACAATTTCATTGTGGCTTGATTGTCATATTAATCCCATCTATATCCACCGAAACACAATTCTCACTTGCAATGCGTCTCTCTCTCTAGAGAGACAGTAATGAACAGATTTATACAGACCGTTCTTTGAACCACATCAAGATGGAAGATTTACTGACTAATTTACACAACAATGAGCCGAAAGTACATTGACGATGTAATATCACGTGAATAATCATCTTATCTTCTTAATTTTTTTTCAAAGACCACTTCACTTTGAAACGAATACCGGAACCTTGTATGAATAGCTCAATTTCATTGCTAAGCCCATTAGCCCATGATATGACCATCTTATGAAGTGGACTTACTCTTTTGAAAATACTGGATTATGGGCAGTCTAGTGGTTACTGTCTTCGCCTCAACCAGCTAGTGCACAGTATGGTAGGCGTTGGTGTGTGTACAGGGGGTGGTAACCGGGTCACCAGTTGGAGACAAGATGACGCGTTGGCGCGAGCGTCTATATAGGCACATAGTACGAAATCGGGTGCACGTCACGAGACCGACACTCACGAGTCATACAGCTCACGAGTTATACAGCCCATGAGTTCGACACTAAGCTAACAAGGCCCATGTTGTGTCTGTCGAACTCGCGCGCTGCTTTTACCTATTGTCGAACTCATGGGCTTTATTCAGTTATTTGCCTAATGCGAACTCATGGGTTGTATGACTCGTGAGCTGTAGGACTCTAGACCTCTGTCCAATGTCGAACTCGTGGGCTGTATGACTCGTGGGTGTCGGCCTTGTGGGATGACTCCGTGTCGTCCACATGGACAAATCAATCCACCTCTGTAAGCCGCCATCCGACCCGCGCCTGACAGCACGCACCTGCACCGACAAACACGCACCATACTTCCCGGTAAATCACAGCGTGATTCCCCAACATCCCGCCACAGACAGTCACATCACAACTGCTCAAGAAACACACAAGTTTGCCAAGCGGGTAACTACACTCAACTATATTTATTCATTTCTGCTTGTCATTACTTTATCTTTCCGTTATAAACTATGATATGTTCGTATATATACAAACCGTATCCATGCCTACTCAATTGCCTTCAAAATTTTAGGTTTGTAATCGCCTGATGTGTTCCGAAACTATTATGTTGAAATCAGGTTCAATCCATTATTACCATTCTATTTTATTCCATAGACGGCTTGTTATTTCATGATTATGTTCAATATTTCTTTCCATGCGTTCACATCGATTCATGGTTATCATTTCATGACACCATATTTGTAAACAGACAATACAGCTGCAGAAAACCAAGTATCGAAAGCTTTAACTACACGTAATTCGGCTGACATCCTGCTTTATCTTTTGTCATCACTAGTCATAATTATTTATAATTCCAGTCTCTCGATGTTTATGAAAAAAAAAATGTAGATTTGTTTATTTCATAATATGATCAGTTTCTTTCTATATCTATTGCTGGTAATTTGTCTTCACATTGTGGAGTTTTAGTTTTTGCTTTTGTTTCTATTCTGTTGTTTGTGTTTCTTTTTAAATCCCAAGTTCTGAAATACGACTGTGATTTTAGTACGCCGTTATAATGTTCCTTTCTCTTTCTTCTGCCTTTTCTCTCGGTATTAGGGAACAGCGATATCAAATATATTGAGATCTGGGTCAGGTCTCGTGTATTCTCGCAGGCGGACCTCGCTCCATCTAGAGGTGCCTATCAATAGCTCCTAACTTCCACTCTCCTCCCGTCCGAACGTCAACAGGAAATTCCGAATCCTCCGGCCACGATTATCCTTTTGTCAGCCCAAACATCAAGAGGAGGAAAATCCGCTTTCTCCGGACAAAAACAACGTCACGGATGGTAACAGTCTCTGCTTTGGACAAAGAGTAAAATTGTACCTCTGCCTGTTCCTGCTTCAACAACAAACACACGTGTTCAGCAGACTGGAATCTGGACTTTACTTATTTTTTAATGCTTTCTTAGAGGGTAATTTCAGGAAATTGATGTCTGGAAATTTTTCACTGTTACATCACTCATATTATTGTGGGCCATTTTTTTTTTTTTTTTTTTTTTTTTTTTTTTTACAAAGTGAATATGTAATTTGGACGGCAAGGTGGCGTACAGTATAGTCGCGATTATAGTCGGTAGCCTATCTGTCAGTTTGGTTCGGTTGCAGAGTCGAATCGCAGGGGGTCTTACTGAGCAACGGTGAGTGTGCAAATCAGGGGTCATCCCACTAGACCGACACCCACGATTCACACAGCCCAACACGAGTTCGACATTGAAAAAAACAAAAGGTCCATGAGTCATACAGCCCTCTCGACCCATCAGGAGTATAAATGGGTACCTGGCAACGCTAGGGTAATGATAATGACAGTTCCCTCGGGCAGAGCAGTGGCGACACTGAAAAGGCTACCCTGGGTAAATAAGACCTTATCACATTACATTTTTATTGTAATGCCCATGAGTCATTACAACCCATGAGTTCGACATCAGGTAAAAACTGCCCACGAGTTCGACATGTATCACACGAGCCTTAAATGTGTCGGTGTCGTAAGCCTTGTTTATGTGTCGAACTTATGGGCTGTATGACTTGTGGGCTGTATGACTCGTGGGTGTCGGTTTCGCACCCATATCATGCCGTCCCCTCCAATAGAGGAAAAACACTCTTGTCTTTCGGATAGGACATAAAATGGAAGTCCCGACAGTGTGAGAAAGTCACAAACCAAGCACATAGAGAATTCCGCCTCATTCAGAATCTTAGTAGATCACTGTTCTTGACTGAATCAATCACGTGATCAACCATGTGATCAGTCAGTCACCGGATGCTTTCTCTCTCTCTCTCTCTCTCTCTCTCTATCTCTCTCTTGGCTTGTGACTTGGTAGACAGAAAGATCCGTCTGTCCGGAGGAGTCTTTTATTTTTTTGACGTAATCGCTCTCCTCCCATCCCTGAAGCCAGACGCAGTCTCCGCGGAACATTTCCCCGACGACCAGATACAGACCGATTCTTTCGGTCAAGTGACTTGGAAGATCCAATATGAGAGCTAAGCAGAAAAGAAATTAAAAGACATTGCAAAAGCAAACAAAAAACGAAATACAAACAAACAAAATTTTATGATTACCAACAACGTCGATCGTTGATGGGAGGGGGAGGGATCAACATCTGCTGGCAAAAAAGAAAGAAAGAAAGAAAGGAAACCAAAGGTATCCAGAGAAAAAAGTTGTATCGGAGGATATTCGGAGTATAGTGAGAGTAGTTTTAGAGGTCACGAGAAAAAGGAAAGTTATGTTAACAACAAAAGCAAGAAGGAAAGAAAAGACCAAGGAGATTGTGGAAAAAAAGAGACGAAGAAAAAAAAAAGGAGGGATATATAGAGAAATGAAGGGATAGGAGACAAATTTTACCTCAACTCTACGCATCTCCTGGATACTGATGTAGGCTGGGTTCCTTTATAGATTTTCGTTAACTCCTATATACTTTCAAAATTACCTTCGGCGACAAACAAGACATGACCAATTCAGAGAGTTCGCGTTTCCTGGCTGACCACGTTTTGACGACCTTACTTTGCTTGTTTTAGATGGATTCGTTTCTTTGATAGTAGACAGCGGTTGCTATTAATCTTCCTGATCGTAGATCCTTTCTGACGTACGTCGACTCGTTGGGCTCTCATGAATCGTGATTGTTGTTTTCGTCGCTTTGATGTTTTGCACAGATTGACAATTGCTCGTGTAAGTGTCATTTCATTTTTTATTTTTTCAGCGGCTATTAGAATTATCTAAAGCGCAGGACTCTTGCAAATATTGAAGCAATAGATCTCTATTATATATTTTGGTACACTTTGTTGAATTCTTATACTTGTATGGACTATGGTTGTTTGTTCGTTTTTTACATCCAAAACATATAAGCCGTTCACGCATGTGGCAGACAAAAATGATGAAGTGACGTAATTGAAGTAAGGATACCAAATCAGTGACTACTTACCCGACATCTCGGTAAGTTTAAATGGAAATTCATGTTTAACAATCATTCTTTTTTGGGGGGAGGGGGGGGGGCTCTTTCTTCTTAACTCACTCAATCTCTAAATGATATTGTCGAAATACCTCTCTACACCTCGCATCCAGTTCCACAGGATTTGGTTGACAAATTGCTAAGCAGGACGTATGCACGAGAAGACAATTGTAATATCAAAATGAAAGGGACAAAATGTCAAATTGGGAATGGGCAATCAGGGCCCTGTTGCATAAAACTTGATATCAGTGAAAAAGTTGTCATAGTTGTTACAAGCTACTGAAATCCTTGCATTTGATTGGCTAAGAGCAAATTGGTCACAACAATGTTGCAGTTGTCACTGATAACAAGTTTTATGTAACGGGATCCAGGTGTCAATATTGAGTCCGAGTTTTAGAGTGAGATTGAATTAACATTAAGTGTCTACGATTTGGAAGCATTCTTATCATGCAAACAGCAAAGATAGGAAAGTCATCCTGAAGTTCCAATACCACAGCTGTGAGAGGCAGTGGGGATCTACAGGATACAGTGTACCACCAAAGGTCCCGAGAATGAGAGTACCATGGATCTATGATCACACACTGACTAGTATAATACAGCTATTGCTACAGATGACAAGAAAAGAGGTGCTCCCGCCAAATAAAAATACCGTGTGCAAGAGCAGTTGATTCTTTCTTTGAACTTATTTCACTTACCTTCCCATGTCATCATTTATTTATCTCTTCTTTTCTCTGCTGGAGGTGGGCTGCCTTGAACCTCCAGCCGGTGTTCCTAAGTAGATTTAAGAACGAATACTGTGTGACAAGGAGAGTAACCGTCCGAATTTGTTTGGATGCCTTTATTATGAAATAAAAGAAGATGGACACGATGAGGGGCTATTTTGCCGCTGCTGACAAATGAAGTGAAAAAGAATTCAGATGAATGATGGACTGTTGAGGAAATCCCTTAGGAGATGATTCCTTCTCGTCTTGATGAGTGACAGAGGGCTTTTATCGTACTTCTGAAGGGGCTCTTGAATTCTCGCGTCCCCCAGTTTCCAACGGTTCAATGGCGGGACAAGAGGTTATCCTTATACAGGATGAAAACAATCCTAAAGTCAATGACCGTAAAAACATTTACGTAAGATATACAAAGAAAATATTCAACGTCATTGAAAACACCAGCCATACAATGGAGTTGTGCAATCCACGGCAATGCTACGCCTTTCTAGTCCAGCGGATATAGAAAAAATCATGCACTTAATGGTAAAAGCACCATATTTGGTACACATGTACATGATGCCAATACAAGTAATTTCTGATATGGAAGCCACTCTGATTCTCCCTTTGGCGGCCGTGGCGGCCATTTTTCAAAATGGCCGCCATGTGATGTAGCAATGCTGTGTATTTTGGAAACTATAAGTCCGATTGTCGTGATTTTTGTACCAAAGTATAGGTTTTGAGGGTCAAGGATTCCAATAAAATATTTTTTGAGAGGATAAAACCATGGCAACCTACTTATTGGCGGCCATTTTGAAAAAATATGGCCACCATGCTAGATATAACATATCCTTAAAACGTATGGACAAAGGGTCATGACTCTGGTACCAATCTATATGTTTTTGGGTCAAGGATTCTGATAAATTCAACTGCAAGTGAATATGAATCGTTTCATCCTACGTTTTGGCGGCCATTTTAATAAATATGGCTGCCATACAACACATGATGAATATTGTATATCTTCGAACTCAAAAGATATATAATCACGATTCAAGTGTAAAAGTATAGCTTTTGGGTGAAGGTTTTCAATATAGTGATGTTTTAGCAAAGTGAATAGGTTCATCACATCCTTTGTTTTGGCGGCCATTTAATAAATAGCGTACGAGTGTTATGAAAGCGGGATGCCCATTGTGGATTGATTCTGGTGTAAACGTTTGTTTTAGGGGTCAACAATTACTTGTTCACTCATTTTTAGTATTCTAATGTGGGACATCTGGGCATACTTAACTTTGTAAGCATTTTGGAAAATATGCTCAACTTCCTTTATAGGATTTCTTTGTGTACAGTGTATGTCAAAAACATGATCTTCACAATTTCATGTCTGAAGTACATATTAATCAAGATTATATATTTTCTAGAAATATAGACTCTCGCTTTCTCTGGTCCCTGGACTATGGAATGAAAATCATACTTTCCAACCAATTAGTACATCTGTTTTCTTTGGAAAAATGACACTAAGTGTGAGAAAACTTCTAAAACTTCTTGGGTCACTTACATCAAATGTAAACACAGTGTGTGTATGTCTATAAAATCCATGATTGACCAGGCTGTTCTGATACTTATAACTACACTGAATCTTATACATCAAACGATAAAGTAAATAGTGGCAGTGGGCAGGTCCTTCTGGTCCTGTACGGGTAGAAAGACGTCCCCGCCCTCCACGAGTCTCCCGCTTCCTTGCGGGCAGTTTTTTGGTTAATCAAAGGCTAGGGAGTAAACCTTATCCAAATCCGGAGCGGAACCCCTAAGGCGGTAAGGTGTTGTAGTTCATCATTGTCAGGAGAGAAATTTATCTTTGATTTTGCCAGTGAAGTGAAATCGAATTTGTTTGAGTTTGCAAAAGATTTAGAGCTTTAAAGTTGTCCTAGAAAGCCACTAGGTCAAACTGCAAGAGATTGATTGTTTGGAAATTTATATTAAATGAGACAAAGTAAAAGTTAAAGAATAAACTGGCATAGTAACAGCATGTCTAGATCAGTCAAAGTCAGACAGGGCAGTCACATGAAATGAGACAAAGCAAAAGTTAAAGAAATAGCATGGTAACAGCATCCCCGGTTTGCAATATTATGTATTAACTCAGACTATAGAAATTGAGTGAATAGAGGTGTTATGTAATAGCTCCCATCCAGGTGGTGGCTAGGAATGTTCTCTAGCTCAGTCGAGACTCAGCTATGTCAGTGTCACTAGGGTGTTGGTTGTAGTTTATCGTTCACAAGTTCATGAGTAAAGATGTTATGTAACAGCAGTCTAGACGATGGCTAGACATATTGTGTAGAGTTTCAATAGGGCTACATTTAAGCATGATGATTGGATGATCCTTTTTGTGTAGAAAAGGCATGAAAAAGCAAGTGTATGGGAGTGTAAGGGACTTTAGTGTTAATCTCTATGGTTAGGGAAGCTAATAAAAAGCTCAGTAATGTAGAGGATCGAGGAGAAATACTTTGATCAGACATCCAGCATAGATCTCCGCTTAGGCAGCAGTCGTTCTTCTGGGGGTTTTCTACGTCGGTGAGATGCGAGCTCCAGCTGCCGATAAAACTGAACTCGGACAGTTATGATCCGAACTTTGGAACGGATCTCAATCTCCATTTGCCTGCTCGCCGTCGTTTGAGCTCGGGCATCGCAGATCAAGGCATGAGTCTGCGTGGTAGCAGGGACTAGTGAAGGCCGAGGAGCTGAAAGGACCGCCGATAGGGTAGCGTCTAGCTGAGTGGCCAAGTCAAGGGGTGCTTCCAAGAGACAAGCCAAGCGACTGTGCCGAGGTCGACGACGAGGGTATCGGACATTGATGACGACTGAGCCAAGCTGAGGGGATCACCAGTTCAGGTCATCCAAGACAACCTAAGTTATGTATTTGTGATTTGTTTCATATTATATTTTATGCTCAATGTATTGTTATGAACGAGAAAGCTGCAAAGATTTGAAAGATTAAACTCGAACATAACTGTATACGAACAGTTTGAATTTCCATTATTTTGGTGTCAGAGTAGCAGAGGAAAAAAAAAAAAGTCACTCACGTGACAATCATCTCTCCGGCAAATATAATAGGTATTATACAGTACATCTTTTTAGGTTTACATCTAATTGTAATTTGCAGGTCCACATGAGTCTACTAGCAAAATATAAACTACAAGAAAAATTATGCTAATTTATGAATTTAAGGAAAACCTCAAAGAAATACAAATTTTTAGGTTCATAATTATTGGAAGATTAAACTGCAGAATAAAATATTCAGTAAATCGATCTCACTTACCGGCATCAGTAGAAATACCGAAGACGTTCTCTAAAGCGCACCTGCATCTATATATGCATTCACGTTCATCACCGCTTAGCAATGGATGATCAGGAACAATAATTGTTTCGGATTGTCAGAGCTAATTCGATTCCTTCATATGATTCCTTATAATTTTGTGTAACAGTTTTGACAAGGTCATACTATGAAATAATGAACAAGAACTGAAAACAAACTTTAGAAATCAGTAGGTCTTATAAGACTGCAATACTAATCATGTCTTTGTGGCTGGAAACTATGACAGTACACTAATTGTACTCTCCTGTCTATGCATCCAAAATTGGGGAAAAGTCTTCTATTCCATTCTCACCATTTTATTCTACCTTTGATATTCAACGTAATTATCTTTAGTATTCCGCGTATGCAACAATTGCACTTATGTGATGTTCAATACCTACTTGAATAGTGAATGTGATAGAGGTATGGTCAATCAACAACAATCAATGAACAATAAAGATCTAAACGCCGCAACGACATAGGAGGTTCATTTACCAATGATAGGTGAACGATTCTTGTCAATGGGACAATACATATGGCAACTGAGGGTGTATATATAATACATACAGCATGGCTCGACACTAACTTTTTTGTTTAGTGGCCAGATGGGGCCACCAAATATTTGGTGGCCCGAGAGAAAAATTTGGTGTCCCGAAAAAAGAAACAATGAAAAACATTAAAAGTACTTTTTTTGTTAATGAGTCAAATATTTAAGTTTTATGATAGTAAGAATTAGAAGTTGGACATCTACTCATAAATAAACTTCAACAAACTTGCAACACTCACTCTTGGGCACTCATTCAGTCCTTTTCGTCCATCCTTTAAACAAATTTAACTTCTAATTTCCGGCGCAAAAAAGTTACGAATTTATCGACATACTTTTCAAAAAAATTTTGGTGGCCCGAGGCGGGCCACCAAATTTGCCACCGTTAGTGTCGAGCCCTGCATACAGGGTGGCCCCTCAGAAAATGGAAACGAATATTTTTCCAAAACCAAAACGAAATTGTCCAATTTTGTTGAGTACTTTTCTTTCTAGACATGTTTTTGTTAATCATTAATTTCTTACTTTATTTTATCAAAGCTCAGCAACGGAGACTATACCCAACAATTGAAGGTCAATTTTCGACAATAATCCTATTCAAGCATTCCACATTGTGATGTGCGGCCTCAATTCTTTGTTAGTCTCCCAAGTGGCTTTTGTTCGATGCTGAAATTTGTTAAATTGAGCTAAGATATTTACGCTTGACCCGTCGTTAAAAAAACATCTGTAGAATGATGGATGATTTTGGTGTCATTCTTCTTCTAGATAAATTCTCTACAACTCTGTCATTCATTTTGGCATCCAAGTAATGCAAATGTGCAGATATTTGCGAAAACTCGCGTTTCCGTTAATTCAAGGCCACACTGTAGGCCTATATAATGTGTGTGTGTGTGTGTGTGCGTGTGTGTGTGTGTGTGTGTGCATACTCTATGTAGTGCGGCAGTCATATTTATCAAAATGGACATGAAAACGAAATGTGTTAGTTCTATTCATCAACAAATGCTTGTTTAAAATCATTGACCCCAATTAGTTTCAAAGACGTACAGTATAGTATATATTGCCGTGGCCATATTTTAAAATGGCAGCCAAAACATAGGATGTAATGGTTGTATAAACGAAAAGATGTATCCATAATTGAACCTCAAAAACATGTTTTTGCACCAGAATCATGAAGATGCATCCATTGGTTTTAAAGATATATGAATAGATGCAGAGCGGCAGCCATGTTTAACTGGAGTGAGGCCATATTTATTAAATGGCCGCCAAAACAAAAGATGTGATGAACCTATACACTTTGCTAAAACATCATTATATTGAAAACCTTCACCCCAAATCTATACTTTTACACTTGAATCGTGATTATATATTCATTGAGTTCGAAGATATACAATATTCATTATCCGTTGTATGGCAGCCATATTTATTAAAATGGCCGCCAAAACGTAGGATGAAACGATTCATATTCACTTACAGTTCAATTTATCGGAGTCCTTGACGCCAAAAACATATAAGTTGGTATCAGAGTCATGACCCTTTGTCCATACGTTTTAAGGATATGTTATATCTAGCATGGTGGCCATATTTTTCAAAATGGCCGCCAATAAGTAGGTTGCCATGGTTTTATCCTCTTAAAAATCATATTATTGGAATCCTTGACCCTCAAAACCTATACTTTGGTACAAGAATCACGACAATCGGACTTATAGTTTCCAAAATACACAGCATTGCTATATCACATGGCGGCCATTTTGAAAAATGGCCGCCACGGCCGCCACAGGCAGAATCAGAGTGGCTTCCATATCAGAAATGACTTGTATTGGCATCATATACATGTGTACCAAATATGGTGCTTTTACCATAATGTGCATGATTCACCCTATAATATGTGCCCTATATCCGCTAGACTATTCCTCCTACGTAGGGTGTCCATTTCGAGAGACGAGGATACGAAAATACGATACTAGCAACTTTTTCCGAAAAGCTATATAGGCAGAGCCAAGATTAAGACAAGAAATGCTAAAACAAAATGGAAAAAACCGAATCAAAGCCTTGAATTAGACGACATCAAATTGTATAAGGAAGAGGAAGAAACAAATAGTTCTTTCTGGTGACAATTTTAACCAGTACAATCTTTGTATTTTGTTTGTATGTGCACAATATTGATTCTGCATCACATTACTTTATTTGCTCTCACTGCCTGATATTTCCTTTTAATCCTCAACGTAACATTGATTACTATTACAGTTGTCACACGAGTTTAAACACTAAGGAAAATTTGTTTTGAAAGCTGTGTTATCGAAATACAGCTGTATTGTGAAATCAATGAGTTCTTACGACAATCCCGTTTGGAAAGAAAATCTTAGTGGACTGATATTCATGATGACAATCCTTATGTTTAAAAACTGAGGTTTGAACAAAACTTGAATGCGTAAGAAATTAAGTAAAATGACATGTCTCGTTTGTTGATAACCTACGTCAATCTACATTGGGTTACACAGCTGTGACCCTTTCTCTCTCCCTCTCACTTCTCTCCCTCTCTCCCTCTCTCTCTCCCTCTCTCTCTCTCTCTCTATTTCAGAGACAAGTGGTAACGGAGAGAGGGAGGGAACGTGAGAATACTGATAAGGTATAAGGATACCTTAAAAAAAAAGAAGTTATCTTAGTTGTTGCAGACGCTCAAGGACCATTTGACATGAATTGAGTGCTTGTTTCGAGAGGTTTTCGGCATAACTGAGACTCACTGACGTGGGCGCATTCACATCTTAAATGTCAAAAAGTATCCAGGGCGTGTGTAAGATCGTTCTGTATTTAGAAGCACACTTAAAACAGAGTGACGCCAACGCCCTCCCAGATTGTCTGCATGCTTGATAAAGCACAGTCAGCCAATGATGCAGGTTTGCTAAAGCACAGCTAGCCAATTATTGACAGCCACGTGGATCTCATCCCATGCAGTCTATATAACAACGACCTTTTGCAGGTCACACAGATCGACTTACCGAAAACTGATCCAGACGAAGAGAGGAAGAAGGAGACTTCGGTTGAACGCAAACTGCTCAGTTAATATGCCGAATAACTTTTCCATTTACCTTTGAAGGTGCCATTTTTTTTTAATTCACTCGCGAAGATTGAATGACCAGTATCCTTTAAACATCGATAAAAAGGCATCACCTCTACTCACAAAAAAAGCATATACGCTCTCCCACACACACACACACACACACACACACACACACACACACACACACACACACACACACATACATACACACATATCATATACATGCACGTACACGCACACTGAACAACAATGTCTTTGACGTCTTGGCTTGCAACAAACACTCGCAGAAACGTCACGATGAGTTTTAGTACACACTGTAGTAATTATTAGGAAACTAGGTATTCATAGTGTATGAAGTGCCGGTTCGAGAATTCCATTTTGATATGTCAATAAGTCACGTGTATTATTTTACGCTTTTGTGAGGACACGACGTGAATCTTCTCATACCTAACCCTATACTTCGCAGATCTACTGACATACTCAAAATGCGATCGTGCATAATAATGTTAGCCCATTGCGTGTGTGAATTATGATGCTATATAGTATGTCTTTAATTCTATTGATATCCAGGAATGCTGGCAAGGGACCATTATCAGTGCACTGGAAAATTATGAACCTATGGTAGCTGTAGAACAGGCACAGGGGGGCATTAAGGAAAGGAAAGCGATCACATGGTGAACATTTTACAGGATTGAAGTGCCCCCTCTGGGGTCCTTCAAAAATAGACGCAAGTCACTCGCCATTGGTATATCTACGTTTTCTGAACGCCTCCCCAAAGTGTGTAAAACCAGTCTTTCTTTCCCTTTTTAGGTGCAAAAAGGCATCCACACTCATTGCACAATCAAGCGATTGGTGACATGAATCGAAAGCCGAAACTACTATACGCCATTTTTGAAAACGATTCCCTTGAGCTCTACGCGCCCGAGCCAGAAACATTTTTGAACACAGTGCATGTCCGTAACCAGAAGGGGTGCCGTTCGTTGTTCCGGAGGTTCGTTATTCCGAAGGTTCGTTATTCTGAAGGTTCGTTAATCCGAAACACACAAATTCCCTATACGTAGAGGTTCGTTAATCCTAACATTTGTGGCGTTATTCCGAAGTTTCGTTTTTCCGAAGGTTCGCTAATCCGAAAATGAAATAGGATTCGCTATTCCGAAGGCTCGATAATCCGAAAATGAAACAGGGTTCGTTATTCCGAAGGTTTGTTTATCCGAAAAAAAAATATGGTTCGTTTTCCGAAGGTTCGTTGACCAGATAAAGAAATAGGGTCCATTATTCCGAAGGTTCGCTATTCCCTAAGATTCGTTAATCCGAAAATGAAGTGAGGTTCTTTATTCCGAAGGCTCGATAATCCGAAAATGAAATAGGGTTCGTTATTCCGAAGGTTTGTTAATCCGAAAACGAAATAGGGTTCGTTTTTTCGAAGGTTCGTTGATCCGATAAAGAAATAGGGTCCGTTATTCCGAAGGTTCGTTCTTTCCTAAGATTCGTTATTCCGAAAATGAAGTAAGGTTCGTTATTCCGAAGGTTCGTTGATCCGAAAATGAAATAGGATCCGTTATTCCGAAGGTTCGTTAATCCGAAAATGAAATAAGGCTCATTAATCTGGAAATGAAATAAGGTTCGTCAATCCCAAAATCAAAAAAGGTTCGTAATTCCGAAAATGGAATAAACTCATTGTCGTGATTAAGAACAAAAAAGTTGCTATGATTATTATTGCGCAATGAAATTCGATATTGTCTCTTGGGAGGACGATACACGTGTATATTTTCAGGTAAAGCACATAGTGTTGTGTGAAGAAGAGGTGTAGATGAATAATCTTGATTTTAATTCAATCTGAACAATTATTTCCCTGAGCGACTGAGTTAAGAGAACTGTGTGATTTTTTCTATAGCCTACCTTCAGAGACCCTCACATTTTTTAATGATAAAACAGTAACGACAATAAGATTAATACAGAGGATAATTAGTACGTATGGACAAGACTAAAAAGTAACATTGGTGGTAGTAATGGCAATAATTATTGATGGTAACAATGATGATAACGTATAACAACTATTATTATTACTAGATTCATAGCGGAAAGTGTCGTTACCGGTATCAGCATTATAACCCGATATTGAAACGACCTGCGGCAGAGCCAGGAGGAACAACGACCGGGGGGGGGGGGGGGGGGGGGACAAAGAAAAGTAATCTTAACCTGGGGCGATGAAGCATTCTTTTCAATGGAAGAAAGAAATACATTTGAGCGCTAAAACGGGAGAACCTCATTTAAGTTCTTATCAAATTCAACCAAAAATAATTTCTGACAAAGTGTTTAAAGATTCATTAAATTCCACTCTTCACTAGAGATTCAGCTATTGATGGCCTTAATAACACAGGAGCATAGATAGCAGTTAGTATCCCGGGCTTCAACCGAATGCAAACATGGCTCTGTAATTTTTAAGAATCCTTCGAAAGTAACAAGACTATGTCATGGCAAAGGTTGTCACAATGGAGTGCTAATGCAATTTCCTTTACTTTATGAGAGCTAGAAATGATACGTATCACTGGCTCGCATTTTGTCAGTTACCATAACGACATGAATTGCATTGTGTTACCATGTCACACAAAAAAGTGGAGAACTGCATCTTTCTTATCATTGAATTCATGCAAAAATAATTTCTTACCCAGTGTGTGATCGGTAATAGGACAATTTCGATTACATTCCACTCTTCACAGTCAGTGAAGCTTATTAAAAGAGATGTTACGTTTGGCAATCTGCATGTTGAGTCTGTAGTCTGGGGAGACACGCCCTCACGTCCGGTCACGTGACACGTTCCCGCCAAGGCATACACGTGTATGCCTTGGCTCAGCACTCCTTTACTGTGCAAGATGTGATATAAAGTGTGTAGTTATGATGTGTATTAAATGGGATGTTTCCTGTCCGGTGCTACAGGCTTCAAGGAGCAAAGGCTAATAAATATTTCTTGTTACATTGTATATGAGTGTGGCCGTGTCTTCCTTTGACGTAAGTTTCCTAAAAGTGCATGTATTTAATTGTTTATTTGCTTGATAGCATTTACTTTTCAATTCCACGCATATAATTGTGTGTGATTTTTTTGTGTGCTTGAGACATGTTAGAGTTGCCGAATATGGCAATCATTTCAAATAATCAATGTATTATCCTGACGGGAGAAGAAAGAGGGGGGGGGGGGGTGATCAGCTTATCCTCCGGAGGAGAAAATACCTCAACTTTCATCAATAGCAAACATGTACTTAGAAATTACAAATTGCGACGACATTTTACGTCGCTGATAGAAGTTTGTGTGGAATTGCATGTGTTTGCGTGTGCCTGTTTACATGTGTGTTTGTATGTGCGTGTGTGCGTGTGTGTTTATGTGTCCAAAGGGAGCATGAGGTTTGGTACATGTCAACACTTTCTCGTGAAGAAATGGTCTGTAGGGTTGATTTATAATCGAGTTATTTATGTTGAAGAGAGATGATTTGCAGTATAAATTGACAAATGGATTAGTTTTGTGTTTTGAATTGTATCTTTTTTATTCATTTTACACCCATATGGGTTGATTTATGAATGTCTTGAATGAAATCAATAAAATATCAAGGAAAAGAAAATGAGCATGTAGGCATCCCTTTTCAAAGTTGACATGCCTCTTCTGAATTGTTATGATGATTCAACAAAGTACAAAGTACATATAAAAATGAGTAGCAGATGAAAAAAAAAACCGCAATTGTATCTTTGTTAATATATACATAAAGCGTATAATACAAGTTAACTAAGGATGGGGATGGAAATGGAGGGTCCCACTAGGAAGCAAAGTTTGTACGATATATGATGATGAATTCTAGACTATTGATAAACGTAAGGCTATAAGGCGCAGATAATGGGGGTGAGGGCGGATAAGATGGGCATTTAAACAATAATTCCTAGGGTTTTATGCACTTGATCTCCACACACACACTCACACATAATAATTATGCGCACACGTATCAACGCACGCATAAGACAGTAAATTAATGACAACACCGTATTTTGCCATTACAATAATTTTACTTTGTGATTTTCGGAATTACAAGCCTTATATTATTTCCAGCTCTGCGAATCTTATTTCACTTTCGGATTAACGGACATTCGGAATAAAGAACTTTATTTTATTTTCGGATTAACCAACCTTCGATATTCACTCATTGAACATTTCATTTATTTCATTCTTTCTTTCTTTTCGGCAAACATAACACGAAATGAATGAGAAGATATAACGTAGACATGTATTCGACTTTACATGGTAGATAATGGTTAACAAATACAAAATTATACATGCATACCGGCAAAATACAAAGTTATGTCTGGAGACAAAAAAAGGAATTGAGAGGTCCACTGACAAGCATGTTTGAAAATTGTGAACCACTCAAAGGATTCTTGTGAATATATTTACTTGCAAAAACAGGACAGAACAAAACAGGACAAAACAAGAGAGGAACACAACGACATTACATGACTTGACAGAAGGGTATACCAATGAATGTAATAAAGCACAAAAGAATAATGGAAAGAAAGGGAAGAAAAAAAAAAGGAAATGAGCAGCTGAGCAAGGTTTGTACAAATAAGATAATGTAAAAAATACGCAATGGTGAATTCAATGATTGACGATGAACCCCAAGGTTGTAGAGACCAGCTAATAAATAAATAGTATATATCTTACGCTTAAACGAATTCAAAGATAAAGAATTTTTTATATCACAGCTTAAAGAATTCCAGAATCTAGGGCCAGTGTATATAAATGTATTTTGAGCCGATAAAGTTCTCAGAAGGGGTAAATGAAACTCATTAGATCGCCTGGTGGGATGATTATGAAAAGATCGATTTCGTGGAAACATTGAATTAAAATGGTGGGAAGTGCATTTGTGTTATGATTAAACATAAACTGACCCAGCTGACAGAAAAACAAATCTTTAATTTTTAAAATCTTATATTTAACAAATAATGGATCTGCATGGGAACGTGGTGAAACGCCATGAATAATACGAAGTGCTTTTTTGTAATGACAATAGTTTATCTGATAAAGGTTGATGCGCACTACCCTATGCTAAAATTCCATAATTAAGATAAGGTAATATTAATGAAAAATACAACGTCAACAAAGAAGACAACGGGATATGAGATTTAAATCTATTAATAATACCAATATTACGCGAAATTATTTTACTATTATTAATAATATGAGGTTTCCACGAAAGTTTATCGTCCACTGTGATACCGAGAAACTTTATGTGAGATACACGTTCTAAATGAATGTCACCAAAAATGATATCTGTGCGTAAAACTTCTATAGACTTACTAAATAACATATACCCGGTATTTAGTTTTCTGAAGACGAGCCTTATTTCATTTTCGGATTAACGAACCTTCGGAATAACGAACCCTATTACATTTTCGGATTAACGAACCTTCGGAATATCAAACCTTATTTCACTTTCGGATTAACGAACCTTCGGAATAACGAACCTTATTTCATTTTCGGATTAAGGAACCTTCGGAATAACAAACCCTTTTTCACTTTCGGATTAACGAACCTTCGGAACGACGAACCTTCGGAATGAAAAAAAAAAAACATTCGGAATAACGAACCTTCGGAATAACGAAGTGTAACCACAAGAAGCGTATAGCGCCCCTCGATATTCGGCAATCTTTAGGGTGGCATTTCTTCAAATTGGCTGCAAAAGGAGTTAAGTTAAGATAACTTAAGATAAAAACTTAAGATAGATCTCTGATGAATACTGGAGTACTACTTTCCGATTGGTTGAAAGTCAAATCAAGTTCAATTTTGCTGGTGGAGTTCGTGTTTCCAAGCCCCCATTCCACTGACCGTGACAATACGGGCACACGCGATGAAGTGACCCTGCCCAGAATCTTTCGAGAATCAGGCAGTGCTTAATCTAATCTCGTTTTGTCGGTGTACTGCAGCTTCCAACGGGATCTAGCTTGTATATCAAAACTGGCGAGTTGGGCGACAACGGCTTTTCTCGAAGTCATTAAGTTGGCCTGCTTCTCATTCTGATTATAGCGATATAGTATCGCCCTTAACGGCGCTCTCGTAGATTTGCCTTCTCATATTATGATACTCCTCAGACACAGATTCCCTTAATTGCTAGATGGCAAAAACTGACTCCTACATTAAAGTGCCTTGCTAATGCTGCAGAAGGCAGGCAAACATGTTAGACTCTTGGAAGGTTGAGCATTTAGTCTGCGAGAAGCTTTATTGGACGATTCATTGCTTGAAACCGAACTGACGCTCTCGGATTAATGGCAAACAGGTCACTTGTCATTGACAGACCTTCCGATATGGAGAAAGGAGCTTTGTGAAAAACAAGAATGCATCCCCAGATGAATTCATCCAGGCATTTAGGATTTGCTGGTTGTCAAGTGTACCGAGAGCTCGTTATGCAAAAAAAAAAAAAAAAAAAAAAAAAAAAGATGACCAGTCCGCCTAGTCTATATCCGGTGAGAATGGTCAACAGTAATTGACTTTGCAGCGAGATATCACTTACTAGATTGCCTGGCGTCTGTCATGTCTCCCTCTACGTCTCGACACCGTCATCCTTATCTCTTCCTTCCTCAACTTAATGTCAGCTTAGTCATTATTTTGTGTCCTCCTCGTGAACAGTATTCTTTTTTTTTTTCAGGTATACACAGAGATGGTACTTTAACGCGCAATGAATATGATAAAGCCAGAATCAAACGCAACGGTCGTTGTATGGAAGGTTGTAGCTTGCTGTCGTGATGCACTTTCCGTTTATCATTTCACACCAACAATCATATTCTGTTTTCTCTTTGCTGCACATACCAAGATAATTTGGATATCACTTGTTCAATCTATAAAACAATCACAATTGTATTACTGAGTATAGTGACTACCATTCCTAGTTTGCTATCTTTTGATGTTCAAAATCAGTTACACGTTCAGTGTCCATGATTTCAGGTCCATACCAGCGAAAAGTAGAAGTAACCATTACGTAACTGTTGATCAGTGACGATTCCACACCTGTTGTTAAGGAATAGCATGACAGATAGATAGAAATTGATAAACTGACAAAGTTCACGAACGCGTGCAGCTGAAATTGTAAGACGATCTTCTTCGACTGTCCAGGCAAATGAACCAGTATCAAGTTCTTAATTTCTTACAGCTATATTTACTAGGTTTGATGTAAATGTATCAGCAATGAAGATATTCTCTTATATCTTCTTCGTGTCTGTATCTAGTCTGAAAATGACAACATTGTTTTGTATATTCTGTCAGTACTTCACTCTTTTTCCTTTTTAAGTACGTTTTGTTTATATATACCATTTAGTAACGTTTATATTTTGTACCCTTATTTGAAGTTAATACTTTGAGGCCTTTTCCCATCACTCCTGATAGGCTGTAATTGGTACCCCACAATGAATATGTTCATACTATGACTTGAAACTGTAATGATTAATTGTTTCTTTTTAATGTGGAAATAAACAAAACAAAATGAAATGAAATGAAATGAAAATGAAATAATTGCTCTAACGTATTCCAAGTTCAGCATCATTCTTCCTGGAGTTTTGCTGCTAATGATGTCAACGACCTCTTGCAGGTTGATCGTTTCCTAAAAATGAATGTGAAGGAGTGCAACAACCACAATTGTATTACTGAGTATAGTGACTGCCATTCCTAGTTTGCTATCTTTTGATGTTCAAAATCAATTACACGTTCAGTCTCCTTGATTTCAGGTCCATACCAGCGAAAAGTAGAAGTAACCATTACGTAACTGTTGATCAGTGACGATTCCACACCTGCTGTTAAAGGAATGTAGCATGACAGATAGATAGAAATTGATAAACTGACAAAGTTCACGAACGCATGCAGCTGAAATTTTAAGACGATCTTATTCGACTGTCCAGGCACATGAACCAGTATCAAGTTCTTAAAGAGAGAGAGAAAAAAAAAATGCTTGATTAATTTAGTTGCCCTAGTGTCACAGCTCGATAAACCGGACATTTCTGATATCGATATATTTTGATTATTTTTACCTCACTCATATATTTGTGATATGATTTTGTTTTGCTCTAGTTAACTATTTTTCATTTTCCTTTTCTTTTTTGTCTTTTCCATGATTTTGTATGTCCATATGTATTGCTTTGTGAAATCATATCATCGTATTTTGTTTTGTTTTTTATCTGTGCACGGACATGCTAAAGAACAGCCATGGCTGAAGCTTGTACCGTGCTGGAATGAATGAATGAATGAATGAATCTTTACTTCATTTGAAAATCAAAGCATCAATTCCCCAAATCTCGTCTGTGTGCAATGGAGACTTGGTTTGTCACCTGATGAAGTGTTGATAATGCAAAACAAACAACATCAAAACAAAACAACATACATCATAAATACATACAAACAAGCTGCACGCAAACAACAAAACAAAGAAGAAAATTCTTAGGTATTGAAAGGGTCATGATCCAGTAACTGTGCAAACACATTGTAATCATAAATGTCCTCATGTCCGCGGAAGCAAAGAGGCCTATATTAAATCGTCTGTGGTTCTCAGATTATCAGGACATACATATTGTTTTCCAAACTACTTCATCCCCTATTCATTGCGCAGCTGTCTGATTTTCCATCCAGTATGCGTCGCCCGAAAGTTATGAATCCACTGCAATGGATTGGATAAGGAAATGAGAACGTTTGGCGATAATTTCAAGATAAAAGAGCCTACGGCAATTTACAAATTATCTCCTACTGTTGTATATTAGCCGATATTGTCGTCTTTCAACTCTTGATAACACCCATTAATATTGGTACAATGTGAGATCAGTCAAGCCAGGGAATTTGTATAGCTTGTCGACATGCCATCCCATTACCATGCCTGGATATGCTCTAAACACGGTATTAAGAAGTTACTTTGACCGCACATTCTAGATGGGCGACATTTCCTCTAGTGGTCTCTTTGCATCGAGTGCTGTCGTCTAGCCTCAAGCAAGTCTGACAAGTGTTCATATCCGTCTCATCGAATGCCCCTTAACGCATATCTCATGGTCTCTTTTCATTCCCAGTGAGTAAGTGGCCAGATAAATGCTGATGACACGACTACGAACATCTGAAGTTCGATCATTTCACAAGCCAACCAACCGCAAGAGATCAAGAAGGCAGAGGTAACCAAATTTCATCTCAATACAAGTCCAGGTGGTTAGGATCAGAGCCGACAATATTGGTGAGCCAGAGGGCCTCAAATCAATCAAAGGAGAAAGAAGAAAGCTCGTAGGGCTTTTAAGATCAATCTCCCCCATGATGGAAAGCGAACCGCAGCGAGAGGGAAATTACATCTATGTGTGCGCCATCATCCTGATGAGCTTTTCCAACAAACCACAAGGAACCAGCTGACAAGGTAATTGAGGAGGAGATGGGTTTGCCAACTTTTAATCAATGTTTTGTCCTAAGAGTGAAGTTAAACATTGCTATTTATGTTTGAAGTATATTATGATTGTTTGGCGCGTACGCTTTAAATGATCTGAAGTTTACAGCCTGCATGTGCTCTATGATAACCACAAAATTGTGAGCTTTATTCTAAGGAATTTTCTCGTATTGTATACCTTTGAGAGATATCCGCAGAGCTTGTTATGGTTTTCTCTTCATTCATTTCGATAAGAAGATGAATGAATAGGGGTAAAAGATACTCCTATACTGTAATGTTGTGTTATTGTATTGCTATATTTTCTCCTAATATGAAACAATGCATGGTCGCAGTGTGATGGCGCTGATTTACTTCATTATATGCGATATTGCTTTCTCACAATGAAGCAAACATTAATTTCAGCAGTGCTTTGTTTTTCGGAGAAACAATCTGTGTCCTGTGTCCTATATAGATAAATCCTTCCAAAAAAAAAGAGGAAATTGGCAGCAATGTTTTACCTGTTGTCACTCTATACCTATCTCTCGTACTCAGAATTGCCGGACAATCCAGTCAAGGGGTGCCTCCCCCTCCCCCTCGATACATGATATTTGCACCAAGAACAAAATTCAGATTGGTAATACGTTACAACATACAGCTCCTTTCAAAATAATGTGAGTTTATTTCAGTAACAATGCTGCATTAATGTTAATACATAACCTTTGAAGTCCAGTTGTAACAATGGTAACAAGCCTTTTTTAAATTATATGAGTTTCTTTCAGTTACAGATTCTCTTAATGTTTTTGCAAGCGATGCCCGAAGGTAACATACATTATGTAACTGCATAACTGATGCTGTCCTTTATTTGGGTTAATTTGTTACCATGGTAACAATCTATTTTTTGATAATGAGAGTGTATGAAATCATAGATTATTTAAATGTTGTTACAAACAATATTGCAATGCCACATATAAATGTCAATTTCACCGCTGGTGTTCCTCAGATCAGTTTGTTGCCATGGTAACAATAATTTTTTGAAATAATGTGAGTTTATTTAAATTACAGATTCCCTTGCTGTCGTGGCAAATGATGCCCTAACGCCACCACTTGGCCACATAAATGTCAATACACAGCCTCTGGTGTCTTGTGGCTCAGTTTGTAACCATGGTAACAAGTCATTTCAACCGCAAATGATATCAGTCATCACAACGCACTTAAAGGGATTGTACAGTTATGGTTGAGACCTAATTTCAGGTTTCTAACCATTTTCGGTGAGATAATGAGAAACCTCTTATAAAATGTGAAAGAGCATGTAATTCTATGAGGAATTCAACGTTTATTTGATGAAAATTGGTTTTGAAATGGCTGAGATATCAAAAAAGAGCGATTCTAATAAAGTGTGGGACCCACACTTTATTACGATCGCTTTGTTTTACTTTGTTTTTTGATGTTTCAGTCATTCCAAACCCGATCTTCGTCAAATAAACTTTGAATTCCTCTTAAAATGGTATGTTCTGTACTATATCATAAGTGTTTTCTTGGTATCTCGCAAAAAGTTAAAAACCCAATTCTCATCTCCACCAAAACTGTACTATCCCTTTAAAGTCTTCCCATCAGTCAGTTGTTGGAGGCATGGCAGAAATAAAAGCGTGTATAGAAAAAGCACGAAAACACGTCAATGAACTTATAAAGATAAACGACGCTGATAAAGGAATAAAGGGGATATGATGATGCTGGTAGATAAAAATATCACACTTATATTAACTTCTTTTTTAGATTTATAATAGTACATAGTTTTGAATGATGATAGCGACATTTACAAAATGACTTCAATTATTATAGAAAGTAGTGGTACAAGAAATCATTACAGACATGATTATGCTTACAGCATCAAATGTGGTGGACATAAATACATTCTGTGAACCGACATAATTAGCTGGAATACCTTGACTTTTTGATGTCATAAACGAATTAACACAACGTTTACTTGCTGAATATAGAAAGAAATTTTTGCATGGTCTCATAACATCATTATAGTTCATGTGATGTATTTTCTTTTACTGCACACAAAATTGACGCTTGTACACAAATCAATAATTGATCATCGTAATTTAAATATATTTTTGTAGCCAGCAAATTATGACTTTTTTTCAGGATTCCAGGGGAGAGGAGATGATCAGTTCGATGTCCAAATAGATGCTGTGGAATTAGCTGTCTCCTTTTCTATTTGTTTTAGGGCAAGTTTGTAGTCAACATATACTTCCCGCATTCTTTCCATTTCCCCCACAAATTTTCTTTTATTTCACAGAATTCGTCAACAGAAATTTGTAATGTAGTCCTTCGGGTGAATTCGTCTCAAATCTTATCTTTCAATGACTAGAAAGTGATTTTATTCACATGTTACACGATACACTTTTTTTTTAAGAACGAGTATGAGAATCGTAGCATACGCAAGATCACGGTTCTCTCCTGAACCCTATGTTTGTGTGCTTTTGAGTGCAGACTGACGCAGAAACGAAGAAAACTCCATACATTGCGTTGTACACAATCATGTAATGTCCGAATTCCCTACCAAAGAAAGGTCTTAAGATCACGCCTTCTTTGTAGTAGTGGTAGTCGTTGTTGTTTTTGTTATTGTTTATTTAATTGAAGACAGAGTCATCGGTTTTTAACCATACAATCTGTTTTGAGTATGGTATAATCTGTTTGCATATTCGGGGTAGGTAAACATTATATAGATGATGACTGGCGGGGGAGGGAACATACCGAATGTTCCACCCGAAGGGTTTGAAATGCTATTGAGGGAGGTTTTAAGTCCCGATACGAAGTCGAGAGACTTATAGCCTCCAGAAATAGTATTTCAAACCCTTCGGGTGGAACGTTTGGTACATGTTCTCGACAACAAAAGTCATCATCTGTTATATTATATGGGTTAGTCAAATACGTGAAATACGTGAAATACGTCAACGTCAACCACCAGCACAGTTCAACAACGCACTCGATAGCTCGCTCGCGCATGCAGAGCCAAATTCACTGTGCACGCGCGGTCCTACAAGCCTTCTGTCATTTGTTACGTGAAAATGTTTTCCCATGGGAGAACATTACAAAAATGTTCGCTCATGGGCGAAGATAACGAAGGTGCCTCCATCACGTGACTGTGTTTAGCTAATCACTAACCTGTATTTGACTAATCTATTTAATATAAACAAATAGAGAATCCCAAGATGTTACATGGCTACTTTTACCACCTGCAGACTGAGTCTCCGCTGAGTATGTAATTAAGTGAAACATTTTGTATTCAAGTGAAGTATTTCATCACGCATCTCATACTCAGTAGTGAGAGTGACAATGATTCTTGAAAATACAAATGTATTACAAATGCATTATAATGATAATACTGTTTTATCCGAGAAATCATGCAAGGAGAGACTCAAAGCGCTTGATAAAAGAAGAAAAGAAAACTATAAACTGATGAGATTCAAAAGTCGTGACTGATATTGTAATATTACCTCAATAGCCATGTGCTGCTCTGACACTGTCTGACATCTTTATAAGTTAATTTTCCAGCGTGACAATCAGCGAAAATATATGAAATTTCAAACAAAGTGCACTGAAAGTAGTGAGGTAAGGAGCAATAATGATTAGGACCGGTTTTTTTTCAACTTACATTATGCAGAGACAAGGCAAATAGGCAGCAATAGTAGTCGGTGTCTTCTTTTGACACACATATTACGCACTTTTGATTATAGGCATACAAAATATCATGTAAATATACGGGATAACTTTAAAATGTTATACATCGACGTTTTAATGCACATATTACGTTAATAGCATATGACTAGTTCACACTGCGCATTTTTATGGCGAGTGTTTAAGCAAATCTGCTGATAATTTAAATGCCAGCAGACGAGACGGTAGATATATCATAATAAAAGTTACAGAGAGTCAGGAATACAAATAGTGAAAACCATGAAAGGACGTTTGTTTCAAATACATGTAGGAAAATGGCGATTTTATACTTGATAAAACGAGTCTTGATTTATCCGCTCAATTTATAAATAACACTGACAAAAATGCAGAGTGCTACTCGAAGTTACACTAAAATGTTGCACTTTGCACCCACAAACTTATGACTATACGTGTGATTTTTTTTTTTCACATGGGCCTTGTTGATGTGCATTCTGAGGCAATGGTCATTATTTTAGCAATAACAAGAAACAGAGAATGCCGACTTTTTGACAAAAGACATTCTTATGATTATCATTATTGTTATGATATAATCATATTTCCGCAAGCTTTAGATTTTCAGAGTATGATTATTTTCCTGTCAATATTACAATTTCCAAAATCCTATAATTACTTCTTGTCATGCGCAAGCTGACGTGGACAGATGAAGTTAAGATGTCTTTCTTGCATCCGCTGACATTCTTTGTCCAGTAAAAGCCACTAAGGAGAACAGGAATGGATCTCCTATGTCAGTAATACACCCTAATTACTGGTTGTTTTTATCATACTTATAACCCTGACTTATAGATACACTTACACTGTAAAAAAAAAATCGGTGTCAGATTGAACACCATGGGTGTTAAATCTAACACCGATCAAACTTCAATAGAGGACCACTCCCACAGGTGTAGAAAATGTATTGTGACGGTGTTAAAAAGTGTTCACCTGGCACTTCGTGGTGTTAATTTGACACTGTGGCTGGTGATAATTTTGACACTGCGCTGGAGTTAATTCAATAATGACACCGCATGGTGTTGATTTGACATTGGTGGTGTTAATTTTTAATGGTATAACACCCGTCCAGCTTCAATAGGGGACCACACCAACTGGTGTTACTGTGGTGTAAATGTGTTTACACATTTTTTTTTCAAAAATCAAGTACTTTATCGGAAAATTCTTTATCGTCTTGTTGAAGTTCAAAATTAACAAGAAGTGCAGTAACTAAGAAACTATTCAAAAAACATTTTACATTTTGAAATGACACCCGGAGGTGTTAATCTAACACCATAAATGAGCACCGGAAATTTAACACCAGCTCGGTGTTTCATATTTAACACCGGACTTTTCGCAGTGTATAGATACACATTCAGCTCGAATATTCACACAATAATATTGTTCGTACCCTGAATGCCTAGATAGTCCAACAAGGCACGGTGTAGCTGAAGATAACGTGACAGGCCAAAACTACCTGTCGCAGGTGAAGCTCCTGCAAGTACATAGGAAACGTACCTACGTGGTTTATAGAGTGACTCCATCGTCGGACTAGAGGTGTGATTTCGGTCATGATGATATTTTGATGCCACCAAAGTTCCATCTAGATCCAATCTACATCTTCAGATTATCACGGTGTATAGGACCTAATCATCCCCCCATAACATTATCATTAACGGTTAAAGTCCCGACCTTCATACATAATTAAGAGCTTCACTTGAACTTTGTCGTTTTGTTGTGCTTGAGTATCTCGTGGCATTTAAAGACATAATCCTTCATATAGCAAGATGTTTAAGGGTGGTAACATCAGGAATAAAACTATCAATGTCGCAGGTTGCAAACATCACGGTAATGATCTTCCTTAAACATATGACAGGATCACTTGCGATGTGACTCCCCTCTTACGTGAACCTGGTTGCGTCAGGGACGCTAATGAAAGCTCGGGGTAAGGGCTGCGTGTGCCCAGAGCATAAACATGGACACGATTACAGCCGTTGTTTAAATTCAATGTTGTGAATACACTCTATACAAGACTTAATATCTGGAGCTATACACTCGCGTGGTGCGCAGGCTTCTTCGCGGCCGCCAGCTGTACGTGAACTGGGGTGTAAGTGCGTCGGCTGCGGCTGCTGCAGAACTTTCTCCACATGTTATACCTACGGGGAAGGAGAGTGTAGAGGAACGGGTTAACACAGGAGTTCAGATAGGACAGGACAAGTGTTGCCAGTCCCATGATGTTGTTGGGGTCAAAGGTCTCGTCATGGAGGATGATGAGTTGGTAGGACCAGAAAGGAATGTAACACAGCCAGAACACAAAGACGATAACAAAGATGATTTGCGCCACCTTTCGCTTTGAGCGTTTGATCCTGCGGTTGGCTGAGTGAGTGGGACTGACTAGGTTGATGAAATGACAGAGTAGGAGGACGTAGACGGTTGCCGTGACAACGGATGGGATGAGGAAGGTGATGAGAAAGACTGCCATCATGTAGTTTGGGAGGGAGCTCTTTGTGTCCAGTGTCCACTTGCACGAGTATTTGTCCCGCCCGTCGATCTTGATTTGAGCCATATTAATCACCATGGGTAACGTCAGCATGACGCCAGTCAGCCAAATGACCGCGCTGACGCGGCGCGCAACGGTAACGCTGCGGTAACGCAGGGAGATCATGGGATGGACAACCGCGATGTACCGCTCAACGCTCATGATGGTGAGGATAAACGTGCTAACGTGCATGGTGAGGACATCCTGGCCCAGGATGAGGCGACAACCGATATCACCAAACATCCATCCTTTCTTGTTGTAATTTGTCAGTGTAAAGAAAAGACACCCGAAAATATAAAGCAGATCAGAAAAGGCCACGTTCACTATATAAGTATTTATCGTGTTCACACTCACGTTGCACGTAGGGCGAAAAGTCAATAAGATCACAATGCTGTTTCCGAACACACCCATTACAAAGATACATAAAAATCCGGATACAAGGAAAGAGTTGAACATGACGTCATCATCATACTCCTGCGAAGAATTGCTAAAAGATGAATCATTTGTGGCGTTATTTGGCGAAAGCGAGTATATCCATAACCCGTCAGTGCCCATTTTGACCGTAGATACTTTCAGGCTATCCACAAACAGAAGATCTATCGCTTTCTTGCGACGATTCAAGCTGAATGTAGTGACTCAAATCCGTTTGATTTAGCAGAAGAAAGGAACAACACTTAAGAACAGTAAAACGTCCATCATAGACTGAAGATAAACAAAGTGGTGAAGAAAACAAACGGAAATGAAGACGATGTTTTGTCCCGATCGATAAAATTCGAGAGAGACAGTTGGCGGATATACATCTGCTTATCATTATGAAGACTCGTAAGAGACAATAACATTGGAGAAGTCATGGATCGGTAAAAAATGTCCCGCGCAATATTGGAAAATCCATCAAAGTCAACATTATATCGCTGGTCAATATGGTGGCGAACAATTATTAGCAGTCGTAATTCAATTTTTTGCTTGACGAGTATTTACCCCAGAGAGGAAAACGTACCACAAGCGAGATACAAAATCAATAACGTGAGAACACAGAACAATACGCAAGCTCTTCTTCATAACTTGACTACAACCGGGAATTGTAAGCTGAGCTCCTTTTCCGGTCGTGGATGCTTTTAAGACTGGAAAATATCGTCTCTGTCGGGTAATGGAGTGCTTCCACTGAAAATGATATCTTTGGTCAAACTGTAACGGCACGGCGTTCAATATATCGACACAAACTGGAGATGGAGCGTTATAAACCATTATCCGTTGACAACTCTCCACGAGAAATGGGAGTTCCGCACCCTTGCTTTAAACGAACCTTTGTGATTCGTAGATCCATGTCTGCGAATTTACCCCAGTCTGCTTTTCCTCCCAGCGTCTTTGTGCGTTGTGATTGGTTGACATACTGGCCAATCGCTGTTCCTTGGATACAAGGAACGCAGGCTCTAGGGCAGTGGGTTCATGTGGGCACACCCGATGTGGCGTCACTACGTCAATCGTAGATGTAAACTCACCGAAGTGTTACTCAGTGTGGTTTGCAGTTGACTGTTACAGCAGAGAGGTCTGTTTTAGGAACAGTTATTCCAATGACTTGGCAATGTGCCCCTTTCTACTGCGACTTGTCATCTTGCATGTCTTGCTTGCTTTCGCCGAGAGTAACCTGCAATTCTAGCCATATTGCTCTTCCAGGGGCTGTGTGGGACGGTACAGTCGGAAAAAAAAGAGAGACTTATTTAGCTCACGTCAGCGATCATCAATTTATATTTAGCTCGCGGCCGAACCCATGCATGGCACTCAACATTATGACCTGAGTCACCAAAATATGAAATGTACAAAATAAAAAGATGAAAAAGAGTTTGTGAATCATTGTTTGATGTGACGAAAGAAGTTCCCAATTGAGTGAGTCTTCCAAATTAGTATTACGAGATGAAACAAAAACAGAGTTCCACGATAGATTTGCTTACTCTGTACATGATGTTGAGGAATATTAGTCACTAAAAAACCAAAGACAAAGTGCTGAACTTCCAGGTAATTTATAAATCAAACTCTGACTTGATGATTTTGTATATTATGATGGAATGATAACGAAAGTCTAACACTTGAGATACACTGGCGACAGGACTTACATAAACGTGTCAAGATCTATATCATGTATAGTGGTATGTATGTCGACCTTTGGCAAGTCATGTCGTAGGTTCGAGCCCCGACCATGGCGCTATGTTGAAACTAAGACTGATATCACAACTGCGAGCAGCTAATTTGGCATCATCCTTTAATGTCGGGCATGAAGATGCCGTCTTTTTGTTTACGGGGTCCCACGTATCCATCGTCAATTTTGAATTTATATTTCTCTTCATCAACTAATAATGTGAAACGGAAAGAAATTGCAGGTTTGATGAAAAATTGTAATCTTTTACGAATAGGTAGAAATCTGGTTTCCAGGAATTTTAAAGAGGTTACGAGGGGTGATCGTGCGCAAAATAAATCATTTGCGCATACTAAACAGACGCATTGAAATGAATTTGTAAGCAGATAGGAGACAACGCGCGAGGATCGAATTGGCAATGCTAGTACGAAATGCTAGTACAAGATGCGATGAGAACAAAGGCTCTGGCTGATGACGTGTCGTTGTTACGAGCAACAACAACAAAAAAATCCGTTATTTGGCATAAAACATGTAAAAAGAAGATCTGCAGAGAAGAACGCGGAAGTCAGAAGAACACGTGATGAATAATTTAAGTCGACCACCAATTTTGTTGTTGTTGCTTTCTAATGTTTAAAGAATTCCGCTGCTTAGTTATGATCAATAAGTGTATTCTAGATACTCAAACGAAAACAAGTTAAGACTTGTATGTAAGAACCCCGAAAAAAACCCTGCTGACATTATTCCAGAAAATTAGAAATCGGTTCACCCTATTTCCAAAATGTTACTCACAAAGAGTTTATATCCATTCTCTCTATATTCGTTTCATTGTACACACGCAATCACGATATACATGCAGGAGAAATCTTGTAATCAGATGTGTTTTTGCGATATGTCAGTGCGACCTGGCAAATTCACATCGTTGCATGTTGGTCAAGACGTTTCTCATGGTCGTCATGGACATTGTATTCCTATACGTCCACCTCCCACCCCGACCCATTCTCTTCCTTACCCTCTCTTCATCTCGTCTCTACCCCTCCCCCATACTGTTATACTCTCTTTCCCTCTACTATTTCCCTCTATGCTTTCTACATACCCTCTCTCTTCGCTCTCTCTCTCTCCCTCCCTTATATCACAATCGTCATTTAGTAACAGAGCTAAAAAAAGAAAAGAAACAAGAAAGAACAGCCTAAGCAGAGTATACCATGCATCTCATGTGTCAACGCCATGCAGGTCAGTGTAAAGTAACCTTAGGCTCTTTGTCTCTTTTACTTTGCATTAAAGACTCTCATCGATTGATCATTCTCGAGAGCTAAGCAATTGGATGGGAATAGCGAAATATATTAAGGTCAGCGGTGGGTCTCCGGCCGCACTTCACATCCTATCTCCCTTATCTAACACTCAGAACTGTTGAGAAGTGGCGTACCAAGAGATGTCACTTGACTCCCATGTACATCATGCACACTCACTTCGAGTGAACGTTACTCTTAAAGAAGACGAAAAGAAATCGAAGGGAGGATGTGTTATAGGAGGAGATGGCAAAGAGGAGGAAGATGACGAAACAAAAGACAATGATGACGGGTTGCTATGGTAACGACGGCAACGGTAACGACGGTAACAGCAAGGAAACTCGTTTGATTCAAGGCAGATTTTAGTGACCACACCTGCGTGATCATGTCCCACTGCCTAATACAACCAATCCACAAACAACTTGCAGTAGCCAAACGGTTGCAAATTTCGTATAGCCACTCGGGACAGTAGATTCACTGTATGATTCGATTTTGTAATACATGTATTTCAATGCTGACATTAACTTACTGCCTATAGAAATTTCTAGAGTATACATGCTACGAATTCCCACAGAAACAGGACAGTTGCCAGCGCCCTTCGCCATGTTCATAATTCTCGTCTCTGATAATATTATTGTAAGTTATGATTTCAATAATCAGATAATAGCACTGAAAAAGCTGTTTATCTGTTTTTGTTTTCATGATTATGCACGTTTGTAGCTGTCAAGAATTGTGATTGCGGAAACTTTTAAGCTTGTTATCTCCACAGGGCATAATCATGCATATAATCAGCAACGATGAACACGTTCCCACTTTTTTTCTTTTCACAATAATAATAATAATAAACCATATTTATATGGCGCATATCACAAAAATAGATTAATGTCTCTATGCGCATTGAAGGAAAAAGGAACTAATAAATAGAAATAAGGAAAATAGGCATGTGAGAGAGAGAGAGAGAGAGGAAGCAAAACAAGATGAAAAATGACAGAGCTGTGATAAACATTGCTTAGTTTTAAACCTGGTCCACGGACATGTTAAAGAGATATGTCTTCAACAAACATTTAAAATCATGTACTGTATTAGTTTGCTTAAGATACGTGGGTAATTTGTTCCATAACTCTGCTGCTGTCAGCTGAAAAGATCTTGCGCCATAAAATTGCATAGAATTACAATACAGCCGTTATGTGATGAAATCTTGTTAATTCTCGTTATAGCTATATCGGAACATCTGAGTGCTTTTACTTACTGGGAACATAATTATGTGATAGTAAATAATTTGTCTGACCTGTATTTCCTTTGGTATTTCGGTTTCAGGGCGCTCTGGATTGATGTGTTGTCATTATCAATGCGAATATTGTTTATGACACATTGTAATGCCACGATAGCTTGTTGATTAAGATATGAAATGAACGTAGGCCTGTTTCTTTTTTTATGCCACTTTTGTCTTTACACTTCGGAAATAAAAACCTTTTCTTTACATCTCAAACTATTGTTTTTTCTTTAACTATGGAGTTGAGCTTTGTTGTTTGATGAAAGAAGTTATTTATTAAAAAGAAAATAGCACATTCTTTAATGTCTGATTGCGTATCTATGTTTTTTATCTCTTTCCTCAATCTCCATTTCGTGCCTCTATCAGAATAACGATTATAGCTCTCGCAAACATAACAGCCTTCATCGTGTTCGTCCTGATGCCATTCTTCGCGTCTGTGTGAAAGGCTGCTTTGTGGTCTCAAGTCGGCAATTATCGGAGAAAAGCTAATCGGGAAGACACATTCTACTTTTTCTTTCACCTGCATCTTGCTTTATCTGTCATATTACCAAAACATTTCCCCACTTTGGGGACGCTAATGACATCTTACCGAATCACTTTCACCTTAGGGTGTAAAGATTCAACGTCTGATACTTCGTGTTTTCTCGATAGCTGCACAAATTGGAAAGCCTTCAAGCGGACCCTGGGAGAAGATCGTCCCAATAGACTGATGACGCCAAAAACCGTCTATCAATCAATGCAAGCTCTGTACTTACTATGACGGTACCTTGCAAGTGTTACTACCATTGTTTTTCCCGACATAATGACCGATTTAGATATACACATTCTTAATCAAATCTTGCTTCGTCTAAAGCTAATTAGTGCTTGCTGATAAACACTTGAGTTTTAACTTGAAGTTATAATAGTTCAGATTGTTTGAATTCGAAAAGGAGAATGAAGATAATCATATATCATGACGGAGATTAATCAAGAGACGACTACATTCTGATAAGACAATGATGAAAAGAGTGTGGGGGTTTGGTCCCGGCTTTGGTATGAAAATGATCACTTTAGTAAAATGTTTAGCTAATGCATAACCTATCCCTATATACTTAAATAACATTAATCAAATCATTGATATTGACAACTTTATTTGTTTTATGCGATTCGTCAAATATTTGCGGGGACTTTGGATTTCTAGTGTCAGCAGATTAAGGGGCGCCATAATTCCCATTTCAGTCATCTCCCTTAAAGTGCATGGAGACTATGGTATATAGTAATATGCGCTATTAAGCACTGTATTACTATGATTATTATTGTTATCGTTGTTATTATCTCATTGAGTTGGCCTGAAATGAACCAATACCATAGAAATCTCATTAAGACAGAATCAGAGCAAGACCATAGATAGTAACTGGTGGATCTGGGCCCAAAGATATTAGGAGTAGCTTTCAGCTAAACCCATCATTCTGAATGTGAGGTTTGGGCACTGTAAGATACACGGATGGCTTGTTAAAACAATAATTTCTTTTGAAAAGGTGAAACAAGTATCCGATACCTAAAAGCTTTTGCATTAGACCTTCTAATCAAGCACTGATTTTCGATTTTGATTTCCAGTGTAGGCTGTTTGAATAAAGATTATCTTTGCACCTCTAGCGGGTGTCACACATCGCGACAGCTAACTGTCCCGTATATGGAAAGAATGGACGCATTTTGTTCTTTTCCCGTTGGCGTCTAAAGGATTCTGTTGCCACATTTCAGACGACGGGGTCACACGGGGTTTGCTCCTTCAGGGGGAAGCTCCTTTGCAAAGAAACAATTCTAAACATTTCAATCGAGCGGAAATAACATGACACCTCCCACCTAGAATTTAGAGCATCTACGCCTTTATGGACAATCAACATCAATCTTCTCTATACCCCCCCCCCCTTCCTCGTTCAAACTTAGATGATTTTATGTTTACACCCTGACGAAGGTACATCTTAAACAGATACTGGAAGACATAGGATGAATATGGGGAGTATACTGGGCAAGACAGTCCCAGTAATTGTAAATTATCCGTCAGGGTCATGGGTTTTACCTTACATACAGAGCGCACGAGCTTGTTTTCGACCTCGTTTTCATTTCTTATATACAGTTACAGCAGCCCCCGCCCCCTCCCCCCCCCCCCCCCCGAGGGAGAGGGAGAGAGATAGGGCAAGAAAGGACGAGCAGCATGCAAAGGGGAGAGGTTGAATAACCAAAAACGTGACAGAATTATGATTATTATGGTTATGATTTCATTTTCGGATTAACAATAAACCTTATTATTTATACATATTTTCGGCTTAACGAACCTTGTTTCATTTTTGGCTTCACGAACCTTCGCAATGAACCTTTGGAATAACACCTTAAATGTTCGGATTCACGAATTCTTTTCATTTTCGTATTAACAAACCTCTTGGTGTAGGGAATTCACGTGTTTCGGAATTACCAACCTCCGGAATAACCGAACATTATTTCATTTTCGGATTAATGAACCTTCGGAATAAAGAACATAGCAGAGGACGCTTTCTTCCCACATTGTATTTCATTGCAAGCCAGGAGAGGAAAGCTCGTTTCTCCGAACTTCACACAAATTCTACACTATAAGCTGGATGTTCGTTAATTGGAAAATGAAATAAGGTATTAATCTGAACATTAAATATGTGTCGTAGAGATTCGTAAATTCGGAAGGTCGTAGTCCAAAAATGAATTAAGATTTGTTATTTTGAAAGTTCGTTAATCGGCAATAAAATAGGGTTCATGATTCCAAAATTTAAGTAACTATTGTTTTTCCAAAGTTTCGCTAATCCGGACATGAAAATAAAGGCTTATCCCAACGAACCCTCGGAATTGTGAACTTAATAATAATAATCGGATTACCAAACCTTCGGAATAACGAACCTTTTTTTAATCTTCGAATTAACGAAACTTCGGGAAAATGAACCTGATGTCATTTTTCTAATGATCGCAGCCATGATGACTGTTGATATGAAGTGGCTGTGCACATAGCCCTAATCAGGGCCGGCGGAGCGTTTTCAAAACTGGGGGGGGGGGGGGGGGGGGGAGCACTTCCGGGTTTCATGAACTAACAAGCAAAAACAAAAAAGATCCTCAGCTCGTCTCTCCCCTTACACTTCCGGTTTTCTTCAGCTGACAAGCAAAAAACAAAAACAAAACAAAACAGATCTTCCTGGTTTCTTCGGCTGACAAGTAAAAAAAAAAAGAAAACAAAAACGGTCTTCAGCGGAAAAACATAACCTTATACCGCGCTCACACTTCAAGATCTCTATTCTTTTTAGTGCCACTTACGTACTTCCGGGTTTTCAAAAAAAAAAAGTGGGGGGGGGGCCCAAAGTGATGACACCTTTTGTATTCCTTTGTATGGTGCACAAAAAAGTTCCGCTAGCCATACTCATGAAAACAGTGGATAATAATGTCTGGAGGACTAAGTTTTATGAGAAACTTCCCTCGTTTGATTTTGACGAGATTTAGCATTTCTGAGAATTTAACATTATATACCGGGTTAAAAAAAGCATAATGGCCTGACAGTTAAAACATGATTACAGTTAAACCCATTTCAGAAAACATCTGTATGATTTTATAGACCACCACGGGTAAGACGACTGCATTCATCTTCCATTAAATCATTAATATTACTGATCATGTCTGTAAAGAAAAACACCTGTCCATGAAAACTGCTTCACTGTCCCTCGAGGGTGGTCAGAGTAAACACTCTTCAGTTACTGCAGAAATCGTAATGATTCCTCAATAACAAGAGACAATGTTCCCGGTTTCTAATCAAGATTAGAGCAGCCATGTCAAGCAGACTGGTAATCGAATCTTGCCTGAGTGAGACTTTGTGATGACTATCGCAGATTAGTTTACTGCCTGGGGGAGAATGATGTTATATTCTGAACATCCATCTGGAAAGAATTAATAAAAAACCAACAACGACCATCACACAACCGAACTAACCTTATTGCAGAATTGAGTCTTAGGTTTCATTCTTAATTTGATTGCTAACAGGCTATGGAGAAGAAAGCCTAAGCACCCATTGGGTAAAATGTCATAAAGATGGCGTTACCATGTGCAGTACTGGGATATGTCTATAGTTTAAAATCAATGCGAGTTATTTATATAAGATTGTTTTAATACTATTGCTTGTGGTTTTGAAATAAAGTGTTTTGTGCCTGCATTACCGTTTTTGTATGGCTAAAAATGGATGTCGGTGAAAAGTACCGCAAAGTTACGCAAAGCGCCAAAACCTGTTCTCAGAGTACAAAATGAACACCAGCATGCATGGAAATACAATATCTGATCAGGCTAGCAAATGAAATATTATTCCGTCTGTACTGGAGAATGATTATTGGTAAAAAAAATCACCTTTCTTTACACTGTTTTCCAATGTAACCCTGAGGACCTGTACTGCGTAGTCATAATCTTACTAACAGCAAAGAACTAGATTACAATACTTGATAAAGTATTTACTATAGTATTGATTCGTAGTATATTCCATTTCAATGAATAAATCCCATTCATGAATGGGGTATGAATGCAAACCCAATCATAATATATATTCTGCAGCTGGTGATTAGGATTTCATCATTAGATTTAAAAGCTTTAAAATCGAATTTACGCTGTATTTGACTTCCGTTGAAGCATAAATGACAGATCTCTCGGGAATTTAGGTTATAGGTGTAGGATTCAATCTCATCTTAACAACAAGAGATCTCTTCACAGTTTCACAAAGTGGGGAATTTATTTGCCAAGAATAGCATGGTTATAAGCATCAGATTTATAGGGAAGATTTCATAAGGCTCGATCTTTCTTTAAAAAAAACAACAACACTTATGTTTCAAGATTGGGCATAGTCAACGTTGATTAAAAAAAGGAATATCATGACATAATTATGATTATGGTATGCTGAAGACGGAAACCAGAGCAAAGCGATGAAAAAAACAAGATATTGGGAAGTTTGTTGACAAATTTATCATTAATTTGCTTATCATTCATTAATCAATAGAAACCTAGATAGAAAAACATTATTATGCAATATTAGCCAATATAGGGTGAGCTTCATTAAAAAAAAAGAAAAAAAAATCCTTTCTTGCACTAATTTCTTCCTTACTCCTCTAAATGACATAACTTAAATTCTTTAGGAACCTTTGAACTTACTCCGATGTAATTACCGCATAGGTTGTTGTTGGTTGCTGTTGTCGATGATGTTGTCATTATGTTTTCCAATAAACCTGTGCTTTGCGGCAAATGCTGAGTCGAGACTTTGACATTCTTATTTACTTCTTAAAAAATGTCCGTTTTAGACGAAGACGTATACTGAACCTCAAAAAAAAAAAAAAACGTTCAGGAAACATTCTGCAAACGTTGTGTGTTTGCTGGGATGAAAGTGCCAGTATTGTAACAGGGAGTATACGGTTGAGAGCCTGCACTATATCATACGCATATGAGGCAGCATGCATGCCATCCCTATATATTCATGGCAATTTGCGGCGAACTGTCGCATTAGGTCAGAACATTCATTGTAACATGCGTTCATCGCTATATATAAGTCCACCAATGGTACTATAAAACACATTGTTCAATAAGGACTGTTATTATATGTTTGCTAATCTATATCCAGGCCATTCTGTTGATAAGCAACATTGAAATTTTCAGTGAACATCAGCGACCTTCATAATCACGTTATAGTATACAGATGTTAGTCTATTATATTTTTACATAAAAGATTACGTTCGCCCCCCCCCAAAAAAAAACCTTCATAATAAAATTTGCATAGGCTCATAGGCCCAAAATGACTTTTTGAAGAAAATTTTGGGCAACGTTATCTCCCATTTAAGTGTCCTAAAAGATTGTATTGTAGGGGGGGGGGGGGTAATACACACTGGAAACGGAAAATATTATCGACATCCCAAAAATATAAATGTTTTTATCTGTGAAAATACCCACATAGCACCGCTGGAAATCCCACAGTGTGAGGCAGGCTTAACTGCATGTGGGTCGATACAATATTTAAGTGTAGGGCCTACAGTACCAGTAAAACCTGTCGATGATATTCAACTAACGTGACCGTGTGAGCTTGTACGTAGATTTGATTCGTCTGAGACTCACTGAAATTTTATCTACAGCTGATCTATAAATCCTTTCGTTGATTGCCTTTAGCGAATCTAAATTGCTAATATTTTTTTTAACATAATTCTAATTTTGATTTTTCTTTCGGGGTTAAAAATTTCCAAGATGAATATTCGTCCCGAGATCCCTATCTAGCTCAATATTTAAGTCTGAACTAATCCATTATCATCTCCTAAAGTTTGACGCGTGTATGTTTTTAGACAGATATATTATGGAATGAAAGGTGGCGTAAGGAGAAAATAATATTCTGAAAAATTTAGGGGAAAGTCCATGTTAACTATAGGCCTTGTTCTGATTAACTTTGTGGCATAGAAATCAATTCATGTGATATTTTCAAATATCAATCCCAGATTTCCTATAATCTAAAAGGCCTGATTTATACTTGATATTAAACATTATCTATAAATATTCAAAGCTGCCTTTGCGGTCACCTGTCGCATGCGGCCACTGAAAAATCCGCCGGCGAGAAAAGCCATGTTAAAGACCCTTTTTATGCATATAGGCGCTATCTTTTTAACGCGGCCAGCGGCCACCCAACCCAAATTTGTGACTCGTACTTTTATACACACATGTCGTCACATTTTGCCGGATAGGCCCACCGTACAAGAAACGTCTGATGTTCTGCTCATCCGTTGTTCAAATCGTCAATTCGGTGGACAACAGTGTAAAGTTTCAGTTTTAGTGAAGCGTACATGCAAGGTCCACCCAGCAAACACATAACGTTTTCAGAACGTTTCCTAAACGTTTTTTTTTTTTTTTTTTTTTAGGTTCCGTACGTCTTCGTATAATATGGACGTTTACAAAACGTACATACAACAGCACAGTTTTTTTTATAGAAAACGTTTTAAAAACGTCAATGGACGTTACAAAACGTTTTTGTTATGTCTGCTAAGTCTTGGTCCTTTATAAACGTCCACAAAACGTTTTTATTAGGTCTGCTACGTCGACTTCGTCTTTAATGAACGTTCAAAAACGTTTTTATTTGGTCCGCTATACGTGTTCGTCATTGGTTTCTTTATCATGAATATTCATACCTATTTATTGATATCCAACTAAGAAAATATAAGATTTGAAAACTAGTGGAAATAGATAAAAGACATTGAAATCTAAAGATTTATGCTGGGTTCAAACTTTCTTTGTTTAAAATAAACTTACCTACGTTATTGTTCAGTTACTTCAAGGAGGTACTAGGCAAGCTTGCCTAGTACCTCCTTGGTCCAGCCTACAACGAACGTCAGAGAACCGTGTGTATACGTTTGATGTGCTGTTTACATATCCATTTCATCCGTTCCATCTCCTGCCTCTCCAAAAGACCTATGATACATAGCGGATGAAAACGCGGAAAACAATAATTTAATAGTACAGGCCTATAAGGTACCTATTATATATTTAATAATTCAGGCTTATTAGACCGTACCTAAGGCTACATTATATAGAGAAAACGTTCTATCGGACAAGGGTCATATCGCGCTATCCGTTTTCGGAGAGAGAGAGAGAGAGAAAAAGAAACTTTGTGCATGCAAAAAGTTTCAGGCTGTTCTGACGGAAATCACCGGAAGAAAAACGTCCATTCAAAGGTATTAAACGGAAATGAAATGCATTTTAACGGAGAAAATCGGCAAATTCTATGAGGCTCAAATTACGTATTATACGGTAAAAGGTGTAACATGAACATTTCGAACATATCACGCAACAGAATCTTGTGATAAACCGACATTTTCTTCTAAATATGAGGTGAAAAATTATTGGCGTTTTTACATTTTTGTGCCGCACTATTTGCGATTTCTACGCAGCGCTCTGTGAAGTCTACGAAGTCCCCATGCACTTTTTTATGAGGAGCTAGCTACACAGTAAATGCGCGCGCGTGTGATACGGCCAGCGCCAACCGGCGAATACAACGTGTACGTGGGTACGGCCGGGTACGGTGTGTAGCTAGCTAGTATGAGAGACACGCGACGTATGGAGAGTGGAGAGCCCATGTCCACGAAGTCATCGATGCTGTGACTAGATCTTTGGATTCGGAAAATTCAGGTAAAATTTAAAAATATTTCCAGAAAGCAGACACTGTTGAAATTGATCCAAATTTGGGGGCATCTAGGTTTAGTTCTAGACTTTCTAGGTAACCTACGCCTCCTACTACCAGCTAGGCAATATTCTAACGTTAGGCCTAACCAACGTTAGCAAATATGACCAAGCGTTGTGGGACCGGACGCGTAACTGTTACATGGAGTCACTTTGAAGTGAAAATCCAACGATTTAGCAGGTTAATTCTCACGCCGTTTTCAGAGTATGTTGTCTAGTATATGAGGAGTCTATATCAAGTCTTTAAGGTAAAGGGTGCATATTCTATGTAAAATAGGTAAGTTTTCATGCGCGAACTTAAGTGTCCGGAAACCCAACCCCCCATATCTGACACTCCTATTCACTGACAGTTGGATCACCTATCTATGTCTATGGTTTTTATGCGTAGCACTTAGTGTACACCTACGTACGTATTGACCGATTCGGGTTCGTTGAGGGCAGCAGACATTTTACGGCACAGGGCGCAGCCATGGTGTGTATCAGCCGACCCCCCCTGCTCTCCCCCACCCCGGGGCAACATGTTTATCACGCACTTGTAACAAAGGTTCGCGCACTAAGCAAGCATTCGCGCACTCAGTACGAGACGCCCATTGGCTAAAGCAGTTTTTCATTCTGCGCGCGTGCTAATGTAGGGAGAGGGGTGGGGGAGTGCGGAGGGGGGGTCTGCTGATACACCCAGTATGGCTGCGCCTATGCTAAAAATACACATAGCGCGTCACAGAATCGGTCAATAGAAGTCTATACACACGTGTGTAGGTAGAATCTCAAGTGGTATGTTTACCAGTACATCGACACCCTTTGCGTTTTTCTATCAATAGAAGCTTAAAATTTCACACAGTTCGCCTGGAATTTTACCCACATGTGGAGAAAATACTCCGCATTCACAAGCGCGTATCGAAAATGCAATTTCGAATGCGTGGGGTGTTATTTTTCCCTACTCAGTGACAGTGGCGCTGAACTTTGAAACCGACATCCCTACCCTCCACATTGCCAAGGACGTGTGAAGAGCCCATTGCTTTTCCAACGTGTAACCAACATCATCCTCCTAACGTTAGATTAAGAACCAACACTTGCTGTCGGGCGAAAGCTCGGTGGTCTAGTGGAGATGACGCCTGTCCGGTGATCAGTGCCCTGTTGCATAAAACCCTTACCGCTGGACTTACCGCTCCTTTCTAGCGGTAAGTCTTCAAATTAGCGGTAAATTTTATAATCCTTGATGCTGATTGGCTGTGACGCCTAATTTTGACGGTAGTCACCATTGAAATTCAATGGACAATGGTAAGTTTTATGCAACGGGCCCCAGGAGGTCGAAGGTTCGACTCCTGCTCGAGTATGTACACCCATGATTTTTTTATCATGGCTACTTCTAAAACACTGATCAATTCAGTGCTTATTTACGTCGATGTAGGGTAATTTGTCAATCAGTTGCAATGAAAACATCTCGACGGAAGAATTTCATGAATTTGAAGCCTAAGTTCTACTCCGTTCTAACATCATTACCGGGCCTGTTCATGATTGCATGCATGGTAGAACTAGAACTAACCGTTAGGACGAGGAGAGTGGATTGTATCATCGACTGTGTGTATTGTAGTTTGTAAACAACTGTGGGCCGAAATCGGGGGGGGGGGGGGGGGGGGGGGATGCGACACAAAAATGTAAAAAAGTTTTTTATCGCGTGAATTGTTCGAAATGATCAGGTTGATTTACCCCCACATTTTACCGTACAATATGATTTTATGAAATTTGAGCCTTACTATATTTGCCGATTTTCTCTTTTTATCGTCCCCTCGCCTCGGTAAAGAGTACGGTACGGCAAGTGAAGACTAAGAATGTGTAACGTTAGATAGTTCTAGATTCTAAACAGCGTAGAAAAATCAACAGTGAATCGTGGCTATGAATTGTGATTCTGGTGCAAGGACAGGATATGAGAGACGTCGATTTTTCCATTACAAAAATCATGTCCGAATTTATAATGTGATTTTACGCCGCGTTAAAAGACACTTTTTTGTAACAGAGGGGTAGGACTTCACATAGAACTCCGTCTGAATAGGCATACCGGTATAAATTTAATATGACTAGATTGAGGGTCTAGAGAACTAACGTCAGAACTTCTACCTATCCTAACTATATTTCAAGTATAACAATGACGCAAAGTTGTGTTGCACTTACGTTGTTCTAAACAAGTGAATGCTATGTTTTTTGTTGTGGTAACTGTAGCTCTGAAAGAGTCAGTCGCTGGTGTTTTTCTTCTAACGTTTCCCTCTTTTTTTTTTTCTTGTGAAGCTCAAAGCCTGTCTTCCTGACTGTGGAACTGGGATCCACCGGCATTATCGTTCCAGGCACACACCTATTGCTAAAGACATGCCAGGTACTCCAGATCGTATAGCGCGCCTCACTGAGTGTGTCGCTGCCTTGCTAGTAGACGTGAAGGAGAAATGGAAAGCGTTGCTAGAGTTTGTGCGCTCCCGTCCACTGACCGCCCTGTTCCTCACGGCTGCCTTTATAGCACTCTTGCTACCGCTGTCGTGTTTCCTCTTCGTTGTCAGTTCGTCGTTCATCTTGTCGCTTTTGGCGTTCTTTTGCATCCAGGGTGAGTTTCTCGTTCAACTTTTTAAGAGAAGCTATGGGACACGTGGGATTCTGAACGTCGATAGTTCTCCACTGATCGGGACTTAGAACCTTACAAAGTGAAAAAAAAAGGAAGAAAAGAAAAGAAGAAAACTTAATTGAACAAGATATGAGTCATTTTCATTTATGATGAAATGATGATTTATTAAATAAATGATATTACATGTATTCATTATTCATCAGATCCACTCTGTGGAGTGCTCTTTGCGCACATAGAATAATTCATATAAGAACTAAAGAAAGTAAAAAACAAAAACATACATGTAAAAGGAAACATTAAACAAATGGGTTTTTATTAATTCATTTAACGCTAGTAATAGTATACTCGGCATCACTTTACAATGACATTTTAACTCAATACAACTACAAGTTTAAAACAATGAATTGTTGGGTTTTTTTCAGTTTTATACAGTTTTTTTTTCATCCAACCACTGAAGAAAGTTGTGTTGTAAGACAAATTCAGCTTTGATAATTTACATCTTGCAATCACATTGCTAGACTCCATTAAGAGCTCCAGCATACTTTGGGCTTGATCACAGGAAAATGAATATTTTAACTCGGTGTAAATATATCGAAGTGAAGCTATTACAAATAAATGACATAGAATATGTGCTTTTTATGTTATTGCAAGTGCTGGAATGTTTCCATCCACTGCTTATGTGTACCAATACTTCCATATTGAACCTTTCTTTTATACGTTTGTTCCCTGCTACTCTGGTGCAAAATTTAAAATAACGTGTTTCATTTTGATATTGAAACAAGACACTAACACTCCAAGCACGCAATACAATTACTCCGTGATCAGTTCGCCTTCCATTGGACAATGCCTCCTCCATTAAGTCAGTGCACTCGATGGCGGGCAGAGATTCGATGGTAGCCACTGGCAATTAAAGATGTTGTTGCCACTGTTATGCCTGGCTTCCAGTTGGTGAAATCGATTTCAGTGTGATGTGCAGAGCCGTCCACAAAATCCCCGACAGTCGCCCCTGTGCGAGAACGAATGTTGTCATGTTACATTATACGTTCAGAATGCTACGCGCTTTTAGCCCTTGGAGGGGATCTGCATGCGTTTAGTGTATTCTTTGTTTGTTTTTGTTTCCCGCCTCTGTTTTTCAGGTGCAGCGCGTCAATCATTCTACTGTGAGCGTTGTTTAAAGTGACACAACGCATCGAATGACTGAATAGAATGGTTAATTATAGCGTCTGTCTGAGTTGCCGATGGTGTATAATTAGCATGGTTATATGTCTGGAGGATGAAATGTCTTACCAAATGACATTAGAAAAAGCAAGGTTGTCGGAAGCTCATATGACTGCAATACAAGATTGCGCTTCCAATAAATGCAGGTTACAGATAGACAAACGCTCATGTCAAAGTAAAGTAGAAATAGATATATTGCCCAAAAAGTATATTGCATCTGCTGACATTAATCGACACAGGACTGTAAGTTGAACATACCTGCCAATATATCGCCATTTCTCCGATTCTGGATTTGTTGTGTAGGAGTATCAACTCTTATCATTAATTTTTTTGTTTCGTTAGCAGTGCTATTCATTAAAAACATTATAAAAGCATCTTATGCATGCTTGTTTTCGCGTTGTGTATGAAAATGACTGTTTCGTTCACCCCACGTCTGCAGCATTAAAAATGATGTTTCCAAGGTGCACATCCTTGCTGTCAGCTTCAATATACAAGTCGTGAGTGCAGAACACAGATTTTCTCTACCCGGGAGCATGCCTTGACCCAGATAAAGCGAGCTCTCTCATGTACAAACGCAAGATATCCTGCGCGTCCAGGTACCTACTTACACTCCTAGAGGCGAAGAGGGTGTATGAGCGTATCGTCCTTAGTCAAATTACATACATATTGATAGGATTCGAACCATGAGCATTCGGGTCTCAAGCAAAATGAGAAACAACAACAACGACAGCAACATTTTGCTACGATATTTCAATAACCCATGAGTGTTCGTTATTTTTACTCTGTTTAAAGGCACGGTCGTGGCGATAGCCACCGTAGTGTTGCTCCCAAGCCTGGTCATCTCCTCACTCTTCGCTACTGGGCTGGTGGTCTTTGTCAGAGGGGTTCGTTTGGTCTGGGACGCAGTCCAAGCAGCCAGGCGGACAGTCGTTCTCGTCATCTGGCCACGCCTTGTCGAGCTGCGAAAGGACGGTGTTGGTGGGGGCTTCCAGGGAAAGGTATAATGTCTGTAAAGAAACAAAGCTATACACACACACACACACACACACACACACACACACACAAGTATGCAAACACAATTTCCTTCTCCTTCTATCGCTCATTTCATCTCTCACAGGTACAATTTCCTCATGCAGCCACTAAAAGCAATACCTGACTCCTTCATGAGCAGATGGGTCTTTTCAAACATATTATGTATGTTGACATATTGTATCTTTACCAGGAAACCGACAACGAAAGAAGAGGAAGAAAAAGAAGAAAAAATCTATTACTGCAATACAAACCATCATGCTGGACTTTTTGTGTCTATGTCCATTTCATTCTCCTCCTGTTAAAGAAAAAACTTTCTTAGACTATTAGCGCGACATGATATCAATTAAATAATTCTATTTGCTATCGGTTGACTGAGCGTTTTGGATGGACCATATGTGGATTTATTCTGAGAGGTAAAGAACAAGTTAAGCAATCATTATTCACATAATCTCAGAGATTTCCTTTAGCCCTTTTTGGATTTCCAAATCAGTAAACATGGTAAAACGGAAAGAAGTGAGAAAGGAAGGGGTGGGCTTTACGTATTCATAAGGTCCGTCCTTTTAAACAATTTTCACATTTTACTTCTTCGTGTGCTCCCCTTCGCAGTTCAAATTCCAGCGATGTCCCAACAAGAACACCGACCCACTGGCCCAGGGGGACTTCTCCCGACCCAGCATCAAGACAACGTTCATCGACAGCGATCCGTTTGCTGCTGTCAATGAAGAACGACTCGATAACAGCAGACTGATGAGCGAGGAGAACCACCATGACGAATCGGTGGACGAACAGGACGTGGCAGATTACTAGGACAGAAAGCACCCAGGGGGACACAGGCATCCACGGACGAACACGACCGACAATCGCGGGTCCCAGATTCTATCTCGCCAGCATCGTCGAAACACAACTCCCAATGCCGTTGAGCGCTCCGCGTCCCATGCAGGATTGGATGGAACACCAACGAGCTCGCACAAATGCACTAACCTTTCCAGAATACCACGACGCGCACAAAGTACCATTGATTGCCAGGTCCGTGCCGCTCGCAAACACCGAAGTACCCGGTACCACTTGCGCTTGGACAGCTCTTGGGGGCGTGTGGATGTACCCACTGACGTCGATGAGGACAGAGGCGACAGATTTCCTTCTTCATTGGTTATTCTTCTCTGTTTATCTCTCACGTTAATCTCCTTTCACATCGCTCTTCCATTTCTACGAGTCATCGCCTGGCTTGCAGATCGCTGATATATTCAAACATCATGTAAATACATATTTCTGGTCACATTATATAATATGATTGATACACAGTATTCAGACTGGCACTCTAAGCTTACGCTAACAGTGGACGGTACAGAAACTCTAAAATTAATATTCCTTGCCTTAATGCCTAGAAGTATGAAAGCACAAATATGGATAAAGTAGAGAAGATAAGTGGTCATCACATTCATGCCTCTTTCTGTATGTGAATTAAAATGATTTTGAATTGCATCGGACTTTTCACCCTATAGCTGCGTTCTATGCACATATTTTCTCAGCATTTAATGACAACTTAAGGACCTCAAAACGAAGAAAGTAAGAAAAGAAGAAAGAAAACTTATGTTCTGCATCAAAAGGACTTCGATTTCAGTCACAAACGTTTAGTTTGGATTCCCAGGAAGCGCGTTCGCGGTGATTGTGCTTTGTAATGCAGTATCTGGAGAGACGTTAGATTGACGATCGAACCCATGCCAGCTTAGTTAAAAATGAGAACTCGATACAGCAAGATTTCAATAACAAACTGAATTGTGACGTAAATGTAGCTACGAGCAAAGCTAACCAGGTCCACCTACCATCTGAGCAGGTGGTATTCATGGGGCGTTTGCTCCTTAACACGTCTCCCGTTTCAACTTTTAGAAACGACCTCAGAGAACGCAGAGATGCGCACACTTGAAATTCAAACCGATAATCACTAGAAATTGAGCGCGTCTTCGCAGGACGACCGGCTTATTTGACTGCTTAGCATACCAGAAGGAATCAAGGAGAAGGCATCTCAGTTCGTAAGAATGTTTAAGCAGCACCCATCCGAAGCACCTCCACCACATTTGTCCACATATACGATTAGTCTGCTGGCGCCATGCAGCACGCGTTCCGCACGCTTGGAAAACCAATCCGTTTACATTCATGAACCCACCAGAAGGCACCAAATTTGTAAAGCATCTTGGGCGCACAGACTTCAAACAAATCACTGTGATTGAAAGTTTTACTTTATTTAGACTTCATCGATCCTCTCGCCATTGTTTATGCCATCACGGGTATTTTGAGGCAAAAGGGGGAAACCGCACCCATAATATTGTGGATGCTTCTCCTGGGTGCAGTAGCGTTACATGCTTACCTTTAATCTCTTGAAAGTTGATGATTAACCCATAGGTTGTCAAGCCTGTTTCATAACCAAAGAACCTGCAGCGCAAAATGTGATGTTCCTCTACTTTGCGGGGGTTCGTTCTTGTTTGTTGAGGGTTTAAGCAAGTTGGCGATCTCTGTTTATGCTGAACTGCTGTTAAAAACATGTTGAAATCTTCAGCTTAATTCGAATTTTAAGGGGTTCTAAACTTTAGCATTTAAGAGTTACTATAACCTATTTGGAATATTGAATCATCATCATTGTTATATCATATACATGAATGTTTATATTCATGCTGTGAATCATTTTAATTTTTTCAGCTGATTGAATTCCCCGACTATTGGTTTTCATCAAAGTCACTCGTGTGTTACAAGTAGATCGAGTTATTGTCGTACTTGTTTTTAGTAGTGCACTATAATAGAATTTCTCCTTTATTACATCGAATGAATTTTCAAGTGGAAATGAGTAGTTTTGAACGTGTACAATAAAAACCGATTTATTTGACATTCCGACCCTCTCGGAAAAAAAGATGATCAATTCTACCATTTTGTGTTATCCTCTCCGTTGACATTGTGCAATTTTGGAATTGTTTAAGGTTGGTCTTTTCCTTCCTGTGAAGCAAACCAGCAAGTATGTGCAGCGTAAAGTGGGTATCTCATTGGATTGGAGACTAGCAACTTAGTGGCGACTCGAGTCTCGCTCGTCACGGAGTGGTCGCGGAGACGTCCCCGCGACGTCTCCTGGAGACTAGCCAGGTCTCCGGGGAGTCTCGAGAGAATGGAACATATTCCAATTTTTAAAGACTTTTTCCAGTCTCCAGCTGGTCTCGGATACGTCTCCGCGACGTCTCCTTAAAAACAGCCAAGTCGCGGAGGCTAATATTGTCCGCGCGGTCTCAGAGACGTCTCCGCGAACTTGAGACCCATTGGCGACGTACCGGAGACGTCACGGTGGCGTTTCCCCGACAGAGAAGACGTCTCGCAGACGTCGCGGTGACGTTTCCGTGACTTTTGGGCAGATAAATTGTTTGGATAAAGTCTCCGACGTCGCTATAGAGTTGCCTTTTTGGTGAGAGCGCAAAACATTTCTTCGTCTTAGAGCCGCACGAGTCGCGGCTACTGATCACTCCCGACAGCTGCTGTAAAGTCTCGTCCAGTGAGATAGGCCCTTTACAAACTCGATTACAAAATGATAAGTACGTGTGCACATGCAGAACATTTATTGTCATTATACAGCAGTAACCGGTTTTCGGTACATTTACTTGTATTAGATGTTGCGAATACCAGCAGATCCATATTTTAGACATTTTCGTCCATTGTCAAAACGGATGTGTATCTCTCTATGTTTTGAAAGTTGAATAAGAGCGAACCTTGTGCTTTGGTTATGTCAATACATTCACCGAACAGCATATCTTGTGAGTGTGGTAGATAATTTCATGGCTTACTGTGTATTATGGCATGAATCATGCTTAAGAATGGTACATGAACACTGCAGAGGGGTATCCCAACCCATTAAGCAGAGAGAGAGAGAGAGAGAGAGAGAGCGTGTTTTTAGGCCTTTTTTTTTTTTTTTAATCATTGATGGCAGGTAAAGTGTTGGCGCCCTCACTGATGGAAGAGAGCCAAGAATTTTTCCGATGTTTACTGGGAAGGAAGCTTCGCCTTTTGCTAAGTGCCTTTTGCTTGTGCCGGAGATGTAGCAGTCAAGTTTGCTGATCACATCACCCTCACACGTTTCAGAAAGAAAAAAAAAAGAAGAAAAATATGCGAAAGAATCAGCAAGATCAACAAAGACAGAAAAGGAACAAAGAATGGATAGTGCTGTCCAAAGTTATACTGACCATCTGCAAAGAGCAAGGGTTTAAAAAAATATTAATATACAATGTGTATATATATATATATATATATATATATATATATATATATAAACACATACACACAAGGTAAGGTTGCTGAGTATCGTTGGGTTAATAGCACTGCAGCATTGCTTTTGAGTTCTAAGGTAGACAATGATAATAATTGACCTTAACGTAGTTGTCATCTTCAACGGCGTATTTGAAGACTGTTATGATGACACAGGGAACACACAAAACAAATGAGTTGATTTTGGACTTATTGACTGTCTTATTACTGCGCAGTCTGATAGTGTCGTTACATGGAAGCTGCAAGTCTGTTAAACATACGGCTTACATCATGTAAAAGAACTGCATTAAAAAAAAAATGATGATTCAGGAAAAAGTAACATGCTAAAGGACACCAAAGTGTCTCTGGTAGTATCCCCGGGTAGCGTCTTTGCTTCGAGTCATTTAAAAACTCATAATTTCATGTTGTTGCCTCTCTGTTCATGTTCACTCACAGCGTCAATGTAATGTGGCAAGGTAAAGTCACCCAATGATCTCTATGTAAACTATCGAAAGTTTACATAGTGATTGGTAAAATTTACTTTAAGACTTAGAAAGAAAATGCCCCCTCTTACAAAAAGAAAAAATGAAGAAAGAGTTCTGTTACTTCATGCGAGAGAGCCTGAGAGACTTTCAAGCGGTCGGGATAGCACAAACATGCAGAAAATAGTATCTCAGAAATTTGAGATACTACTGGCTGTGGGGGTAGTTGCGTTTTGTAGATGAATATTTCAAAATGATTACAATCTGAAGTTTTGTTTTTGTTCTTTTCTTGAAGTTGGGAGTTTGCATTGAGATTAGAACAGAGGCTCTATTTTCTGATCAATCTAACCACCAAAATTCTTTGTTTTAGGTTTCCCTTTTGTCTTCTCTGAACGAGTATTTGATTAATGCTGTGTCGCTGCAGTGAGCCTGGAGGGACTATGTACTAGGCAAAGATTAATCTTTTGGAGTGGCGAAACATCAACAACTCTCTGTCTTTTTCAGAGTTTCGAGAGATGTGAAGAAGGACAAGATATGTGTAGAAACGTACATGTACATATGGGTCACAGGACGGATAGAGCTGGAGGGGTTGTACACACACGTGCACTCTCTTACCCACACACCTATGCCAAGTATATAACGAAGAGAATAAAACAAAAAATGGGAAAACCGCGGAAAATTTCAAGCATCCCTTATATACAAAGAGTGAGCGATGTCTCCTCCTCCCCTCCCCCTTCTTTCCCCTCCCCCCCCCCCATGAGGTTACCTTATTGCTAGATATGACCAATGCACTGTATTGTGTGTAGCGTATACTTTCTGTAATGATAGAGAATTCCATGCATCATTCGCTCTGCGTCAAGCCCAGCATGAAGTGAATTACACTTACCCATATTTATTCCCTTGAGACGCAACACACAAACAAACACACACACGCACACTCACACACACACACTCACACACACACACACACACGCACACACACACACACACACAACTCTAAATGTACACTCTAAAAAAATCGAGTGAAAATATTCACTCCAAATAGAGTAAATACAAAAAAGAGTGAATTTAGAGTGAAATTGGAGTGAATTTTGAGTGAAAATGTTCATTTTCACTCGTTTTAGAGTGACCTCAGGGATCACTCCAAAAACTTCGAGTGATCCTTGAGGTCACTCTAAAATGAGTGAAAATTAACATTTTCACTCAGAATTCACTCCAATTTCACTCTAAATTCACTCTTTTTTAAATTCACTCCTTTAAGAGTGAATATTTTCACTCGATTTTTTTAGAGAGTATACTAAGCTATCTACCGGGTATCTCTCGATAGATAGATAGTTATAATATGCAGACAAAATAACAAGTATAAATCTTTAATTTTTATGCAATAAAATTGTGGCAATTCTACGTTCTTTGATTTGTTCCTTGTTCACTGCGCCTTGAGCATTCTACGGTAGCATACTAGTATTTGGCACAATATAAGTCACATTACCGTGTTTCAATTATTATTGTCATTATTCATTATTATCAATATTATTGCTGTTATCATTATTATTATTATTATTATTATTATCATTATTATTATTATTATTATTATTATTATTATTATTATTATCATTATCATTATCATCATCATCATCATTATTTTCCGTATTGTCATTGTTAGTAGTAGAAGTAGTAGTAGTAGTAGCAGTAGTTGTACCAGCAGCAGCAGCAGCAGTAGTAGTATTGTAGTATTGGAAACTGATATTGAAAAATCTCTTTTGCCAGATACAGCATAACATTTCAAGTTGAAATTGCCTGAAATAGTTAGTAACAATTTTGCTTGTCATTGTAGCCAAGTTCAGTCATAGATGAGTGCATGGCGATCGTTCTCTTCATCACCCACAAATCATACTAAACCGAATCATTCTCGTCGAATTTTAGTCGTGTTCTCCTTGCTATTCAAATTTAATGATCGGTATGTGAACAGCACGATGCAGCAAACAAAACGTCGTAAGATGGCGTGCTACATGTTTTGTTTCCGTTTACACGAAGGTTACGTCCAGTTGCACCCTATCTACTTGTACGTCATCAGAATGCCGATGAGGAAAAAAACAAACAAACCTCTTATGAATCGGTTAGTCATGATAAAGTAACTCGAGTGATCGTCATCAGTAAAAGAGAAAACAGAATCGATACATTAAGATCTTACTCCCACATATATGCAGCAAGGCTCTGCATGCTACTCTAATCACGACGGGGTCATCCCTCAAGACCCGACACCCACGAGTCATGATAATACAGCCCACGAGTTCGACATTGAAAACAGGTCCATGAGTCAAACAGCTCACGAGTCATACAGCCCATGAGTTCGACACAAGGCAAATAAAGCCCATGAGTTCGACGCTATAGGTAAAAATAGCCCACGAGTTCGACGCTATAGGTAAAAATAGCCCACGAGTTCGACAGAATATACAACACGGGGCTTAATGTGTCGGTCTCGTGGGCCTTCTTTGCTTAGTGTCGAACTCACATTTGGGCTGTATGACTCGTGAGCTGTATAACTGATGGGCTGTATGACTCGTGGACTGTATGACTCGTAGGCTTTATGATTCGTGGGTGTCGGTCTCGTGACGTGCACCCAATCACGACACCCTGTAATCACACATAATCACGATCCACCACGTCATCTCTCACAACCGTGACATAATCTATACCATGGGCCGTTAGGATACAATTGCAGCTAATCAGAAGCAGAATAGCATCCCAATATATATGACAAGTTTAAACATGTAACATTCGTAATTAAATCATTTATTGATTCGTTCCTTAATATTCTTTGATGCAATACAACATTCAAACTCCACACTCACAACATAATACTAAAGTTAACATTTTCCTTTAACATTGCACATTATGAAATCACTTAAAATATGACACAACATAAATTGTTAATAGAACGTCACGGCATGTTACTCATATCATGTTTCTCTATATTGCTTTGCGAATTTTACACACGATGGCACAATTTGTAAATTTAGCAGCATATACTCTTTGCTGTAGCGCGATTTATACGAACACCAGTAAAATAATTCGCCAGCCAGGACGGGGTAATCTTGATTGGAGAAATTCGGACTCCTCGCAAATTCTTCATGAATATTACACTGCTGAAAATATCACTTCATGAACATTTCGCTACAGCAATGCTGATAAAAACCGACTCTCGAAGAAATTTTAGGATTTCAAGTGCAAAGCGTAATCTAGAACGTGTGTTTGTATGTTGTAACTTTGCTGTATCATAGAAATTGTATAAAGTTGCAATGTTAGAGCTTAAATAAATGTGTATGTGCATGTGTATGTGTATGTGTATGTGTATGTGTATCTATGTGTATGTGTATGTGTATGTGCATGTGTATGTGTGTGTGTGTGTATGTGTATGTGTGTGTATCTGTTTGAATGTCTGAAAGGTGCGTGCATACTTAACTTATAGAAAGTAAAGGGTCACGGTGATTATTGTAACCACTTTTCCAGCTCGCATAATATTCAAATGTATAATTTTAGGGTGTTAATAACCCCCGCGAGAAGAGATAAAGCGAATAGCTCATCCACAGACAGCTAGGAGTCCTCATAGTAAGTGGAATGACATGTATCAAGCTTGTCGACAGGAAGGTCAGCGATTCACAGCATGTCCGGGGACTGATAGAGTGCATTGGTTCACAGATACGAAGCAAATTAAGAAATGCGAAAGCTTTTAAGTAAATTAGCCTGCTATAGACATTGCTTTTCAAACGCAATTTATGTGCTATTTTTTTTTTTTTTTTTTTTTGGGGGGGGGGGGGTAATATTCGCTGAGTGGTTAAGCCAAGACTAATCACTTGAAAAATAGAAGTGCAACGGATGTTTATTGATGAAGAGTTGGTGATTGAACCGCCCCCAAATTATCGGGAAAAAAAAATTGTTTGTTATACTTTATTCTTATACTGCATTTCGCACCAGATGCGGGTTGAGGAAATCAGAGCTCAGGCTATCAAATCAAACTTCGTATTTCCTACAATCCTCTGCACCTATATGTCACCACGGTGACACCTAACTCGCCTTGCGTATTGCTTGCACAGTCCGTTGCTAAGCATAAAACACTCCTACACGTGCGTAGATTCCATCTGCGAAGTTTCGAATTTTTTCCTATACCGAACTATATCATAGAGTATCTGCAAAAACATGTCAATGTGCGATGCTATTTTTTTTAACAACTCATCTCTCATCTTTCTCTTACTCATGATTCATGACTAACATGGAACCCTGTGGAAAAACAGTAGTATTTTGCAAATATTGCTGAACGGACGATTCCCCGTTTCTTCATACTGTATAATAACTTATGTATTTTTCTTTCAGATTGTGTATATTCTATCTGAGGACCGGAAATAAAAACAACAACCAAGCTAAAACTAGAGCTCGAGGTAGTCCAGTAATCTTATACAACTTAATCCCGATTAGTAGGCAAATATATTTTCTGCTCGTCCTCTTTTCATCCCACGCAAGAAATGTTAACTCTTCAATCAGGCGTGTCAAGGCGCTATGTAGGCCTAAATGTTGTGATATCCCTAACACTGGGGGCAGAATCGGGATAATCTCTGTATGCATACTAAGCGGCAATGTTACGATAAGGTAACAAAGCAAGAAAAACGAAGCCAAGACAAATAGACTCGACCCTTTACTGCAGGTGCATGAATCGTGATCAGCGTGTTTGATGAGCAGGGGGAACGGTGACGAAAGAACAGACATTGTTTATCAGATGAGCATTCTCTCTGTTTGCTACTATAGGTAATGATACTTGTTAAGATACTGTTCCCTTCTTCAGTCGTTTGTTATTCATGTACTTACTACTTTTTGCAGCACATTGCTACTTCTTTTCCAAGGCCTGACATTTTTGTTGAATGACGTATAAACCTTCATCTTACAGGTATCTCAGTTCACATTCGATTCGATTATCTTGGCTCACTCCAAACTCGTTTTTACGTTCTACAGATGAGGCCCAATTTCTATCCGTTTAGTCTTTTGAGGAACAGATAAAAGTTGATAAATTAAATAGAATCATTCCCATCAATCAAAGGTTGCATTCAGGCATAATAATCATAATGATTTAAAGTTTCGATGGGGCAATTTCTCTTAGAAACTTCATGTATCTCTTAAAGGCAAAAATTAAATCAACAAATACATTCAATACTGTACTGAGTATTCTAACGAAGTTCGTAATAATCTAGGAACATCTGCAAAGCACATATCATAAAACTTTCGTAGTTTTCACTTTCCTAAAGGCAAACCCATATAGAACCAAGGTGTCGCAGAATGAATTTTAGAATGACGAGAAAAATAATCCCATAAGTCCCCAATGTCGTGTAAGATGTGACTAGCGGCAATTAATCTCGGCGTCGTTTTCTGATTTTGTTGCAATCATCCTCATCAAGACGGATGTATAATATGAATTCAAGCACTTAAATATGATGAACAAAATTTAGAAATGCATTTTCTTATTGCATCAACGTCTGAGCCGTTGCTCAATCAAAGTCATATTATTACAAGCCTCTAGTTCTCAGAATTATTCATAATGCCCTCGTGAAAGATATATTTCATGGCCAAGCCGGCAGGGAATTTGCATTTTCATGTCTCATTAAAAATAACATTTACAGAAAACATGTTCATAGATGGATGGATTGTAATGTTTTTGTTTTTTTGACATCGGTGTTATGAAGAAAATAAAATGTGGGTTTAGAGAGAATGTGATTCCTTGATATACTTGTACGTCACGCCTCCTTCTCAGCAGGGACCTCTTCCTTCTTCTTGCTTCGACCGAATCGTTTGGCGGCAAGCATGCCTCTCGCCAAGGCAGACAGCTCTCTCGATTCATGGTCCTTGACGATGTCACTCGCCAGTAATTGCTGCAATTTGAGAAATCGGTCGTCAGCCAGTGGGTCGTCGGACTCGTTGACGGCCCCTGATCGAGTTCGGGGATGCCTTTGACGAACTTTGGGCTGTTGAACCTTAGAGAAGCGAAACTTCCTCGTCATCGGTTCGCGAATCTGAATTCTTGGCAGGTTACGGGATAGAACAAAGACTGGAGTGGGACCATAGTATGTGGTCTCCTCAATTTCCTCTTCTTCTATTGCACTCACTTTGGACTCCCTACCCGTTTGAGGTGCGTTGGGGTCAGCAGGCTCGGTAGACTGCACATTGGCCCGTTTGGTCGGGCTCTCGTTTCCCGCTGTCTCACCGCTTGTTGTCCATTGGATCTTTTTCCGCAGTGCCTTATCATCGAACATTTCATCGATGTTACCCGACGGCTGGAAGCCCGATCTCTTTGCTTGGGTAATTGGTGGCAATCCCACGAACATCCTAGGTCTCCGCTCATACGGCTCGGGTTCCTTAAGAAAGGAAGTCCCGCCAGGGTTTGTTCCATCTCTAGGGGAGTTTTCTGAGTCCTCAGTCATGTAGGTAATATTAGGTAGAGAACTATTGGCTCCATGCTCCCCACTAGCCTTCCCGTCGTTTGGAGCACTCCTACTAGACTTTCGTCCTGTGATGTCCGCACCTTCCAGGAGCTGCGATTTTGTTGTTTCCCTTGTTGGCGGCACATCCTCAACCAGATCATCTGTGGGCATGACGAGGTTGGTGTTGCTGGAAAACCTCGAGTGTTCTCGGACCCAAGTGTTCTGTCGTTTCTCCATCTTGGCGATAAAGGTCTTCTGCTGGTGTGAAATGAAGATCTCCGCCTTGCGTCGCATCTGCTGGATGTCTGCCAGCTTCATGTCCAGGAGGCGATCCTGGCTGTGGTTATCATTCAGCAGGATCCGCCCCACCCTGCTCTTTCCCGGTAATGTATCCCGCAGAGTCTTACTCTCGGCAGCTCTGGCTCCCTGCCCGGCGAAGATGGTGACGAGGCTACCGGCAAAGCTGGGACGCTCGTCCACGTGCACTGTCTTGGCCTCCGTTCTCATGACACCTCCTTGGTCTGCTCTACAGGCCTGGAAGATATCTCTGTAGAGGGCGCCCTTTGACGACCATCATTTCGTCAGTCCTGCAGGTTACATGGAGAGTCTTGTCGATGGTCCGTTTTGATATTGGAATTGTCTCGTTACACGCCCAAAGTCAAACATCCAACCGGCAATGAGGCTGTGTCAGCATACATGCACGTGTCACAGTCGTCGAAGTAAACACTATCTGTAGTGAAAAGACAACGTGAGAAAAGGGACACGGAAACATAGGTTAATCATTGTTAATATTTTGCTTACCGCGGCATTCAAAAGGCATAGTATATAAAAAAGAATAAGATATATATATATATATATATATACATATATATATATATATATATATATATATATATATATGTATATTATCACCCCAACTATATTCAAAGAAACAAATTACATAAAAACGCAATTTACACAAAACCGAAAAAAAACCCGGAAATGCATTCTAGCAGACCAATATAATAAAACTATAACGCTCAATCTCAGTTACGTCAAAGAGGAGCGACTGTTTTCAGTAACGGAACATGAGACAAAGTTTGGGTGATGGGAAAGTAATAATGATCAATCAGGAGAAATGTAGTAATATATATTTCCTTTTTGCTGGACAGTTCATTCCTCGTCAAGCATTCATCATTGACCAGCTATTTCAATGTGTGTTTAAACAGCTTCGGCGTATACCCCTTCACCCGACACAATATCGACTGACGATCCACTCGACTACACCCAAATGGGCTCACTGGACTAGTGGGCTCACTGGAATCGTATTTTGCATTCCATTCTTGACAATGACGCACGCCCACAGTAGAAGCTATTGACATTTTTCAGAATTTCTGAGCATTTCCTCAATATTAATCAAGGGCAACGTCCTCCTATGAACTCCAAGATCCGGGTTCCATAGCAATAGGTTGTGCAGTAAACGCCTTTTCCATTGTTTCGATGTTAGCATCCTCCATCCCCCCCCCCCCCACTCCTCAAGCTGAAGTCGGTATATTTTTTGAACAGCCAACATGCGACAAATACATCGTATAGTGCTTACCAAAATAATAGTTTTCTCTTATTACTATATAATCATCAGATGATCATTATTGTCTAACTATCAAAATTATGATAATGATTGTGATAATGATACTATAATAATGATATAGTATGCTTGACAACTGCAACAGGCTTGAGGAGGTTTCGATGATATACTAGTATATTTTGTATTTTTCATACTCTAGATATAATGATTTGACCACAAAAGGGTTAAGCCCCATTTTGTACATATTTTCAAGTGAGTCCATCATCAGACAGAAAAAAACTAAAACTTTTCTATTGGAGTTATGATCAAAAATATTCCATAGAGATTTTTTCTTGCTGTTTTTTTTTTTTTTTGGTTTTTCATCAGCTTCAATAGCAAATCTTAAATAAACATAAATGGAATTAACTCGTTTTGAGACGAAACTCTTCATCGTTCATTATGATTATGCACACATAGTCGGGACTGACTAATGGTAGTATAGAATAGACACCTATGGATAGGCCTTGTTCCCTGAAATCATGCAACCATCACTTTCTGTGGCTGACTTCCAACTGCGACTGACTTACAAACTTGTATATTCAAATTGTTACATGACCTTGCCCCGACAACTCTGTCCTCCAGTGTTCAATACAGGTCATTTGGAAATTACACTCTACGAAACTCAAATTATTCAAATTGTGATGTCAAAACTTCATTCAAATTTTATCCAAAACAGTCCTTCTTATTCTACACGTAAAACTCTTAAGAATCTTCCTGTTCATTTAAGAGATATTAGTGACATTAAACGTTTCACGAAAGAGATCATGAAGTTAGCGGAAATCCCTTAATGTGTCAACAGGAGTATTTCATTTTTTTTCATGTTTGTAAATATCTTTGAATATTTTGCTTTCTTTTTTACTGTTTTCTTTAATATTTTGTAACTTGTTCGGTGGATGTTAATAGTTTATTTTGTATCGTTATGATCATTGTATGTTTGCAATTTCACTGTGTGTATATGCTTTGTTACTCGATGTAAAACACCCCCTTGATTGCTAAATAACAGCTATCCAGCTGAAAGTATAGGCTTTTAACCCGTGCATAAATAAAATAAACTCAACTCAACAATCAATCACACAAGAACAATATTTTGGTAAAGTACGGTATCTAAAGAACCTATAAAGAGTGACATTTTGCAAGGGTATAACCGCATGTTACACACGACATGCTACATTCTTCATGACTTCTCACGGGTGAGATATAACTACCTTGCTGTTGATAAGAACTGTAGTTACCCTCCAACTAGGCTCCGGGACGAAAACTTGTCATTTGATAAACAACCATATAGACCAGTCAGTTTACAGAAATATCACCCGCGGCAAACATGGACAGAGTTCCTAATGAGCTGGATCCGGGCAATCAAAATGCATTCACCCCTCATTACCGGTACCATCCACGAGATAAGGTCTTTTTTATTGCAGGTTATCACGATCGTCCCTCTCAATCAGTGCACAGGCAAGGCTGCTTGGTGGTTGCTAGGGACGCCATGTTTTGTCCCAGCTGCAGACATACCGGGTATAACTCCGCCTGTTCCACTGTTCACTTGAAGGGACCGTAATGGGGCAACGTATGTTGCTTCGCCAGAGATGGTCACCCCCTACTTTTGTGCCGGCGGTGTCAAATGTCATACCCATAGTTTTCCTTCATCATGTACTAGTAACTTCTCATAAATTTGACCCTTGACCCTAAACCCTTGCGTGTTGGCACTGCAGGATGCTTAGTGTGCATGATGCTTGCATCAAAATAGAGCCAGCTATGCGACAACTTGCTTTCTATATATTGGATGCCTATACCTTGCTTGTTTTAATTTGCGCGTTATGCCAGTCCAAAATCGCCGGCCGAACAGTAAGAACCTCGGCTGTTTAAACACTACTTGGGAGACACCTTAATAACGTTATTGATGCCCCTTAGAGCCCCGGGATAATTTGGAAAACCATTATACGCACAGCTATACCAACAGTGCATTCTTCGAGCGGGAACTCTATTCACAGCCATGGTAACCTTTATTCCCGTGGGGTGATTTCCTTTCAAATGGTTCCCTTTATCCTAGTAATCTCCTTTGCCAAAGATTTATATCGTAAAGCCGTTGTAGTTCATCTGTTATTCGTCCTAAAAGCTACAATGCCTACGAGTTCCAGTCATTGAGAAGGCATGAAATAAAATAGCTCACTCTCCTCACCTTTCCAACGTCATAACGCACACTATGAAACCAGAATACATAAATACGTGTGGCATGATTCTGTAATTACGGCAACAAGTAACGTTGTTACCTTCATAAACTTTAAGTAGAGTGCATAAGTCTACTTTAAGTAGAGTTCAGAAGTCTTTTAACAGCGTACGGATCAGGAAAACAAGATAAGGCACATCATATTATTTTCACCCTTTTTAAAAACTTTTCCAACGAAATCAACTGGAAAAAAAAATGTAAGACAAGACATAAGTTGTTGTGAATTCCTGCGAAGTTGTTGGTTGAAACTGTTGTCCAGAGAGCGCGCAAGTTAACAATTTTCTTGACTTCGGGTGTATGTTTGTTTTTAAGCACTGAGCCTAGAAACAATATGTAATTTGAGACCGTTGCTATATGGCTATGAAAATTTCACACACAAAAAAATAGACTGTTGGATGTGATGACAGCTGAATTAAAGACGAATAACTCGAATGGATACAATATGATTTTATGACGAAGATTCGGCACACTTGAGGATGCATGTCACTTCCTCAGATTTTTACAACAAGATCTGAAAGAGAATCCGTTTGCACTAACATTGTTTTTCCTGCCTCCTGAAGAGAACATTTTCATTAAATCTCAAGCGAGTCTTTTGTAAAAATTCATGAGAGAAATATGATCTATGGAGTCTGAAAGACATGACAAACAATTTGTTTGGCGAGACGACATTACATGTAGACTATGGTTACCATCACAGTGCGCCAATCGGCTCAATATGTCATTGACGTTTACTCGAAGACATTTCTAAAGAGGCCGTGTTCTCTTTGTATCATCCTTTAATGAACAAGGTCAGAAGGCAGACCAAAAAAACAGGTCGTTCATCGTACATTACACAACGCAGACACGTACTCCAAGCTGTCTATAGTCACTCATGCAGGGTACAGAAATGCGAATGAAAACCTTTATTTCCATTGAACATGATGTCAGAACCACTCTGTCGAAATGTCCATGACACCGTGAGCAATTAAGCTGCCGATGGTAATGACAGCTATTTATATACAGACGGTTGAGTATTCACTAATTTCTTGGTCTAACGCATGTGAACATTAACATTTTATTCTAATGTTTGAGATCCTATAAACAGTGTCAATCTTGACAATGGCAAGCTCGGCAGCATTTTTCTTGTAGAAAATTTCTTGCGATTTTTTTTTTAATCTTTATTTTGGCGGGTCATGATTTGAGCTGTATATACATTACTGATCATGAAAATGCGCGGCAATTTTGCCTGAATGTCGTATCATAGAATGGCGATTAAGAGCTATAGTCAAGAATATGTAGCTCCGTGAAGTGAAACTGCTCCTTAAAAACCGACGCGCGTCAACTATCACTAAGAACATTAAGTTATTGTTCGTTAAGATTTGTATTTTTACCATGACGTGAACGTCATGTGAGAAAACTGAAATAAAATTGATGCACAGTGATCAGCGGTAAGATATACGTGATGCAATTTACCATGATTATATTTCTAGTCATGACCCCGATACTCCGTCCCGCGACAACACGGGACAACCTCTTTGGACAGGTATAAAAGCACAGTGGTTGGGCTATTTTGTCTCTTAACAAAAAATAAAAACAACATCATCAACAACAACAACAACAACAACAACAAACAGTCACCACCAACAACACAACAACTTACGAATGTATGTGTTGTTTGAAGGTTTTGCATTGTATGATGAATGAGGGAGTAAGGTTTGCGGTAACAACACACCTCTCATCTTTCTATAGACTCTTCTTCTGCCAAGCAACGGTCCTTGTAATGCCTATACGTATACATGGTGTTTACTACAAATCTCTCTCCCGCAACTTTTGCACTCTAGAAATATCAGACATCATAATTATCTGTGTCTATTAATAAAGACAGTTTGAGTGATTCAAACGCTGTTGAAGTACGGAGAATATCAAATAAATTGCGTTAGCATTAAAAATGGTTGAGGTGAGGATTCAGCTTTTAACATTTTGTAAAATATTTAAAAACCACTTTATGAAATGTTAAAGAGCATAATACAATTCTATAGAGGAATTCAAAGTTTATTTGATGAAAATCGGCTTTGAAATGGCAGAGATATCCAAAAAAACAAAGTAAAACAAAGCCATCCGAATAAAAGGTGGGTCCCATCTTTTATTATGATCGTTTTGTTTTGAATATCTAAGCCATTTCCATACCAATGTTCACCAAATAAACTATGGATTCCTCTCAGAATTATGCTCTTTATAGATTATGTCATAAGAGGTTTCTCATATAATCTAAAAAGAAAAAGAATCCTCATTCAAATCCATGTTGGAAACCTAAAGCCCCATCTCAACTGAAACTGTACCATCGCTTTTAATGTGTTCTTGTGCCGCTGCAGACAAGATTGAGACAATGACATGGTGAGAGCATACTTGACACCATTATTCATATGCAGTTATGCATTACCGGATAAGAAAGATACAGTACATTACGGTAAAGTGGGGTTTTTGATTATTCTGTTCGTGTGAATAAGACAGCTCGATCTGTGCCAATATTGCGCTATAGATCAAGAAAAGATCATGCGCATACCTTTTGCAGTATTATGGGTTTAGTCAAAATGATCTCGATACTCAATGTATAATATCTTAACTGCGGACCAAACAATACGTCCCATCAATTTAAGTTTTCTAAAAGTTCATCATGTAATGTACCTATTTGCCAAAACCACTGGAAACACATCGTAAAATACTGCACATTTCTACCTTAAAAAAAAAACAAAAACAAAAACAAAAACAAACAAACAAACAAAAAACATCCTAAATGATAGTTACAACCGGCGATACTATAGGTTGTGGTTTTTGGCTGTGTAGATGTGTTAGACGATAAAAACAAGTGATTCTGTAAAGTGCACTAGATATCATCAGCATGTCCCCTATTATTTCAAGCATATCATAAATACATTTTACGTTGATATAACCTTGATATGCCATACATTTTCCCTATAACTTTAAAACAAAATATTTAAGGAACCCCAGAGGCAGAGAGCTCATATTTGCTGAAAATGTCATCAACTTAATGAAGTGTAAATAAAAGTATGACATGCCGATATTATATTCTTACTCAACACTCCATCAAATTTATTTCAGTAGACACCGTTGCCACCACTAACACTTAATTGAGCGACTTGTAAATCTTACCTAATCACAACGATCATCCTCTCATCTTGAAGTTGGCAGAGTATTTCTCATCCAGTCCAATCACCTTTATCGGTGGTTTGGAGTTTTTTTCTCCAAGTTCCGTCTATCCCTCAGCTCGCATGAAGTATTCATAGGATGGTCAGGAAGACATCGCCTTAATGCTGTGTAAGATGTCCGTTTTAAGAGAGCTATGCGAGAGGACAGAAATGCTCATTAATATTTCATGGTTTTTCCAAGCCAAGGACTCACGATGTATAGCTCCGTTACGGCGTGGTGAATTCATCGCGCTTTTACGCTCCTGTTCACCTCCTGGTGTCTCTGGGCTTAATCCCTTTCTCGCACTGTACCGAGTGTGTTTGCTAAACAACTACAGCCAAAAGACATACACAGGCGCCTTTTGAAATATACTCTTAACAGACCCCCTCAAGGGCTGTTAGGATTTTGTATCGGTTTTGGTCCGTTTGAGCCGATTTCGCTACCTCCTGACCTGATCCGACGGAGACGTTCAGGCCCCTTCGAGTCCACGTCATTGGTGGATATCAGATACCCAACAAGTGGGGATTAACGAGTAGACTCTTCGCGGACGAGGCGACCCCCTCATAACCCCATCCTATAAAAGGAAATGGCAAAGGCATGTGTTGCCAAGCATCCTCCATTCCAGGATTTCCATATCAATGAGGGTTGTAGCTGTATCAAACCACCAGGGTAGAACGCCTCAATGAATAGTCAGGCAAAACGGATCAATAGAGGACAAGAATGTAAATCGATTGCGGATGAAAGCGAGGAGGCCCCCAACGACACAAATCTATTTGGCCTCCTGCGGGCTGTGGAACATTCGGTGCGATTGTCTGTAGGGAGTGACGGGGCTCCCCGCATACTAGTATAGTTTGTTGCACCCCTGAGCTGCACTATAGCTCTGAATGGATCTAACACCAAGATGAACACATGGGATCGAGGCCACTTCTCTAGTGAAAACACGAAAAGCCATCATGCGGCATTGAGTCTTTTGTTCCCCTACCGGCTCATCTCTTGGAACGTGGCAACCGCAGTGGATCTAATCGATCGTTTAATTAAAATGAGTTATCGAGCTCAACTTTGTTAAACGTAACTTTGCTCCTTTCGAACAATTATTTACGTTCTGTGCCATCGAGTGCCGAAATGAAAGTAATAAACATGTATGACATCATTAGCCAACCGATATGCATTGATGCTAATATTTGAAGAGTTTGTTTGCAAAAACCGATAAGTCCTTTTTGCCAAATGGAGATATTTGAGATTAAAGGTCAAGAAAAATAAAGAGAATAATAAGAAATTTTTTGCTTCTTTTTACCATAACTTCAAAAATGTACCGTTATATGTAGTGACCAATATATCATTTAAAAGGTATTATTTTGTACTTTATGACAGAGACCGTACTTCAAAATCTTCAAAAATGGACTTATCGGTTTTTGAGAACAAACTCTCCATTTATTGTACACGGCGGTCAAATTTGATTTCATTTGAATTAATTGTGACGAATATTTTGTATTTCATTTCTATTTAATTTGTCCCTCGCTATACAGTTTGAGGAATTCAGTAACTGACCATCTTCTAAAAGGACACAAATGAGTTTTCAAAGCTTGTTTGAGGCCGAAAGTCTCTCGCTTGGCAGCCGTTATGACCTGTAGATTAATCGTGTTGTTATTTCCATGAATTTCTCATCGATTTCCTTACTTACTCTAGAGGCATGACTAGTCTTCTTCAGATGCTAGGAAAGGATAAAAGAAAGAAACAATCTATTTGACAATGCAACTTGTAAACAAGATCAGTATACATTGCATACTTGGGGTAAGACAGTGCATAGAAATGTCATCTTACACCCCACAAGGACACCCACCAATCAAGAAGCATTATACCACGGATTTTTTTTTTTCATGTGATCATCAGAACTCACTAAATCCACCCTAAATTCATACTTCCTTACACCGGGTGGTGGTCCTAAGAATATTATGTCGAGTATTTTTCTCAGATTTCAACGTTCTGTTGTGAAACTGTTGGAAACCTCCTTGCAAAACATGGCTATGTGCAATCATCGAAGTTCATACCTTTGATTAGCCGCGCATGTGAATAATAATAATTATAAGTAGTTGGAGGTGGTGGTCCGTCTTACCCACTCTGATCGGACCCCGCTTTCTTCAACTAGCAAATGAAGATTTATGCAGTATGTGCGTGTTCATTCGGGAAAAAAAAAGAGAAAAAGAATAAGGAATAGATTGGGTTTTTTCTTTAATTCTTAGTCTGCTCTAAGTTTGCAGTTCAAGTTTGGTAGAATAGCGGGTAATCTCCGTTTACACATGATGTGTTTATACATTGTGTAGATAGCAGTGGTTCATGTGTTAACAAAAAAAAAAAAAAACAACAAAAGCGCTTCACAACTACATTATTTGACCAAGAGCGGGAAAATCGATTTAAAACATGCAATATCGTTAACAGACATTTCTTTGGTAAACAACACGACTACGAATAATGAATAGGGTGATTCTACATTGCATCAACATTGACTAATTCAATACAGTGGTCTCTTCCAATTCGTGGCTTGTTGCCAATTGCTGTAAGTTCAATACTAGCAGTGTACAGCTATCCGTAGTGACGCATCTTACTTTGTTCTGACACAAAGAAATGAGCCGAGTTTATTTGTGTGTGTGTGTTTTTTTTTTCTGTCAAATTCAATAATCGAAAGTTTTGAAGAAAAAAATACTTGTGTGATCAATGTAAGGTACTATGACTTCTTTTCATGGTTATTTTGTGCGTATTTGTAGACTGTAATACATCTTCTTGGGAGCAACTAGAGTGGGATATAAGCTCTTCGCGGAAAGTTAGTAAAGGAATCAGTTCACACAATAAGAATTCCACTTGTACTGCACGAAAGTATAGCCAACCCAAAGAGATTATAATCTCTTTGAGCCAACCAAAGAAGTATAATTGTACCTCCTCGACCCAACTTTATAAATTTGAGAATGACGTTACAAGTGGAGCACTGATCTCTATGGATACATAGAAATCAATGAGGTAGAGCTTCCTACTACAAGACTAATGTTCCAGTATCATAGCGCAATAATTTTGCCGCAGAGGGCAGCATTGTATTTTCGGCTTTCGGACTCTTTGCGCACACTGCTACCGTGAATGATGCTGTACTGTCTCTTCTCGTTGGGCTTATCTGACGTTGGTACATGTAACATGGTCAGCCCCCCATGTTTCATTCGATGAATGCTAAGGACGTTTTAAAGTATAGACGAGGGGAAAAGAAAACGTTTTGCTACACTGTCTTTTTATTTCAAATAGATCAACTCTCTAGGTAAACATATCCACTTGTCGAGTTGTTGTCTAATCTGTTATCTTTAAGAGCTAAAACCAGCCATACAGGAAATGCAGGCGTAATACATTGCATCACCTCAGCACTTTGTTCATTTAAATTCTCATTGGAATTTACTGTACTTTTTGGATGTACATGTATAAAGATTATGTATAATCACCCATAATATTGAAGACAGCTCTATCGGTTTTCAAAAAAAAAAAAAACAATATTAAGATGAAGTCAGACATCAATTTCAGCACATTGTGAAATATTGCGCATGCCATGTATTTCCTTAATTTCCTTGGGAAAACTAAACACTTGCTGGACCTGGTCATGCACCAAATAGATGCAAATAAATTTCATCAATACAGATGGGGTAATAATCAACCTTGGCAGATCGAGAGGACAGCTGGTCTTCAAAAGACATTTGGGCCAGAAGCATGAAGAATTTTGACTTTTTCATCTGGCACACAGGCATTAGCCAAAAGTCTCATATTTCATACCAAACTCATCCAAGGTGGTCAATGAGGGAAAAAAAGATTGTGGAATCCCCCCCCCCCCCCTTTTTTAAAAAAATAATTACTTCCATGTTGCCTTGCATTGGACGCAAGTAATTTGAAATAATATGTTATGAATATGACATAGCAACCCGTCATTAAATCTTTGCTGAACTGGGGGCCTGGGGGGGGGGGGGGCCTTTTTATGAAGTCAGCACATAAAAGTCTTCACATAAATCTCAGAATGGCCAAAGTCGCTTGTTTATGTAGCTTTGAGAGACTTTCAAAGAGAAGTACAATCCATTTCATGAAGTCTGTCGTCAGTGTATCTTATGAGCAAAAAGTTTCTTGCAAGACTTTCATGAAACGGACCCCAGGACTGGCAGTCATTACAGTACATTCAAACCTCATGTTTTCACCATTTTTTTAAAAGTAAAACTTGAGTACCAGTGGTAAACTGTCTAATGTCACTCATTCTCTTCTGTTCTTGACACAAACCACACAAAACATATTGTAATACACATGACATACACAGTCACAGTTGCAATGACACCAAGTAATTACAGACCATACATGTTGGATATTAACAAAGAGGATTTAAACAGGCAGATGGTTTAATGTCTACAACTTTAATTCAAATAAATGGTGAAATTTTTGATAGTTTGCCATTCTTGCTCCATTCATGAAACAAAACATCTTATTTTTTTGCATACTATAATAATATGAAAATATGCAATGATATGTACATTTACACACAAAAAATAAAGATGTCTAATTCTTGGTTCTCGTCATTCATCACCTCTTTGCTTGGTGTGTGTCAAAAACGACCAATCACACAGCACAACAATGTCACATGACATCACACTGCTGCTGAATAGAGAGTTGTATGTATGTCTCAAGATAGACTCTATACATCTCTCATCATACACTTTTGTGTTTCTCGTCACACCCAAAAGTCCCAAGGACTATGGTATCTTAAAGTGATCCAGAAACACAAGTCATACATTTGTCCAATATTAATCTGATTTTGGAAGGTGATGCCACAGGACCCACTACCGGTTGGTACCTCACGGGTCATCCCACAAGACCGACACCCATGAGTCATACAGCCCACGAGTTCCACATTGAAAAAAGATCTTTGAGTCATACAGCTCACAAGTCATACAGCCCATGAGTTCGACACTAGGCAAATAAAGCCCATGAGTTCGACACTAGGTAAAAACAGCCAACGAGTTGGACAGATACAACATGGGGCTTAATGTGTCGGTCTCGTGGGCCTTGTTAGCTTAGTGTCGAACTAATGGGCTGTATGACTTGTGAGCCGTATAACTCATGGGCTGTATGACTCGTGAGCTCTATGACTCGTGGGTTGTATGACATGTGGGTGTCGGTCTTGTGACGTGCACCTTATCTCACTTCAAACTGATCCAACTGTAATGCCACCAGGAGGCAGTGTCACATTTTCATAAAGATACAAGAATCTGTTGAAAGTGGACATATTTCAGCATAAGAATACCTTTCTTAAGAACACAACTCTCCTTTCTGGACTGCCCATAAGCAAATGTGCTACAGGTTTCACAATGAAACCTGCCATGTCTAGCTCATCAATGACTTACTCCATCCCAGCGAACGAATATGCATTTCTGGCCAACAAGTCTGTAGCATACACCAGGAGTGACAAAATCAACATTTCAACCAATTTCATTGGATTTAAAACAACTTCTAAAAATAGCATCTACAGTAAAATTTGTAGCTCACTATCTGTACTCAGTGTAATAAAGTACTTAACTCACTTAACATAATAGGAGATATTTAGTGCTAGGGATGTACACACTTTCCCTTCAACTTCTTGATTAGTATGTGACAGCAACCTTGCTGAATTAGTGTCAAAAAGGCATGACATAAGAATGAGGCAAATCTGGAATTTATGACCAGAAAAAAAAAAAAATCTTTTCTTAGACAAGTCTGAGTGCAGTTATGGCGAGTGCAGTTATGGCATTGCATTAAAATCTTTTGATGTCATCACAGGGCAACAATAATCTATGACTTGGCATCAATCTAATCCTCGGCATATAAACAGTATTTATATGGAGAATATTTGAACATTTTCAAAAAACGGCAACAACCAATGGGATATTCAAGAATTACTTCAAACAAGTTTTACAGTATTACTGAAATTTTCTTGAAGTGAGATGAAACGAAAATCAAATGCACACTTGAGCATGCAGCAAACCAGAAGCCACAGAGCCCACACTACAGTACTGTCAGCATCTGGCTTAGATGCATAAATACAGCACAAATAGCATTACCATTACACTATCTATTCATGCATTGCCTGGTAATCATGTGTGAATCGCATCAATATATACATCATGTGAGATACAGCATTCTGATGGATCACAGTTTTAGCTACCTCCTGCGCGTAACACATCTGCCTGCACGAACAAGTGGCCATATTTGACGAATGATGTAGCGAATTATGTTGAAATATCGTAATCACACAAGTCAAGACTTGAAGTAGCAACTTGTCTCCAGTTCTTGTGGTTACACAAACCAAACCTGGGGTCTGTTTCATGAAGTCATCACATAAAAGTCTTTACATAAAACTCAGAAAGCGGCCAAAGTTGCTCATACGTAGCTATGTAGAGAAGTAAAATCCATTTCATGAAGCTTCTCAAAAGTGCTCGAAGCTTCTCAAAAGTGTGTCTTTTGAGTCTCTCATGGACATTCATGAAACAGACCCCTGGCATGCCTACAAGTTTTGGTAAGAAAGCTATATTTTGTTTTTCTTTGTTTCTCTCTCTTTTTTTTTTAAAGACTGTCATATCAACCTAGCAACATTAGCAAGAACCAGCATTCAAACAGCAGCCACAATACCAACTGCTCCTGGGGCTTCCAAATATGCATCAACATTTGTCACTTCATCACACAGTATCAACAAGACTGCACTCAAATCTGAATTCTGCAGTCAGGAAAAGGTCATATGAATCAACATTATGTCCTCAACAGTAGCCTTGATATAAGTCAATAAAGATAAAATGCTATTAAGACATGCACTCATCATATACATACGAAATGCATTCCTCTCTGAGAAATTTAAATGAAACAGTCCATTTTGTCTTGGTACTGTAAAAGTGGAAATTTTCGAGCATTTCGCGCTTCCAGAAACCAGTGCAGAAGTATAAACATGCGAACATTTTTGCACATCATATGTTCCGTTAATGAGTGTCTCGATTCTGCAGAATTAAAAACATGTGAAATTCATCTTACCCAGCCGAGCACGAAAAATTACATGCACGAAAATATCCACTTTTACAGTATATGAAAACAAAATAACATAAAACTCTTTGTAAATCAAAGTCACGTAATTCACAGTATTACCCAAATAAAAGTAAATACTTAGGATCAAGATATGTAAATATGTAGTTTGTATAGTGAACACTGGCTATGTGAGAACTTCTTGCCAAGTCCTAAGAGATTGAAACTAAGTAGAATTGATGTGCGAAACCTTTATATATCATCATACATGCATAACTCTGCACAGTGTGAGATGTTTAGCATGGCTTGCTCAGTGCCCTTCACCCATTGAGGACGAGTCCCTAGTATACTCGCGCAAGTGTCTTTGGGAAATGCGTGTTGTAGCAAAATCAGTCTGTCCTAAACGGGTTAATTTAAAGTCCCTATCTTGATACATCATAGTATTTAAACTCATAAGCCAGCTGTATTGCTGATCACAACTCTTTGCCACCCGTAACACCCTTATAATAGTCCATGTTATCTTTCCCTGCATTCTAGCAAACCATGCACATATTCCTGTCCACTAAAGAACCTGTGGCATGGAGGGTTCTTAGAATGGGAAGGGGGGGGGGGGGGAATGAATTGTGTACAACTTTAGCACTGATCTCTACACAAGTACACCCACAGCTGAAGAATCTTTACTAGAGTCAACTGTTGCCGATGAGAGTGCACTTCAATTCACATATTCACTGACACGTGGCTTACGGGTACTTTTCGCAGTTTCGAATGTACCCCCGTAAGCAGCAAATGAAGACCAATCCAATCAGACCACTACCAGTAATGCTTCCCTGCTCTACTGAAAGCATACCACAGTACTCCTCTTTCTGTCAAAAGTGTATAACTACATCTTAAATCTTGACTGCAATGTCATAAATATATTACAGCAAAACAGCCTACAGAACAGTTACTGTGCAGAGGTAAATCTATAATGGTTTGTTTTCAATAAAAAGCTTTAAGAAAGGAGTTTATGACAAGAAATTTCAAGTGTAAACCATTCTTGGGACAGCATCCACAAAATGATGTAGTGCACTGCACCATTATCAACCAAATACATTACTGCTAAATGCTTATCCCACTTTTGATGGTAAGAATTCATATACAGTCAGATTTTATTTTCTTCAGTATGAACGCATGCTACAGTACCTGGTACAATGCAGGTCATTGCAATCACAGTGACCATAACTCAAAAGTTTCACTGGTCTATAGTATTCTGATTACAAGTGAAATCTGTCAGCATAGTAAAGAGTCCACACGACTGCAAAAAACATCATGCATTTACATGGAATTTTCATTTTGTAAGATATATAGCAGACATGATCAATCGCTTCAATGATGTTTTCATGGAAGTTTCTAAAAACAAAGACATAAAGAGATATCAAAGATGAACTAAACAGCGTGAAAGGAGGGCTCAAAATATTTCTATTTACAAAAGGCTAGTTTTCACTATTTCAGCACATGGTATAAAAGTAAGGGCTTGTTATTACATATTCAGTGACTTCCTACAGTGAGCATGTCATTCTGATGCTCTTTGGGAAACAATGTAGAACTGTCCAGTGCATGTAATCAATGTAAACAAGGATAAGGTATGATTAAGAATTATCATATTGTGGGTGCACAGGTGAGGCCATACATTTCACGTCCTCTCATATTTTCCCCTACAGTCAGACGTTGGTATTGGAGAAATATACAACATATGATTAGTCCATCATCTATGCATTACAAAGAAGTGTACATTTTCTGCAAAATCATTTTTCCCCTTTACTATTTGTAAGGTGTATCCCAGTTACCCTTGCTTGATAATTTCTTCTTAAACAAATACAATTTAGTTTGCCAAGGAGAACTAAACATTATTCAGTCAAACCTGTGTAGAGTGACCACTTACATGTAAGAGAAACAATGACAATGGTGTATGTACTTGTACTGTAAGTAGGTTAGCGGCTCCTTGCTTACAAGGCTTAACACAACAGTTAGTCAGGAAAATGGATCTTTTGTACATGTCATATTCATCTACCCTAGCAAAATAAAAAAAGGGTGAGAAATGAAAATATGGTGATACACGTAGAAAGGACTCAACATTGTGAAAGGACTCTACATTGTGAAATACTGACCACAGGAGATCAATATGGTGGCTGCTGTCTCCACTAAAAAGGTGACCACTGCACACAGGCTCTTCAACTTAGTAGTTCTCCAAGAGAAAATGTTTAAGGCCACCTGAGACAGGTGGAGCTTAAAGCAGGTCAGTGTTAAAGCCAAAACATAGTTCTCGTATGCCTGCAGAAATGTCAATTATTGCTCCAAAATGTACACATACTATGCATAAGAAATGAGTGAAATCACGCTGTAATAACATGCTTTCAGTTGTGCACCGACATACAGTATATATGTGACATATTAGCCAAACAGGTTTGACAGAAGTCCAAAATCTTGCAGCTTACCCGATTGTGGTTGCTATGTAATTTTTCATACTGTACGAGCTGAAATTTTCGCGTACAGATATTTTAGCGAATTGCTACTTGGAGGACATTTTCGCATGTTGTTAATTTCGCGGTTGCGAGGGTCTAACTGAACTTAGTTATTCGAGTGTTGTTATTTCGCGGTTCAAAGGCGATTTGCGAAATTCGCGAAAATAAAACCACCGCGAAAATTTCAGCTCGTACAGTAATCAATTACAAATAATCGACAAATCGGGCCACAGCAATATCCATCAATCTTCTTCACTAAGATGAATCACATGTGGATTATGATTACAAGGGCACAATCGATCATCATGTACAGTGTAACATTCTACCTCCTCACAATGCTGAATGGAAAGAGCAATCCCAGAATAAAAGGCTTTTACCATTTCACACTTTTCAGCTCAAAATACTACAAAAAAATAACTTGTTATCCCGGCAAATCCATTAGCCAGACATGTTTCTTGGGAGAGCTTTCCTATACAATGCAAGCAAATTTGAATTGGTAAAGATGAATTCTGAGCCCCTACGAGTACTATGTTTTAGCTTTAAGACACAACTTGACCAAATATCTTGGATAAAGGCTGCCATTAGAATTGCCATTCTTTTGGATAGTCTCCTAAAATATTTAATTACCAGGAACAAGGGTCACTACCTCTGTCGTGCACAGAGCAAGCAATTAAAGGGGCAACCCATCAGTTTTCTCCTGCCCACTTCAGATCAACAGGCCTTAGTTTATTGATCTACTGACACCCACAAATTGAAGCAATCAGTATACTGACGTTTTCACTGTAACTGTGAATCAATTTTGACATCACTGGATCTTAAATTCAGACTTGGGAGGTGTCGTGATCAATGTAGAATTGTTTGGAAATACTTCACAACATCTAATTTGGGTAATTCTGAGCTCACAATAAAAACAATTGAGTCCAATACCAAAGTCTTCAAACTTCTTGCAGTGCAAGAAATACACAAAAATGTTTGTTTTCAAAGATATAATCAAAAATGAAACACATTTCATTTGTCTGTCCACATATGTCTGTCCACATACATGCTTCATCTTAAAGGGGACTTCACAATGGAGGCTGTCTGTTGATTTTCACCTTCTTGTTGGAGTTGTGAGCTGCCCCTTCTGGTTCCACACTGGTGGCAGCAGACCTCTTACGAGACCTGCTGTGTCCATTCCTCTCTTTCTCAGTGGTCGTCTCTGTACTTCTGTGTTTCTCATGATTGTTATTGCCTGTAAGTTTGTTACCTCCGGTGTCACGCCCCTCTACCGTCAGGCTTCCCCTGGGCGACGCCCCCCTCCGCACTGACCTCCTAGACACATTCCGACTCTCTCCGTCCCCATCACCATCTTCCCTGCAGGTCGTTTGAGTCTCTTGTTTGGTGGAAGGCTCCCTATTATCACAGGGGCCAACCACAGCAATCGTGGACTTCACTTTGGCTCCACCCTCATCCGTGTCTTCATCCTGGTGGTCGCCATGGTGATGGCGATGATGATGGTGGTGATGGCGGTGGTGGTGATGGTGATGACGTGATGAGTAAGATCTTGATGGCAAGGTAGGGGAAAGCTGCTTGTCTTTGGATTCTTGTCTTCGCTGCTTATGGCTCTGCTTCTTCTCAATGGAGGAAGCTATTTCCTCCGTGGACAGTGATGGCCCTGGTGTTGGCTCTAGTCTTGGTGCTTCTGGAAGAACTCTGAGTTATATAGAAATGCAATCAGATACACACTGGACGGGAATTCATAGTTATTCATCAGGCATATATTCATAAATAGAGCAGCCACATGCCCTGAAGACAGCGCACATGTGACACAGTTACAACAATCTGTAGGCTAAACATACAAAGAGAAATGCTACTCGTCAGTTTCTTGCTATTTTTTCATGTATTTGTTCAATTCATTGAATGTTGTTTTGCTGCCATTTGCTATGTTTCAGCACTACATCAAAGCTCCCAGACAAACAGAAGGTTAGGATGTCAGTAACATTCACTTCCCCACCCCATCTCACCCCCCCCCCCCAACACACTTAAAAAAACCTACTAACATCAACAATAACAACAATCAAGTGTTCTAATATAACAAATGTTTCACAAGGTGTTTACAGCACTTGAGCAACAACTTCTGGGCAAAAAAATCAAAGATATTTCTCTAACCCTTTTACAATGAAATAAAGCATGAAATTAACAAATGATGAGAATACAGCATGTCAAGATTAGTATCTCTTGCTGTCCCCACTTGAATCTGTTTATTATGATATCTATGATAACTCAGATGGTGGTTTATGATGATGATGATGAACTATGCAGCATGCCTGAACTTGACCTTTGACCTTTGATTATTCATCTCAAAATGCAATCCCTTCAGGTGAGCTTGAAATACCTTGCACACAAATGTGCGATAGGGGAACACACACACACACACACACACACACACACACACACAATCAGTAAAGGTTCAAGGTTTTTGGCAGACAGAAATAAGAATGAATAGAAGGGGAGAACCTTTTACAAAACTTACATGTACAATGATTACAGAGACCTTGGCCCAGTGAGAGGAGGGCCTGTTAAAATTACAATGATCTGTAAAAATTCAGTGTCGAGTCCTAACGGGCTAACCTGCGTAAGATGATCACTGCCCTCCTGGATTTGACATCCTGTGGTCGGATACAGTGGGTCACCTCGTCAGCAGCATACCCACTAACATCAGAATGCCACAAAAAAGGTATAAACGATTAATGAGTTTGACATTAAAAGGATATGCAGAAGACTATGTCTCTAAAAGAAATAAAACTCTTCTACGAGTGTAATTCATATCATTTATGAAGCAAATTAAACTAGAAATGTCGCTATGGCGACTGGTATGCCTCCGCCATAATGCATGATTCTCCTAATAGGTCTATAGTACATGTGGACAATGTGTGATTACATTTTCACAAAATTGGCAAAATATTAAAATGACATGTTTGTCACAAATGTATTGAATGTTTACCTTCCTTGACCTATGTTTAATTGGATGAATAGGAGATCATGTATTTGGGGATTTAAGAACTTTAACTTGACTTTGACCATTTCATATTAGTTTATGCACTGAGTAATTTTCAAGGTATGGAGAAGAAGCGCAATTTCTGTATTGAACAGTAAATTGTTATCATTTTCATCTGGCCTTTGATTTATAAGAGAAGCACTGTCAGGCAGAACATACATAAATTCAGCATGTACTAAGTTTCAAGATAACTTGAGCCACTTCCGAGATATGGAGAAAAAAGTAAGTTCAGCACTTTCACTTGATCTTTGACCTTTTGACCTTTGACCTTCTTGGCAAAAAAAAAAATCCTAGAGAATCTCTATTGGGTTAGACATGCATACATCAAGTTAAAAAAAAAAATATCCTGCTGGCATTGCAAATATAAGGAAAATAGTAAGATTTTGAAGTATTGCCCTTGACCTTTGACCCCTGACCTTTGACCCCATGAACCCTAAATTCCCTAGATAACCACTGCCAGTCAGTAGATGCATATACACTATGTTCCATGAAGATACCTTGAACAATTTCCAAGATACAGAGAAAAAAGTGAAATTTTAACATTTTACTTGACCTTTTGACCTTTGACCTTTTGACCTCATGACCCCAAACTTTCACCAGAGAATCTTAATTAGGTAGTACATGTATACACTAAGTTTCAAGAAAATATCTTCAGGCATTGCATAGATATGGGGGAAATAGTAAAATTTTAAGCATTTGACCTTGACCTTTTGACCTTTGACCTTGAGCATGTGCACCCAAAAGTTGATAGGCACAACTTCACCCCCTAATACACATACATGCCAAGTTTCATTAGGATACCTCAAAAGGTTTTGGTAGTTACCCTGTCCACAAAATTCATTACGGACGGACGGAAGGACGGACGGACGGACGGACGGACGGACGGAAGGACGGACGGACGGACGGACGGACAACCCGAAAACATAATGCCTCCGGCACCACTTCGTGGCGGAGGCATAAAAACCACTCCCTAGGAAAGGAGCTCTTCAAACAAGAATTCTTTTTCAGGTAACAACTCAATATCAACTCTGTGATATAAAAGAATAAGTTACAATTTGTCTTGTGTCACTTTAAGCTGAACACAGTATACTTTATATGCCCAAGAGACATATTGTTAGTCATTTGATATTAAAGTTACCAATACCATCCCACTGTTATCCCACAGATTCTCCTGCATTTCTGAATTACTTGATGACCAGAATTCCTGATTACGCATCTTTGCAGCTTCAGCAACAAAAAGAAAGTTCCAACACTGAAGGAATCACTGGTTCAGGTAGACATGAGGGTGCTACCAAAATTTACTTGCTGCTTGCCGAGAGCACCTAAAATTATACGTCTGGTTGGTTGATGTGAATGGGCACCAGCCTGTTGGAAATACGAGGCTCTTGTCAACTCAGGCAAGCTGGAAGAATAACTATTTGTGTACTGTACAGCATGTCCCACAAAAAATGAAACCAAGTTTCCTTGCAATCTTTTACTATCGAAATCATAAATTTTCTTTGTGAGATATACATGAATGGAAAGATAAACTTTTCTTCTTTCATTTGATGTACATGTACATCTTAATGTTCATCATTCATGCATGACTGAGTTAGAACAACGAACAGTGGTGCTATTAAAATTTCATTTGCACGCGAAAATGGTGACTTTAAGTGAATTTTCAGACTTTTAACGTTACATTTGCGAAAAACAAAGTTCATAACCAAAATATCCATGTTTTCTTCTTTCTATTGAGACCTTATGCGTCAAATATGAATAAAGCATGCTTGAGTAAAATGGGCATGAAAACATGCTTCATTTCTACCGATTCTACGGATAGTCAAAAAACAAGCATATATTAGCTCTCCCGATTTAGCATTAGACAATGGGCTCACCTGCGCAATTGAAAACAATGGCAGTAGAAAGAGAGGTACATCACTTTATCTATCACTGAACTTGTGCTTCAAACGTACAAGTGCACAGCACAAAGTCATCTTCTGGGTTGTTGTTGTTGTTGTTGTTTTTGTTATTGTTGTTGTTTTCTTGGGGGGGGGGGGGGGGCTCGGAAGGATTTTTCGGTCGGTTACTCCCCTCCCCTTCAACATTCCGCTGATGCACACCCTTTGCTCTGTGGTTTGTTCTATGGTCAGGCAAGCTCACGATCATGTGCTAATTTACGACCCTATTCCAAACTGTCTGTAACATTCCCTTTTACTCCCACCCTTCCCAGGGGCGGATCCAGGAATTCTGTAAAGGGGGGGCGTGACTAATATTTCTGGTGCCACTTCCGGGTTTCATTTCATTGTTTTTCTTTTTATTTCTTTTGTTTTTTACGAAAAATAAAGGGGGGCGTGCGCCGGTTGCGCCCCCCTCTGGATCCGCCACTGCTTCCTGTTTGTGTAAATTCATTGAAGCATGAAGGTCACTGTTATCTGCCAAGTCTGGCAGGTGCTGGGAAAGCTAACTGTCTCCTTATTTTAGTATCCATCTTTCTGGGTAAAATGGAAGCATATTTCCAAATGAAGTTTTCTCGAGCAGGCATAAATCATTTTTTACGCACGAGATGTCATATGAAAGGAAAAAGAATGGATATTAAGGCTATGATTTTATTTTTTGTAAAAGATTGCTGAAACAGCCTGAAAAACTCATTCAAAGTTGCCATTTGCTCATGCAAATGAAAATTTAGTATTACTGTCTATTGTTCTAACTCAGTCATGCACGAATTATGAACAATGAGTTGTGCATCAAATGAAAGAAGAGATGTATACCTTTCCATTCATGCACATCTCATTAAGCAAATATATGATTATGATCACAAAGAATTGCACTGAAACTCAGTTTCGTTTTTCCTGGGACACGCTGTACATGTAGTACCCCAATTCATTAAAGGTCAATGTCATCTCATCAGGCCTCAACACATGGTACACGAACCACTTACTAACCTGAGGGTCATGACGCAGCCGCGGGGAAGAGGAACAGACATTTTGGGCTTCGACACCCGGATGGGACGAAATGAGAACTTGCACCCAAAACTCAGGGCAGAGTCGCTGAGAAAGGATGCAGAGATGATCGGCCTGTCAAAGATGTGAATGGGGTCGACGTGGGACACGATGCATCCACCCGGCTGGTAGTCGTTGATCACGGCACTGTTTACAAACCCTGTGAGCATTCATGGTATAATAGGAATAAATTGATGTTTCTTTTATGTCGGAGAATGCACAAATTTCATTTTATAAAATTGAGGCAATTCAATATCTCTTAACAATGGAGAATGCATGCTTAGGACCCAAGGGATAGAATCATCTTCTTAGTGAAGGACTGTACTGAATACATTGTACTTTTCGGTGTTCTCGGCATTAACTTGTGTAAACAGTGTTTTTAGGGCTCCTAGAAACATTGACCAATGAAAATGGGTAGAATCAAGGCCAATTCTAATCCAAAATGACATCTAATCTGCTTTGTGTAAATTGTATGGCAAACTTCATTTCCAGAGTGTTACATTATAGATAGGTCAACAATAAGAAAACATAACGGGAAAAAAAAGACTTGACAAAAACCAAACAAATATGCACTACTACAGTAGTACTCACCATGGTTACCTTTTGCACCTGTCTGAGATGCCTTTCTGAAAAAATCAAGTGCTATACAACAACTGCTGCAATGTACTGAAATTGCCATCAAACATGAGGAATATGTACCTTAAAATAAACAGAGATTCTAACAAAAATTCTAACACCTTTAAATTTATACATTACAAAAATTTATACACTAAGAGATTACAAAAATGCACACACCATTGGGAATAATTTCAGCCTGCACCAGCTTGCGAATCACCAGATCCTCAATCCAGTTAGGAATTTCATCCACTTCTCCTCGAGGGTAGAGTCTCTCTTGGCCGGGCCCCTTCCTGGTCAGCTGAGACCCATAGGTGTAGCCCTCCCCAAAGAAATATTTGTTTCGCAGAGGCGCTCGATCAACAGTGTGATCACGGTAGACTCCTTTGGCTGCGATTTCAACCACCTCATTAATCTTTTCCTCAATCACATGACATTCTTCGTCAGAAAAGAGCTGCCTTTGGGTAACCCCTGACTGAATCTTTTTGACTTCTTCTATCTCTTCCTCATATGATTTAGGGTGCCAGTATCTTTCGCGACGTCGTTTCTTTCGTCGAGACGATGTCGAGGTGAATTTACCATTATCACCACCTGGCAACCGCTGTTGATCATGATGATTCGAGTTGCTGTGCCGATGGTGGTGCAAATCAAGTTTAATCCGCAAGTCTGTCTTCTCCCGGGCCATTGACATTGTGTTGTTCTGGTTCCCCAGACGTCCACCTCAGATGCTAGATAAACACGCAATCATCATATGACAATGAATCATTGCACTTTTTAATTTTAGCAAAGATACGATTGTTAATCACTGTTGTTAACATGCAGAGTGTATCTGTGTACATGTACGTAACTACATGTATACTTGGGTGACCCGCACCTCGTCATAGTTAATGTTTGCCCATAATTGAATCACATTTCGCCACTGAAATTCTTTGAAATCCAACTCACATACAGGAAAAATGCTGAAAATTCCAATGGAATCACAAGTTCACTGATCGATTTTGAAAATTTGCAGCTATCGTCATCAAAGGCGAACGATGCGAAAAAGTTGCGCGCTAAGGAAGGGGCCCGCAACTCGTCACCCGCTCTGCCATAGACTTAGCACATAAAAGACGTGTGCGGGTGACCGTGATGTTCCCATAGACATACACGTAAAAGATGCGTGCGGGTGACATATAACACGTATTCCTATAGCCCTATTAAAATTTCAGATTTTCGCCAAAATCTGTTCGGTTTTCACCACAATTTGCTTGGTTGTGGTAGTCCTGCCAAGTTTCAAGCGTACAGAACACAGTCCTGGGCATACATTTTTGTTCAGTGCGCTCAAAACGATTTTAAGTGGGGTGACGGTATTCGGGCCCCTGACGAGGTGCGGGCACCTGGCTATACCCGGTAACGTTTGTTAGACAAATATACACAGCCCAGCTCAGTCAGTAGCTGACGCTGTATGAATAGCAGTGCTTCGCACGGCGTCTGGTTGGGCTACTACTGTGTACGGAGAGTAGACAAGACAGTAATGTAATTTTGTAAGTTGGAGTCTAACAGTAACACTAACAACAGTAAAGTAGACTGTCTAACAAAAAGTAGAAAAAATGCCCAACAATACATCATCAGACTACAAAAAGGAAGTAGACTCGAGACTACAATGTAGATCGAAGTTCTAGACTATTCGTATCTGCTCTTCGTTCTCGAGTCCACGTAAGAAAACTTGAAATGAGCAACATGTCTTCTCTTGCTCAACAAACTGTTCGTGTTCTTATACAACCATACCATAAAATTACTCAACGATGGGCATGACTGAATGAAGTGCACTCTCGGGCCGGGATCACGTCTGGTCTCCGCAGCTCCGACGCGACTCCGAGTCTGACTGATGTAGTTTGAGGAATATTTCAAATGCCCGACGTTCAGACTAATCGTTAGTCTTCAAAGATCGTCGTGTCTGTGAATATAGTTGAATTCCACCATCAGTCAACGTTCCAATTGCAATCTAATTCAGATCTTGATCCTGCCTGAGACCATTCCACATCTCAGTATCTGGTCCTCCTTCCTTCATTGCAATACAGTCTGTACTACGTAGCATGAATGCATGCGATACGTACAGCATGCATGCAGCAGAGTACCGAACCGCGGATTAGCCACGCACTGATGTCTGCAGCATAGCACGGCCTTCCTCGGGCAGTTTGCCGGTCCGTCATCAACACACCACCGTTTTACATTACAAAAATCCCTCACTTCTTGGGATCTAACGTTAGTTCCGCTAGCATAGCAAGCACTCTCCGTCGAGTGAACGGCTAGTATGCGCGTGAGATTCAATGTGCGGGCTGAGCTTAGCAGAGCTACTGATACGTCCATTCGTGGTGTTGCCAAATTTTGTTTTTAACAAGAACACATGTAGCATTTCAAAGGATAAATTGTACACTTCAGAACACAGTATTTGTTTAAAAACTGTGCTGGTACATTTATAAGACAAAATTATTTTTGGTAATCAAAAAATGTTTTTTGTGTGAAAATGAATGTATTTATACTTGTGTAATTTTTTTATTAAATGGGAGTCAAGACGGCAAAACTCTTTACGTGACCGATTGATGACGCCGTACGTATGTACATATGTGCATACAATATGGACGTGTGTCCTTACACGATACACTGTACCATACCAGCGTCCAGTGGCGCGTGCAGTACTCGTTGTGTATGTTGTGGTTGTGGTGTGCAATCCTTATGTGGTACAGTGCGGGAGTGACGTGCGTACACTCGACACTGACGTCGACGACTGACACCAAGGTTGTGTGGCATGTATTCCATGTAATGCGTTATGTGCCTGCCTGCTGCATGCTATCTGCTAACTAGCTAACTACGTACATATCGATATTGATATCGCAAGCTAGCGAACAGTGCACAGTGTACAGCACAGGAAGACAGGAAATCTTGCCACCAAATTCCCTGCACTTTTAAGAAGCCTTCGGTTAATGTTGCGGTGAAAGGACATCACGAAGGATCTTCTCGCCCATTGCAACTAAACTGTGAATGATGAAGTACCATCGCTGAACGCACGTAGAGAAAATATGATCGTGAAAACCCGACAGATAGCGTAAGGAGAATGAGCGACAGCGCGACAGAAACTGGACCGTCTTGTTCGGCTGGATTGCTGTACATGCGGGCTCCGCCACCCGTGATAAACATCATCGCTCCAAGTGACTCGCCGAACACTAACAATAATGTTGAGCCGGGCCCGTCGGGCGAAAACCATAGTCAACACAGCGTTGCTTCTGCCTCAGATATGTTGAGTTCTTGTGTTTTAGGACCAGGGGACAATTTTAAGTGTGACTTTTCAAACTGGTCTTCAGAAACCTCCAAAGGGTTCACTCTTGGAGGCGCTGTAGCATCATCAGCCAGCGCCAGCAGGGGTGCAGGGGGCCCAAGTCTTTCAACTCTACAAGTGCAACAGCCATATTTAGACCTTGAATATGCAATTTCACCGAATAACAATGAACTTACAGAGTTCCATGGCAAGATAAAAAAGAGACGATTGCGATGCCGCAGAGGTGCAGTGGTTCTCCAGCGATCACCTGTTGGTAGATACTTTCAAGGTATGACTGTTTTGTACGTGCATGACCAGGATTCCAGGAATGGACCAGGCAGGCCTTGGCATGACCAAGGCAAAGCTGGCTGTGGTTTGATAGACAATAAGAATCATATTCAATAAATTTACATGATAATATTATTCGCAGTTCTAAAAACTCTTGATTTATTGTATTGTCAAGGTCAGTCCGGGAAATCCGCTCACGAGGACTGCCCCGCCTCATGAGGCCTCGGGGGGGGGGGGGGGGGGGGGGGGGGGGGCCTCAAGAAGCCCCCCATTCACTTTTTATTCATCTCACATCTGACGTATAAATTGTCGCAACTTTAGTCTTTGCACAGTGATTTTTTTGTTACACACACATGTCCACTATCCATGATGAAAAGAAGAAAAAATTCTGTCTGTTTTTTTTTCTTCAAAAATCGAGTTTTAATCAACCGATGCAGAGCGACCCATCAAAACACGGGCGCCAGCGTGTTCGCACAATGCAAGATTGCCACACCTACATAGCGGCCTGATCCGACTAAATATTTTCGGTGCTTTTTTCTGCAGCTCTCAACTCTCCGCGCACAATCGGCCTTGTGAAGCTGAAGTCTGACATCTTTTTACAAAAATTTGTACCCGGTAATGAGAAAAATAAAATCGGTACTAAACTGCTCTTGTGCATATAATCCAAATTACTATTCCACACTGATAGAGTAGGTGGGTACTCCAGTTTGTTTTCTGGAATCCCGCGACGCGAGTTACATCACATCATGCATCCAGCACATACAGACAGCGCGCAAGCTGTGAGATTTTGAGAGCGAGCTTGTGCACGCACCGGAGGATACAGTATCCTCCGGTGCGTGCGCAATCTCATGACTGGGTCTAATGGATAAAATAGGCTTTAGTTTAGAAAGATGTGGCAATCTGAAAAGTTAGTTACAACATTAATTCAAATAACCATAACATTGTTGCTTGTTTAGAATTTGTCAGTTCTACTTTTATTGAGGGTGCTATTAATGTATTTATCAGTGATCAAGTTTTGGAAGAAATATGTCAGATGAGGCGTGGTGCTGATATTACAAACTCATTTTGGACTGCTTTCCCACCATCAGGCAAATAAAATGAATGGGCATTTGCTTGTTCCATACATGGAAGTCTTTGCCTACACCAGCTACACTCAAATGTCTGTACACAGGCAAGTAGGAGAGTGGCACCAGGGTGGCACTGTGTATAGATTTCGGAAGTGCAATGCTCCTTCGGTGAAGCTCTGTGTAAGGTACAATGTAGCCCAACCAGACGCTGTGTGTAGCACGTACAGTGACAGGGCTGTGTTTGTAAGTAAGCAGTGTCACAGTCATTCTTTGGAGACAATCGAGGCGCTCATTTACAAGCTTCTCAGTATTTGATTTGTGCTCAAATCATCACAAATATGTAGCTATTGTTTTATTTCTTTTACAAATTGAATCCTTGTTGTGTCTTTCTCATAGATAAAAGAGAAGTAAGCCATAGATACCTCCTTTGAAATTCCAGTGTGGAGGGCTGCATATACCTCATTAATATACATGTATGAGATGGTAATGAAGTACCAGGTATTATTTTCCTGTTATTAGAAAAAAAAAATCACAAAAATCCTTCCCCCCCCCCCTAAAAAAAAAATCAAAAAAAAAATCAAAAAAAAAAATCAAAAATCAAACAGAAACAAAAAGCAAAAGTCCATTGTTCAGTACTTTAGCCAAAAGATGAGTATGGTATAGTCTTGGAGTATACTATATACTGAATATAAAACAGTGACACATTGATGACTTACATTGTAGGGGTTCCATGCTGTAGTGTGGGTGCTATATAGTAGAACAAGCAGTATCTTACGGAAAAAAAAGATGGTGAGGAATTTCATTTGCTATGTAAATACCATCTGAAAATAAAGGAATGGCACATTGTACATAATCTAAGAGTGCACTTCCAATCTTTATTTCCTTTACACATAGGTATCATATTGATATTTAGCCATTTGCATGACTGGCAATCACTATCTCTCTTTTAATAAGAAAACTTTTCCAAACTCAAACCTGCAATACCCATTTGTAATATTTGACATCGCTGGCAAAACAAAGTTTTAAGAAGAATTAACCAAAACCAATTAAATGGGAAATCAAATGCATAGTACATACTAAGGATCAACTGCAAAAGAAAATCACAACATGAGTGGTTTTGCATTTTTCTTGTGATGACACAGTATTTGTTTTTTGAAGTAATATGTTTCATTCATGAGATGATTTTCCTGTCTGAGTATTTATTTTCCACACATGTTTCATCATGACACATACTGAATTTTCCCTCAAAATTAAAAGGAAAGCAAAGCTCAAAGGCATTATAATTATAGCATCTACAACTTGTATTTGACTCAAGTGGTTTTCTCAATCTGTACATTTTGTACACTGAGCACTGGGCTTGAACACAAGCGGCTGTCAGGGTAGTGACAGATGGTATTATATTTAAAATGATGTAAGATCAGTGTTTTAGTACAATTGTACATCAGAATGTTTCTTCTTTGATAGTTTGTCAATGGTCTGCTTGCATACTGTGCTACGTGTAAGTCTGGGTGTCACTGTGGACCCCATTTTCATCCCTAAAGCCCACTGCATGCTACACAACTTTAGGTTGCACGACTAAGCGACTTTGGATCTGAAATAAACAAGCATGTTTATTCTGAGGCTATTGTTATTTATTTCGGATCCAAAGTCTGTTAGTCGTGCAACCGAAAGTCGTATAGTGTGCAGTGGCCTTAAGCAGATGAACTGAAATCCCATCAGCCTGCACTGCACTGGTCATGCAACCTACATGTAGACCCTGTTTCATATTTTAAAAGCACATTTTGGCTTAAAATTGTGTCTATGATTGAAGTACAGTCACCATTCCTGTATTCACTTTCTTCCTGGGCTTTTGAACATTTTATACTTAATTAAATTGGCTTGCACTTGATAATCTTGCAAGGATTATTACAGCTGTGTTTTGTTCTTTTTCCTCATCATCATCAACTCCTGATAGCCTATAAAATGAATGCTTTATGCTTTGTGGTTGTTGTTTCACTTGCCCTAGAGACTGTGAATGCAGTTAACTATTGGGCATCAATAAAACTTTGAAGAGTTGAGTGAGTACTGCACCTGGTCTACTCCCAAGTAATGTGAACATCTAAGTTTTTTGTTTTTTTTTTAAGCCTGAGAAGCCAGAGTAATTGCTTCAATATCAGCCTTTCCAATGGTCCAGTGTAGAGATTTTTAACATAAAAAAGTGGTAGACATCCACTGTGCAAGAGATGTGTAGGAAATCACCTTGGAAAAATATATTTTAGTGCAGGTCAAACATACTATAATGAAAAAGTACAAAAAAAAGCATGTAATATGATTCAAGGGTTCGACACTTTTTTTTTTTTTTTTTTTGGGGGGGGGGGGGGGGCACTGATGTCTTTAAATCTTAAATTTTGGTTGCCCAAAAAGATTTGTAGTGGCCTGAAATTAAAACAAAAGTAACAATTTATTTTGAAGCTTTAGTTCCCAGAACGGGCCACCTAAAAAAAACCTGCTAGCCCAGCATGAATTTTTAATGGCCCTGGGCCACAGGGCCACTACTGATGCTAAATCCTGGATTATGTATCACATTACTGGTAAATCATGTTTATGTACAGGAGCATTGCACATCTGCTTTAGCGATAGTAGAATGTGCAATTTTGTACAGAGAATGCTACTGCCTTGTTCTGGACTTTGTGTTTCAAAGATAATGATAAAACTAAAAGTGTGACCTGCGCATGACCCAGCCACCATCATCATTGGTCATTCTTAAACCAAGTGGCTAAGCCCCGGCTGGTAGTGGGCAAGTGGCTGATTAGTGAGCTGGTGTGAATTTCGATGAAGATCCACAATTGAATGTAAGCGGTGTCTTCCAAGGCATGGCTCACGGGAGGTGCGACGATGTTCCCTGTCATGTGTGTGGTTTTGTGTGGCAAGCAGATCCAGGAAAGACCTGTCTGGAGTGGAAGACACAAGTAATCAAATGCCAGGCGGCTCAGTGAACTGAAGGCCCCTTGCTAGGGCGTCTAATGGGATGAAACAGGTGCCTGACAAGCCGAGTCACTCCTTGGTTTAAAGGCAGTTGCCTAGCAATCAGTTCGCCCGGGCCTCCCACTTCATTACCACAAAATAATTCAACCCATTGGAAAACAGGATTTGTTCCACTGTCCACATAAAACCGATGTCATGTTTGGTGTGGATATGCAGAGAAGGAGTCTCGAGAAAAGTGTATCTTTGGATTTTCTTTGACTATGTACCTCATCACTCAGTCTGTTGCTCTAAAACCAATTACAAGTTTATGATGTGATATTTTTAATGGTCTTCTCTTTGCACCCATGCAGTATAGATTTGTTTGTGTGCATTGCAATAATGCAATCTTAAAGTGAACATAAAGCCAGTGCTGTTACCCACTAATATCTTTTTATTTATTTATTTGTTTTTGGACGTTAGAAAAGATAACTCAGGTGGTACATATTTCACAATCAGTATGCAGACATTTTGCATTAACTGGTATTGCTTTACAAATTTGATGATGGAAAAGTGCATGTAACAAAAAAGAAAATTGGTTCGTGTAATAATGTTGAGTATTGAGCTTGAAGTATGTAATAGTGTGAGCCCAAATTTGGCTCAATGAACTTTATAATATTTTTATGCCACTATAAAATAGCATGGAACTAGGCAAGACTTATTGGAGAGGTTCTCAGCCATTTCTTCTTCCTCTGAACTCTTGAGTTTGTGGTAATCTCTTGCAGAAGAATTAATGCAAACATTCAACCTTTAACTATGTGATCATATTAAGATATGTGCAAGTTAAATCATTCTGAAAACATTAGAAATATCATTGCAAGAATATTATTGAAAGACCAGAATTACAGAACTTATTGTTTTACTAACAAGAAAAGTGAATAAATCAATGAATAGAGTTGGGGAAAATAAGGAAAGAAAAGAACACACAATACAGTACAGTCTGTATGTGGTTACATGCATCCCTTTCCCTTTGTGCCGAGCATGTTTAAGGAGCCTGTTTGACTGCTCTGGATTTTGTCTTATTTTGTATCATGTATCATTTCAGGCAATCGAAATTATTCAGAATGTACATAGTTAAGCATACACAAATAATGAAAGTGATGGAGCACTTGTAACAACATTAGGGCAACAAACCATCCAAAATGTAACTAATGACTGCAAATATATTCTAGGGCTTTAAGGAGACCAATGATTTTGCCCTGTGCTTGAACTGCGATTCTTAGAGCAGGAAGAGAGTGTTTTAAAGCCTCACAACGCCGTGTAATTGCACTTCCTTGGCTACATTTAAAGCAGGACTGTGTATTGAATTAGCAGTCCTGGGTCTCTTGGTGCAGGCAATGCCAGTCACCATTTACATCATCTTTTGGAGGAATAATTGTCTTGTGTACAGGTGTACTGTTCCAGGAAGAGACAGATGAGAAAGAGAGGGAGATTGTACAAAGAGAGAATGAATGAAGAGAAAGAGGGGAGAGTGAGAGATGGAGAGAATTAGGAAAGAGAGGAAAGAAAACCTATACTTGCAGTACAAATGATATTTGAAGCTTTTAGAAGTGCTTGTCCATTTCATGAGTTATAGATTAACCCGTTGAGGACGAGTCTTGAGTATACTCGGGCAGGTGTCTATGAGAAATGCGTGTTATAGCGAAATCAGTCCATCCTCAACTGGTTAAGATTAAATCTGGCATCCATTTTCTTGGCGTGAGAATGTACAGCAATAAAGTCAAGCAATTGGATAAAAAGAAAAATGCTCTATTTGCTTTATAATCATTCAAACTCATATCAATTTGATGCTTGTAGAATGCAAATAAGTTGTACACTTATATAAGATTTTATGAGCTCTATTTGATGTATTTAATGTAGTAGAATGAAAAATACTTGTTAACTGATTTGTACTTGTTGGAGTATTTCATTGTAAGGAAGCTAGAGTTCATACCTGATAGTTGGTGATTTTAAGGATGTGCTTCTGGAGTAGCATTACAATCTTGTACCTTTGTTGTGATTAATTCATGAAGCTGACACTTTGTTTGCCTGTGTTTTATTGCCAGGTGAAAGAAAGCTGAGACTTGCTGCACAACAAGGGGAATATCATGAAGGTAAGTCTGTTGAACACTTGCTAGAATTTCACTGTGGGAAGAAATCACACAGAATATGATATAGCCCACACTCTTGAACACTATGCACATGATGATGTTTGTTGATCAATTCTCATATTTCTTTGTGGCAATCTTTGAGTGTGTTTTTTCCCCCATGGAGATGGGGGTGGGAGATAAACAATAACATACTTTTTAATGACGTAAAATGTCAATGCAGTATGGCTTGTATTTGGTCAAGGCAAGAAATGTCGTCTCCAAGATGTATACAAAAGGAATGATGGAGATTAAAAGAGATAGTTGTAAAGAACATGACATTCTTATAACTTTTACAGATCTGACCAAACAAAAGAACATTGATAGTAACTTTTGTGATTATATAATTTGCTAACTTAAATGATGGTAGTATACATGTATATTTCAACATGTCATGACCAATCCTACCATGATACACCCATGTTTCTATTTCATTTAATCTTTATCTTTTATTCTTTTTTCCATCTGTCTACCTATCCAAGTATCTATCTACCTACCTATGTAGATCTATCTTTCTATATCTCTATCCATCTCTTTATCTCTTTATCTAGCTACTGTTCATAGTGTATGTTTCCATCCATCCATCCATCTATCTATCTATCTTATTTTATCTCTATCCATCTATCTATGCATCTATCTACCATTTTGACAAGATATTCATTCATTCCTTTATTCTGTACATGTCTGCCAGGATTCACCTGAATGATTCTCACCATCCTTCTCTCCCTTGTCCTGATTAGTTTTAAGGTTGCTAGACGAGGGCATCAACCCGAACCGAGGAGACGACCGAGGGAGGACAGCTCTTCACTTTGCAATCACCAAGGGCTTCCGAGATATAGGTATGACAGGGCTGCACACTAACCAGGGAGGTGGGAAGAGATTCCCGCCTCCTTGCACTAACCCATTTTTCTACAGGTCCAACCTGTCTGTTGGACCAGTAGGTGCCCATTTTTTTCTATCTTTTACTGGTCCATTCCTGAAAAAGTTACTGGTCCAACAGTAATTTTTACTGGCCAGGGACTGTTGGACCTGTGCCAGTGTGTAGTGTTGGTTATGACGATACCACCGACAGGGGTAGATGAGTTTGGTCCACAGATCCATAGTACCTGGTATGCTCATGTACAGGCAGAGTTCTAGAAGTGACAAAGCATGTCTGTGGCAGACCTGTACATTTGTCTGGTGTCTACTGCACTGTGTGAAGGGTTTAATGGCATTGGTCTTGTTATCCAGTATATGCCAAATATTTTGCAAGGTTTGTTTGTTTTTTTGTTTGTTTTTTTGTTTGTTTTTTGATACAAATTTTGTTACTCTAGTGATGAAATGGGTAAATTTAACAAAATCCTAGAATATTAACTCTGAACCAGGCGTGAATGTGACATGCACGCTTATATTTCTCTGTTGACTTCTGTACCTTACAATTGGGAATTCAGCCACTGAGGATATTGTCGGGGAAGTCCCAATTCACACACACACACACACACACACACACACACACACACACACACACAAAGAAAATATAGGCTTGCTAAATTTGGCATATACAGTAAATCATTTGGAATGTCTTGGTATTACTTCAACTGAAGATGATTACGTGAAACATCATTTTGCAGTGCAGCATTGTGAGCAGATCGAAGAAATTTTAAGGTTTGAGGTATAAAGGGAATGACGGTATGTGAAGATTCCAGTGACAGACTTACAAGTGGCAAGTGTAGTCCCATTGGTGGGTGGAGCCTAAATCCACCTGTCTTCATATCAGCCCAACTTGCATCTCCTTATGAGTGTTGTTAATTAATGTATACTGCACTTTGCAAGCATAATATTTTGTGAACTAAGACTTGTAAGACAATGTTGCTAACGATGGAATTCATCATCTACTGTAAATGCAGATATTTTTGGGGTACATGAATTTTCATGTATTTCACTCTACTTCTGGCCAGCACAACTCTAAAACCCGCGAAAATGTCTTCACAATTTTCTCTGCTTATTTTGAATGGGTTGGCAATTGCATAGTGCAAATTCAAAAATCCGCGTATACAGTAGATGCATGTTTTGAGCTGCTCAGCCCCCAAGAAGAAGAAGATAATAATCACACAAAAGTATTGACGTTTGCAGTAGTACAGAATGAAAAATGAAAGAATTGTCCCTTTTCAGGAGAGAAGTTTGTGATTTCTTTCTATGGAGAGACTATGTACACTGTACAGCAGATTTATGCTATGGGAGGCAGTGGTTACTGTTATGTATCAGCAAACTTGGGGATTTTGTGAAAATAGAGAACATCTTAGAATACCACATATTCAGTAATTTTTGTTTTTTGTGAAAGAAGCAAAGACTGTGGGGCAGTATTAAATGTCTTGTGTCAAACATCACCACCCCCCCCCCCACAAAAAAAAAAAAGATGAATCAGCAAAGCTTTGTAATATTTATCGAAAAAACAAGATTTAAAGGGTAGCTGAGCAAGGATGAATTGCCCACTGTTGATGCGTGCCACACTCCTCACACCGCATATAGAATCAAGTCTTTGATTTTATGATGAAAGGCGTGACTTGGCCTGACCCTTCAAGCTTCCCGGGAATGTCATCACATATTTTGTACATTTTTTGAAAGATGAAGTACGCTGTACATAACATTCAGATCTTCAGGACATCAGTGGTGTGCTGTTAAAGGTCCTGTTTACCTTTGGGAGCAGTGATTTAAAACATGTTCAAGATATCACATTTGATGCATTATACATGTATGTGTAGGTCTGTTTTGTCACATAGCATCCTGCCATATAAAATGTTTGCAATAAAGCCTATTAAAAATATAAGGAGATATCAGAATTTTTCTCATTAGACCATAACTGGGGAGGGTTTAGTCTGGAAACATTTTTTAATAACTTTTGTTCACATTTTGTGTACTGATAGTTAGCAATACTCAACATTGATTATACAGATTCAAATTTTTGCAGTGGTTGTTTCTATCCCTGACTCACATTTAGAACTATTTTAAAGTACTTATGCTGAGTTTTTGTTTTTTCTGCAAATGGTAAATTATGCCTTTAATGAAGGGTCAGAGACTCTGATAAGATAGGTACCCCCCCCCCCACCCTGAAGAGTGTGACGTGTGTCGACGTGCTGTCGATGATCCCATACCCTGTAGGCAGAGCCGTGACATACTTTGATTGATTGCACTCCCTATGTCACATGTCACATCAGTGGTTTGTGTCACGAATAGTTCCTACCCAAGGCCTGTATGTTTACGTCACGTTTAATGTCAGGGGAAAAAAAATGAAAGTGCGTCACAATATTTTTCTTGCATATGCCCAAGATCAAACCTAGTCATTTTATTTTTCTCAAGGCCACAGCTGCTCCCAGTATCGTAAATGACTGCAGAAGATATAGCTGTAGATAGTTCTCATCATTCGTTTAGAAGAACTTTTATACATTGTAATTCCGATTGTAGTTGTAGAGTTCCCTGTTGGATAAACCTGTGATAAACTGTAATGTGTACACTCTATCACTTCAGGAAAAACTCCTCACATACCACTATGATATCTTCTGAGTAGTGGCACACTATTTTGTGCCTTTTCATATCCATAGGCTGCTCCATTGTGCAACATGTACAGACCTAAATAAATTTTCTATTGCAACTGATTGACAAATTGCAATTTGTCAGTCAGTTGCAAAAAGTTTCTCTTGTTCCTTTACACATCACAAAGAATAATCACACTCCTCATTGCTAAGAAACAGCTTCCATAGTAACTTCAAGCACATATCAAGGTTCAGTCTCATTCCATCTCAGACACTCTAAAACCAGAAATTTTTGCATGCCTCAAACTTTTGCAAATGTTGCAAGGAGCCAAGATTCGCAAAAGTAAACTTTGTGCAAAAGTTCTTGTCTATGCACAATGCAGTGAATGGTAGTCACCAATTTGCAACAGTTTCATGCCACGAAAAAGGCCATCGGCTCCAATTTCCCATGCTGAGATAACAAATGTCTTGCTGTACAGTATTGTGTTCATTCAATAACTTTCCACAGCTTTGAGCTATGACCACAAAACTCAGACCACAGGTACATCACCTATTTAAAAGATGCCAGTCAGATTCGAATATTGGTGAAGTCAGACAAGGTCAAAGGTCAAAAGTCAATGAACTTACATTAAAAACCCTTTAATCACAGCTTGCGATAATGTGGGCAAGACAGTGCATGGTGTTTGTCTTGTTCTGCAGTATCTTGTAGGGCTTTTATTGTGATGCATTCAGCAACAGTCGAGTGCCATGGATACTGGGAAGTATACTGTAAAACATGATATATTCGCGGCACGAAATTTTCGCGAATTGGAGCCGACGGCCTTTTTCGCGGCAAGAAATTTTCGCGAATTGCCTCTTGCGTTCAATGCATATAATGTAGATAAGAAGTTTCGCGTGCATTTTCATTTCGCGAATCTTGGCGCTCACGAAATTCGCGAAATTAAGATGCACGTGAAAATTTCTCGTTTTACAGTAATGTTTGGTGTGTAAGTCGTGAGAATCGTTACATGTCACCAGAGTGTAACATAGACTTGTCATAAGTAGTACTGCTTTCTTACATCAGAGAGTTAAACTGCTCGCATTTGATACTGCAGTTATTGAGGTCATTGTTGTTGTTATCTGTTTATGTTTTGTTTGTGTTGCTGTTACCCGTCTAGTATTCTGATTTCCTTTGTGACTCTTGCCTAGTTTTTATGTCGCTGTTACGAAGTAGGTAAGTTTGCAACAAACACAAATTGGTCTCTTACTATTTGCATGGAGACAAAGTAGGACATAACTTTTCTGTTTGAAAGCTGCTTATAAATCTGAGGTCATGTACAGGTGTAGATAGAGTTGTGATACAATCTTATATGGTCAGATAACCTAGTTTGAATTTCAACAGGTGCTAATAGCTCGGAGACATGTGTATCGTGTTTGTACCTACATACATTAACAGTACCTTTGGTATCCTTTATAGGTACATGTATGACACTATTCCCGCTGATTTACATATTAGTTTAGAACAAGAGAGCTTTGCATTGAGTGGAAGCTGGGCTAGTGTGGAAGGAAATGTTCTCTAAGCTTTTTGTGCAAACGGAAAAGTAAAATGTTAGTTGCATATAGCCTATGTCAGGAAATTTATGACCTTTAGTTAGCACTTCCTTTACTACCACAGACACTTAAATGTGTTGTGATTCTGACTTGTGGCTTAGAGCAAACACACCATACTGCAGGAACAAGCATATTATGTGAGACGTAACCATGTCCTTGGTGCCGTAACCATGTCCTTGGTGGCAATGCTTTACGTAGTTTAGTCGTGACCTCTCTGGTATTTGCTTCTCGCTGGAAAAAAAAATGGGTTAGCGAAAATAGAAAAGGAGAGGAAGAGGGATGCTGGGTGAGAGATGAATTTTTAGAGTACATGTTGTAGAGTTCAGTGTACTGTCACTGGCCAAGAATGATGTGTGTACTTGTGTAGGGCATACTGTAAAATAAGGAATGTTTGCATGCATTTTAATTTCGCAAATTTCGTGAGAGCCAAGATTCGCAATTATTAAAATGCATGTGAAAGTTCTTGTCTACACTATACGCATAGAATGTTAGAGGCAACTCGCGAAAATTTCATGTCGGGGAAAAAGTCAGTCGGCTCCAATTCGCGAAAATTTCATGCCACAAAAACATTGTGTTTTACAGTACTCTGCTCAATAATGTAGGGTCACTGTGTTGTGAAGGGTTCAGGTACTGATGATTTAAAATTTTCTCCAGTGTTAATTTTCACAAATTACCTGCAATGTCTGCCTCTTTCCTGCATGGAGGCGAGCAAAATGCAGAGACTCCAACTCTCCCATTTTCGACGGGAGATCTCCCGCCGAAAGCCCATTTTTGCAAAATCTCCCGTTCTCCCGTTTGAGATTTGATTTCTCCAGCCCTGGCTCTGTGTCTCCCGGTGGAAAGGATTTCTTCATTATTGCTATCGTATGTTGAAAAATAAGCCTTAGATAGCACCAGAGAACATCTAGAACCATAGAAACTTCGCGCTTCGCACACATCAACTTGGAGTCTCCCGTTTGCTAGGGGTTTCGGGCGGGAGAATCTCCAGATCAGAAGGTGCTTGGGGTTGGAGTCTCTGAAAATGTCCTCTGCTCTGTAATGAGCTACTCAAGAACTGATATGAATTGCAACCAAAGAAACTGACATTAAATGATTGGTAGATTACGACTAGACCTCTATCCTTGAAAATTCATGATATGGAAAAAAAAAAAAACTGGCTTCTTGCCTGCCCTGCTCTTTGAATATATGAGCGGTATTGTCAAACAGTAATCTGTGGCATAACGACTGCAAATCAATGTTATGTGTAGGCTGAAGAAGAATAGCGGGAAAAGATATTCACAAGGGGAAGTAATGAAACAAAAACATCAGGTGATGACAATTGAACAGAGTAGAGGAGCCATCACAAGAGTAGCATATGAAGGGTTGCTATGGTTACTAAGGTTGCTACGGTGGCGGGAAGGATGCAGTGAAAAGATGGGTAAGGAGTGAAAGATTAAAGTGGGTGTGAGACGGGTGCTCAAAGTCATGAAAATGGATCATGTAAAGTTCATTCTCCTCATTGGTTTATCGTGTATTTAGTTTGTTTCTGTGGCGATGTTTATTTAAGCACCAGACGACAGGAAAATGTACTCTGTTGCCAAGCTGAAGAAGTTGGTTGTTTCTGGCCACCTAATGTACATTTCCAGCTTATTTATCCAGTGTTTTATCTTCTTGTGGCATTAATCTCACCCCTCTCATTAGAGGAAGGAAGAAAATGAGCTGAGAATCACCTAGTAGTCTGGAATCAGGACTTCTTTATGATAGCTTTATTTGAGCTCCTAAACCTGAATGTGTCAAGTTGAGTGATGGTGCGAAGCCAAGAACCTGAGACAAAAAGAGTCCATATGTATTGCTCTCTAGAAGCTGATAACTTTCCCTAAGAATATTGATGGAGCGTACTTCTAATTTACAAAGGCGTGAACTTTTGAACTCTGTCAGCATCTGAGAGCGATTGGTCTGGACTCTTTTTCTTCCCGTTCTTGGGATCGTGCCATCACACAACTTGATGCGAATTGGTTTAGCAGCTCCAGTAAAGATCTGTCGTAAAAAGAGTCCAAAATCTAGAATATGACTCACCATACTTCGTGCCAAGATTCTCTCATGGCTGCCATTTTCTTATCGTTAATGTAGGTGTTTGTATGTGTTTGGGGGGATCTGATGCTAGTTATCATCTTCTGTACATGACTGTTCATGTAGGCCCTACTGCCCAGTGAAAAGTAAGAGAGAGAGAGAGAGAGAGAGATGGAGGGCTTTGCGGTCTCACTATTCCCCCATTGTGATAAAAATGCTTTTGGTCTTATTGTGTAACAGTCATTGTTGCTCTTCTTTGTATTTGCTTACAACTTTGAATACTATATTTGAATACTACTACTTTTGAATACATTAACGGCTATGTACATCAACGGAATCTTTCAAGAGAAACTTAGAAGACATACTTATTTTTATTGTAATGTAACGATATTGGAGCGTTGTATGTAAAGCGCATAGAGCAGTTTTTGATTGATTATGCGCTATATAAGTGCCAGTTTATTATGATTATTGTTATTATTATTATTATTATCATTATCATTATTATTATTATTATTATTATTATTATTATTATTATTATTATTATTATTATTATTATTATCATTATTATTATTATCATCATCATCATCATCATTATTATTGTATAATAAGAAATGTTTGTGTGCATGAAATTTCGCAGGAGCCAAGATTCGTGAAAGCAATGTGCATGCAAAAGGTTTTGTCTCAATGCAAAGCATTATGTAGATGCCAGTGGCAATACGCAAAAGTTTCATGCCATGAAAATGGCAGTCAGCTCCAGTTTGCAAAAGTTTCATGCCGCGAATGTTTCTGGTTTTATAGTAGTTACCCCTGCTTGTTCATGAAATATGGGTGTGCAAATAGATATAATTTTTATGGTTTGGAGCCGTATTCCATGAGGCTGAAGGCCAAATGGAATGTGGCTCCAGAAATGCAGCTGAGATGTACGCACATCATATCAACAATGCACAGCACAAAACACACCAGAGCAATGACCTCATTCACTTTATACAAGAAATATTCAGTGGATGATTGACATTCATGATCACTGAAAGATATATTGTATTCCTTTTAATTCAAAGACAGAATGTGAAGTGGTTTTTTCTTACCATTTGTGGCCAGGACATTAGGAGACTTGTTAGCCAACATCACATCATCATCGTCTCATCTTCGTAGTAAAAAAGTATATGATTATGAACAATATCACCATTTTGTATGAATATGTGTGACTAGATTCCATTGTACTCTCTTTTTTTGTGTGCAATATGAGTGATGTCTGCGTGGGTTTGATTTTGCTCTGTGGTGTTCAGTTGACATTAAAATTGAGTGGGTTGAGTGGGCACATCATGTCAACATTTTGTATGGATCCAGTGGAGAGAAGGAAGGTAGCCCAAAGGTCTTCTACTGTTATGTCTGTAGTATACTAGTAGTTTTGCAGCTATTGTTTTTGTCTCTGGTAAGAATTATATGTTGGCTAGTCAACAGTCTTATTTCTTAACATAATTTGTCTGTCAGCATACGAGTGTGCTTCATTCAATTTTTTGACTTGTAGAAAGAGCCAGGGGAAAGTAATTATGTCATATGTTGTAACATTCTTTTTTATGTCTTTATAATAAATAATGATAATACAGGGTACTAATAATTACATGACTAAAGTGCTCAAGGTGTAGTGGATAAGAATGAATTATGAAATACAAAAATCATAATGAGCACATGTACATGCCTAGTAAGAGAATTGAACAATATTAATTTTTTAGTAATTAATGAGACATTTAATAGATCTACTGAAAAGCAGTTTTAAACATAGCTATGAGTCTTGCTTGTATGCTTTGCTAATACTGTTCATCCATGCACGTGTTCATGTTTATACAGTATGTATTCACCTTTTTTTAAGTCAAATCTAGGAGATAGGTATGAACACAGTAATGTGTTTCCCATGGTAACATTCTCTTTCCTTGTCATGTGTCTTGATGTGATTCTTCTTGCCACTTTACAATTTGTCACTTAAAACCTGACAAATAAAGAGAATGTGTGCAAGATTAAAGCAGGCTGTCCCCTCCTGTGAGAAGTATGAAATCTATTTCAGTTGTCAACTCCAATTATGCCTGTCTGACATCAGGACATGATAGGAGGAAATGAGTGTAACAGGAACATTTAGTAGCGAAATCAAGTCCATCTTATGTTTGAAAGTATTCAGAGAAAAACACTATGTGTATGTTTGCTGCCAAGCTAAATCATTCAATGTCAATGATAAATTCAGTGTGTGGGGGATCTTTGGTTTCAGTGGTTTTCTTCTCTTTCAGCTATTCTTAGGAACTGATTATTCTTTTCCTGAGCTTGCCTTGCTCTTAACTGTTCTGTCAAGATCATTTTCCATCATCAACTTTGATTTTAAGTGCAGACTTAGAACATTTATTTTTTTACACATTCCTTCATGTGTTATTCGTATTCATGATTCATGTTTATCTATATCTACACATATCAAATGCCAGTGAATATCATACTAACAAATTGTTTCATAGCTGTGATTCATTTGTTCACTTAATTTCTGTTTGGTTATAATAGTAATTAATATTTTGCCATCCATCAAGTTATATTCACTCATTCATCCAAGCAATGAGTCAATCATTCATCCATCCATTCATTCATTCATTCATTCATTCATTCATTCATTCATTCATTCATCCATTCATCCATTCATCCATTCATCCATTCATCCATTCATCCATTCATTCATTCATTCATTCATTCATCCATCCATTCATCCATCCATTCATCCATCCATTCATTTATTCATTCATTCATCCATTCATTTGTTCATTCATTCATTCATTCATTCATTTATTCATTCATCCATCCATCCATCCATTCATTCATTCATTCATTCATGTATTCATTAATTCTTTCTTTCTTTCTTTCATTCATCTGTAAATGATTCGTTCAATCAATCACTTATTCTATAGATCTGTCAGTCAGGTAATCAGTCAATCAATTAATCAAATGATCAGCCAACCAATCAAGCAATCACTAAGTCAGTCATTCAGCTAGCCATGTCATCATTTATTCATGATTGTTTGCTGTCTCAACTTGTATTTCTGCAGTGCAATTACTCCTGGACCGAGGGGCTGATGTGAACCAGAAAGACGGTATTGGCAATACACCGTTACACTTAGGTGAGTCCTTGAATAGGGAAAGCAGGTATGGTGGTGTCACAGCCTTCTCAAAGCCAAGAGTGCTCAGTCATATGATATGTTCAGCGTAGTCTTTTCCAATATGTATAGTTGGGTGTCCAACACATCGACACCCTACTGTTTTTTTCTGTCAGTAAATGCATAAAATATCTCACAATTTGTCTGAAATTTTGCTCACATGTAAAGAAAATACTCTGAATTCACAAGCGCGCATTAAAAATGCAATTTGCGGTACACGCTCCAAGATAACTGCTTTGAACTCGTGGGTTGTCATTTTGACGCACTCAGTTGTGCCGTAGTTTTGAAACCAACAACACCCTTACCCTCCGTTGACAATACGTGTGAAATGCACGTAATACTTTTCCGATGTGCATTCATAATCTACGGTATCATTGTTTTGCTGTTGATCTTGTTTATTATCAGGTTTTTCAGTAATATTTCGGCATCATCAAATCGCCAGTGAAGAATGCACAACCACTGCGCGTAGTTTCATGTGTGAAAGTTCATTTTTCACGGGCAATGCTATAAATAGAGGGTTGTCGGTTTCAATGTACAGTGTCAATGTGTTGGACACCTACATAAACAATTGTACTATACATTGTAGGTCGTACTTTGTAGAAAAAGAACCTTCATTGTAACTTATTGTGTTGTTTTTTTCCAGCTCAGAGCTTTGAATAAACTGTGTCATTTTTATCTCATGCTGTGTAGTTTTGTAGCGATATGATTTTGGTGAGTCCATAAATAAGGGCTTGCAAAGACAAAAGTTGGCAGTAACATGCACATGTAGCCTATTTAAGGGATTTAAATATTTTTCCTCGGTGTCATTCTTCATCAGTGCACCTTTTCTCTAATAAAATTCCTGCCCACATTAATCTTGGCTCACCCATTGGTCTAGTACATGTTAAAGAGCGTGATTGTATCTTTTTTTTTTCTTTTTACCAAAAAAGCATATTTTATGAAATATGGACACAAAGAAATTACATTCACAGATATCATGTTTATTTATTGCATTTCATGGTCATATTGAGTGCAAGCCACATTTGAGACATAAAAAGGCTGTGTTCTGTTGTAATTGTGCAAAATTTTCATATGTGGCTCCATTCAAATGAAAATGCTATGTTAGCATTTATTCCTGCTTTTTTGTCCATCTCTCTGGCCAGCTGCAATAGGGAGTCACATCTCCATGGTAACGACCCTCCTCCAAGCTGGTGCCAATGTGCAGGTCCTGGACAGGGGAGGCCACACCCCTTTCCACCTGGCCCTGAGTCGTCTTCAACATCTACGCACCAATCCCTCGCTGGAAGGGATCCAGTTTAGGCAAGAGATACTCCAGGTAGGCCTTAGTCCCACACATGCATTTTTCATGTGTTCTGTTTGCCTACTGTCCATGATTATATGATTTTAAAAGGTACTGGGGCAGTGTATGCAAGTCATCTTTTGTCTGATTAATCCTAAGAACTGACAAATAATGTTGCCTTTGTGATAGATTTACAGGGAGAATGGAGAACAGAAAAGTTGTATTATGATTGGCAAACATAATTCCAGAACGAGCAGATACTATCTTGATATTGTTTGCTTTGTTTGTCTCGATACATTGTATATCAAAGTATTGTATCTAGCATGTATATTATATTGGGCAGCATTGCTAAAATTGACTACGGTACTGCCAAGATTCACAAATCATGTTATGCTGTTCTGTGCTGCACCAGCGCAACATGCAGAATTACACTGCAGAGACCTATATGTTATGTACAGCAGAACTGGCCAAGTTTAAAGGTACAAAACACTAATCTGAAGTGTTCATCAAAGTACAGGCAACTCCAATTGTAATAAAGTCCTCGGGACTGTCATTTTTCTCTCATTACATCAAAATTTATTTCCAAACAAATAAAATATATAATTCATTTTGGGACCTAAATTCTTACTTTGTTGTAACAAAATTTCGTTAAAGCCATTTTCTTTAATTACAGGAGCGCACTGTAATATAATTTGCTGCCTTCAGTAGTGATCACACTGTATTGCACCTTACAGTAGGTCTTGCATACTCTTGTGTAAGGCCTACACATCATTGCAAGCCACGTAAACACAACTAGGTGTGTGTGTTTGTGTATGTACATGTCTGTGTATGTATGTGTGCCCAAATTGTGTAGATGATCTTACAACAAGAATGCTACACTCTTATTGCTAGACATGTTTTGCATGCATTGTATCAACCATGTGCAGCTTACGTTGTGGTGAATTCCTTAATTAAGTTTATTAGCCAAGACCGCTAGCAAGTGCCTTTGGCTCACAAACACTATTCATGGCTAGATTGCCTGCTGCCAAAGCTAACACTATTTGGAAGAGGGGAACCGAGTTAAGTGTGGGGTGTGTTTCTTTGTGATTGCACCAATGCGGGGATGTTGGTCCTTTAAACTGGGCAGGTTGGAGTGGTAATCAAATTACATGGAAGTATGCCAGCAGTCTATTACTAATCTATCGATGGATGGTTTTTATCAGCACAGGTTAAGTGAAAAAAAAAAGAAATTGACTAGAGATGATTATCACACTTTCTGCTCAGATATGAAATAAAACTGACTTTGATGGTGTTTTACCTACAATGTATTAGCCAAAGAGCAAATTAAAAAATTGGTTGACTGTATATTGCTAAAAAAATTCAAAGTGAATATATTATTGCTGAAAGATTTAAAGTGGAACAAAATCACTTCAAGCGATTGTATAGTTTTGGTTGAGATCCAACTTCAGGTTTCTAACATCTTTTGTTGACATAATGAGAAACCTCTTAAGAAATGTGAAAGAGCATGTAATTCCAAGAGGAATTCAAAGTTTATTTGATGAAAATTGGTTTTTAAATGGTGGAGATATCCAAAACAGAGCAATCCTCATAAAAGATGGGACCCACCTTTTATTATGATCGCTTTGTTTTACTTTGTATTTGGATGTTTCAGCCATTCCCAAACCGATTTTTATCAAATAAACTTTGAATTCCTCTTTGAATATCATGGTCTGTACTATTTCAAAAGTGGTTTCTTGGTATCTCGCAAAAAGTTAAAAGCCCAATTCTCATCTCCACCAATACTGTACCATCCCTTGCTCAGGGAAGTTGATACTTCAGGTAATGAAGATTGCCCCAGCAGTATTGAGTGAAGTGTAATAATATACTCTACTGTCTTTCATTTATTGACCTTGGATTGCTATGATTGACTTTGGTCCACCATAGATCATGGGGATGCTAAGGGTGTATGTGTCTTGTCGGGGCCAGCAAGAGAACGCCATACAGCTGGAGCAGATGTCAGCCAAGCTGAAGGAGACGGAGAGGAAAGAGGAGGTGGGTACCATGGCAACCATGTCATGATGTTGTTCTTATCTCAAATAGCATCCCTTTGACTGGCCCCATCCTCCGTCAGTGTGGAAAATTAGGGGAAATGGTCCTTGTAGGAGATTAAACTGCCCTCTTCACGGAGTATAAAACAGTGCAGACACTTGAATAGATGTGATTGGATGTTTCTTTTCATTGTTGGTGTGCAAATGTCAGAAGCTAAAAACGTATTGGCCATGAAATGAGATGATGGTTTCTTTCATGATTTTACAGAATAAATATTTCCTTCTGATCTAACTTGAGGTATATAAAAAATTCCATTTCAGACAGATTGAGTGAATCTCCTTACAAGATTAGGCTTTTTTATATAACACCTACAAAGAATGTAGCTATCCGATTGGTCAATTACCCATCACGTGACATTTAGTTAAAAGTTCCATCACATGTGGTGGCTGTCAGCCATGCAATTTTGTTTGAGCAAAAATGGTTAGTGCATGGCTGAAGTTACCCATTTCCATTGACTCTCGTGTTAAACTCACGATTGAGTCCAAATTTTTGTTCCATTGCACGGCTCTGATTTCACAATAAACAAACATTTGCCGCGCTCACTCAACAATTACAAGCGCGCTTACAAGCATGTACTTTTGTCACTGATTTTTGTAAACAACTTCAACTGATCGGCTTTGCGTACGTACGTACACGGTGACTGTGACTGTGCGACTACTCATTCGTCTTTCACAGAAATGGTTGCCATTCTGTGCTAAATTCAAGAATCTGTGTGGACCACATCTGTTGACGTACAAAGTGTTGTATAAAACAAACAGCGTATGGTCTTTACTCATGCAGGGGAACAAGGTTTCGCACTCTGTGAAAGATGAGGCGCACTATTCAACTAGGATTCGCCTCGTTGAATAGAGCGACTCTATCTTTCACCTCGTGCAAAATCTTGTGCCATCGCGCTGGTGACCATTTACTATTTGTGTATTAGTCTGTGTGCAAAGCGAATGATGAGCCCTAGACAAATGACATTTACGCCACATAACCTAGAGAACTGCTTTAGGCTTCCATGCTTAATGATGTACTGCCATACAAATGGTCATATCTTTTCTGTCACTCCAGAAGATCTCATTACTATCTTATTTTTGCCTCTTCTATGTAATTACAACATTTACCAACTCGACTGGACCCTTTCTTATTTGGTCCATCCTTATTTTATTCATTTTCCCTTTAGTTTTCTCATTTTTCATGTCATTTTTTTTCTCTATCGTCTTCTTACGTACATACATAAGGTCGACCTTCTCCAAGACATGTTAGAAGGCTTCACCAAGATGAACCTCACCAAGCAATGAGTGTCCACCAGCTACGGTGCAACAAGAAAATGGACAAATCCCAAGGGTATTCAAGAGGTTGAAATGACGTATTCACCCTTCTCCAAGTATGACAGCCGCTGCTTAAGTTGGACAAGATGCTGCGACATTTACGTATGACTCGCATGTTTCAAACTCGGTGCTCTGAAATGCCAAGGGGTACCTTCCTAGTATCTGCTTGCCTGCGTATAAATGTCTCCCAGAATTGGTTACTTAAGAAGAAACATGTAAAACTCTCATCGTCAGAGTATGTGTGCTGCTTGCTGGCAATGTGACAAGCGTTTCTCGCACAAAATGTCATCAAGTTCCCCCCCCCCTCCTTCCATGCAAAATATGTTTCTCAGGACTAGACTGAGAAATGCCCGTGGCTAGTCATGTGACATTGTTGCGTGTTTGCCAACTACTTACGATGAGTAATAGAGTAGGTTGAGTCTGCATTTGGCTGCATTGGTGCTTACAAGAGGTGCAGTCAATGTACATTGTTTACTGTTGACGTTATCCCAATATTTTGTATTCATCAAAGCTCTAGGATTTCATGCTGCAGTCAGCTTTGTCAAATTTCTCACTGTCATATGACCATGTTTGCCTCCCCATGGCAATGAGTGGGAGTGTAATTATTCCTGCAGTAAAAGTGAGAATGGTTAGATCAATGTCACATGTTAGGGTCGCTTGATTTCAGCAGTGTGGGTGTATGACGTGTTGGATTTCATATGCTGATGCCAGACAGAGAGCCACATTCATATGTTTCCTTCCATACAATGCATCAGCTAACATTTCTGTGTTTGCCAACAGTTTGAATGCTCTGTATGCATGAGATAATGGATCTTTTTATTTCATTTTATTTTGAATTTTACCTGTAGCCATGACACAACCTTTGTATACCAGTACCTGACTTGGTTTTGTAGCTTCCAGTGTGTGGCGATCATTTTCTTTCTTTTCTTCTCTCCGGCTTTTGTCTTGAGCCTCCAGCAATATTCATGTAGCCGTCCAAGGATGCAAGTCATTATAATACTGAGTGTGAGCAGAGAGACTTTTTTTTTTTTTTACCCAGTGCTGCTTAACAGAGTATGTCATAATATCAGGATACAACACAGATCCAAGTTTGCACAACTCGTGAAAGTTATTGAGAATTCTCAACAGATATTTCACTCCAAATGATTGACAAATTACCCTACATCGACGTAAATAAGCACTGAATTGATCAGTGTTTTAGTAGTAGCCATGATAAAAAATCATGGGCGTACATTTAGATATTGCACTGTTTGTCAAGCCCATGATATTTTATGAATATTAAAGATCTGTCAGATATCCCTAGTTTTAAAATCATATACCTTCCACTATGCTGGTGGGCCAAATGAAACAGTGATGGTGAACATGAACTCTTTCTGGCAGTCAATATAACATTTAAACCTGGTCAGCATATTTTGTTATGTCAAAAGCTTGAAGAGACCTTGTACTAAGCACTTTAAGGCTTAGGCCAAAACAAAAAAAATCGTATTGGCGTAACCCACCCGACCCTAAAAAAAACCCCGACCCTGAACTTTTCAGAAAAAAAAAGGAAATACATCGTTTTTACCGAGAGAGGGCGCGATACGGGTTTGCGAATTATCAAAAAAACAACAGCTGGTGTCGGAAAATGGCCGCGCAGTACAGCGTGTCGGCGACCGGCAAGTCCGGTTCGAAGATTTTATTTAATATTATTCGGAGAATCGATTTGTCTGTGGCGCTGGGTGATTTAGCCCAGGAATTTGTTCGTTTGTATTCTGACCGGTATGTCGTGACGGCTTTTAAACCGGTGATATAACAAACTTTGGATGCAACAGACCCTCTCTACCGAATGGGGTTTTGTTAAATATGAGTTTTACACGTAAGATACAGGTAGCAAAAAAAAAAAAAAAATCCGCCTGCCCGACCCTATTTGAAAATCTCATGTTACGCCAATACAACATATTTTTTTTTTTTGGCCTTAGTGTGGTGTATGTAACAGCATCAACCACAGCTTGGCACAAAACCTTTATTCATATTACTGTATATTCCAATGCCATTAAAGGAACCAAAGTGTGTTTATTTTCCTTTCAGTGGCACTTGTCCTCATCTTAAGAAAAGTAAGGAAATACCATAGCTCTCTCAAAACGAAAGGATGGTCTAGCTCTTACAGTGGAATACAGTGCAAAGCCGTGTGTCAGCTAAGCAAAGATAGCTACTTTTGTCATTATGTGCTTGCATAACCCAGCGAGAGTTTTTACCATTAGTTTGTGGCAGTATTTGTGATTGCATTCCCCAGAGATATTGCTAAATAGAAGTCTTAGGTGCCATGGCTTATCCCCTAACCTGCCATGTAGAATCTAATTTCCTGCTCCTAATTATGCATTCTCTGTGTTCCAAGTCCAGCATATCCCAAATGATGGTGGGTTAGGAATGTGAATGGAGTTTTATACTGCTTGAATTATTGAAGACTGAGTATTTTCAGCCATTTCACATGTGACTGACTTGCTGTATGATGCAGACATTTATATGAAGTGATTGCTGGTAAAGATTATAGTTTCAGTGACCAACTGGAAGAGACTGGTGGTTTTTATATGAGGAATTGTTATTTCAAATACATGATCTTTTGGGAGTTGATCATTTATACAAATATCCAATTGTTGTATATACATTGTTAGTTGTGGAGAATTTGAAGGATAGAGAGTGGAGTCTTGTCATATGGAATTCTCATATGTTAAATGTCTAGGTTGAATTTCCTTTGTAGCTCCCGATCAAACAACATCAAGACTTGGGTCTGGGATATTTGGGATGTGTGGACACCATGTATCAAATTGCTGTGAGAGGGAGCGCTTGTTAACAAAGACAATGTGTCAATGTTGAGCCTAATTCTTTCATGTAGGTTTCGGGGGGGGGGGGGGGGGGTGGGGGAGAACTTCAGACAAAGTTTGTATTCAGTGATTTCATTCTCTGGTTCCCCTTTGTGTTACACCACATCAGTAGAGCTTGAAATTGGTGAATTCCTTTACGTGTTGTATTAGATGAATTGGATAAACATTAGCACTGGGCAAGAAAGTAATGTTTTACTTCATTGGAAAAGCCATGTTTAAAATAATAAACTTTTGTACTCCCCACCCCAAAGTTATATTCTTGGCAGCAGTGCTGTTGGGTGAACAGGTAAGACTAACCGAGCCTCTCCAACAGATCTTAAGGCCAAGGTGTCCATCCTTTGCAAGTTTCTTAAGAACTTCAGACAAAGTTTGTATTCAGTGATTTCATTCTCTGGTTCCCCTTTGTGTTACACCACATCAGTAGAGCTTGAAATTGGTGAATTCCTTTACGTGTTGTATTAGATGAATTGGATAAACATTAGCACTGGGCAAGAAAGTAATGTTTTACTTCATTGGAAAAGCCATGTTTAAAATAATAAACTTTTGTACTCCCCACCCCAAAGTTATATTCTTGCCAGCAGTGCTGTTGGGTGAACAGGTAAGACTAACCGAGCCTCTCCAACAGATCTTAAGGCCAAGGTGTCCATCCTTTGCAAGTTTCTTTGCATTTCACACCAACCTCCACTTCCCAAAAAAAAAACAACCAAAAAAAAAAACAACAACAACAAATGCATCAGTTTTTTAAAGAAGAAACGTTTGATGTTTTTGCTTACTTTATTGCTTTTGCTACAGAAAAAAAGCCAAAAACAAAAAGCACAAGATGGTGGAGCGGAAGCTTGACTGGACGGAAGGGGCAGTCCAAGGAATAACTGATTTTGAATTTTAGAATCACATAACCCCTGCAGAGGGATTGGTTGCCCTATCTTCTCTTGTAGGGTGAGAACCAAATACTCAGCCTTTAGCAGTCTGCTGTTCTCCCTTCATCCATACAGTGTAGAGTCTGGGCTGATATTGTCTCATGTCTCATGTCTCATGTCTCATGTCTCATGTCTCATGTCTCATGTCTCATGTCTCATGTCTCATGTCTCATGTCTCATGTCTCATGTCTCATGTCTCATGTCTCATGATCTCCAGTAGTTGTGTTTGTACAATAATTAGACTGTATGTCATTGTCTGGTGTTGTATATTCTGGTTCTAATAGGAGACTCTTATCCCAATACCAACACAGGAGTAGTGAAGGTACTGAAACCTCCTGATCTTTGAAGAGGCTGTGTGACCGCTACCATACGTTGATGATGTATTGCAAGAGAGAATTGTATCATTCTTTGTCAATTGGTGACTTAAAGGGTGGTAATGCAATAGAGATTGTACGATGAGTTTGTACACCTTTGGCTCACCTGAGCCAAAGGCTCAATTGTGCTATTGTGATCATTCATGATTCAGCATTTGGTGTGCATAAATTTAGTATATTTCAGCTTCTTCGTGAAAACCCCATGACAGACTTTTTTATTTTTTATTACCAAACTTGGCAGGTAGCGTCCTTAGGATGATAGGATCTCATTTTGTGCAAGTAGGCACTACGCCCTCCTGGAGGTTCCCCAGAGCTCCTTGAGATTGCGATGTTCTTCTTGAATAGGTAATAGTCCGCAAGAATATAGGGAAGGTGAACTTGCTACATGTGTACACTCTGATGAGTGCCAGACCCCCAGACCCCCCCCCCCCCAATTTTGTCCGCTATGATGTGTCTTCCAAAGATAATGCATCATCCTGCAGTCAGACCTAGTTTGTGCATTCCTCTTGGCGCTCTGGAAATGGTGTCACGGCAAAGTTCTCAATAATCAGTGCTGTTTTTCTAAAGAGCAGTTTACAACATGTGCAACATACAAAGCTGCAGAGCGTGCTGTCGCAGTTTGGCAACAAACACTCAGTTGTAAGCATTTAAGTTGTTACTGACATCTTTCCAAGTCTTATAGTTTGCAAAGGATTGCAAATCCCTGTCTGAAACATGCTCTCAAGATGGTAGAGTTATCAAACCCTTTTTGTAGGGTTACATTTGTTTGTAAAATTATAATCAATAACTAGAAAAGCACTTGCAGAGCGCAGACCTCCGCCAAGCCAGCAACTCATTTCCACCCATACATGCATGCAATTTACCAATATAGAAGCTTTTTGTTTACATCATCACCTTCCAGCTGTGCTGCGCCTTGCCCGAGCAGAGCACACGCTTAAGTGCACGTATGTAAACCTCCAGTACGTGCAGCTTGAAATCCCAAGTTCATTGACCTTATATGTCAAAAGATAAAAATCCTTTCAAAAATCCATACAAATTTCTGGATGACTACCAAAAGTAAATAATCATCTGTTCTTTGTGTCATTATCAACTTTTCCTGCAAGTTTCATTTAAATCCATTCACAACTTTGTGAGTTAATTTGCAAACAGACAAATCAAAACCTCAAAATTAGGATAGCTGGTGAAACAGCGAAATGGAGTGAAACCTGTGTATAAAGACCGCCAAGCAAGAAATCAAGTGAAACCTGTGTATAAAGACCACCAAGGGAGACACAGAGAAGCAGTCTTACTGCTTTCAGTGGTCTCTGTAGACAGGTAGTACCTAAACCCTTTCTGTTGTGGAGATTTTGAATAGTGTGTACAACTCTATGGGGTTTTCTGAGCCAATCAGCAGTCAAAGCACCCAAAGGGTTAAACAGGTTGTCACTTGTAATTTGCTGGTTCCCTTACCAGCTAACTACTATTATGTGTGCAGTGGCCTGTAATGGGGGTCAGCGTCGTGAGTAGAGCATAGTCCAGAACTCTCAGCTGCCCTGCATACATCTGTGAGGAACTCACCCATCTTGATTTATGTTTGTGAATTGTAGACATTAGAGTGTATTTCTGAACATATGTCATCATTGTACCTACAGCTGAGGCGGTGTACTTGAAAACTCATGAACCGGAATGTACAATACTTGTATATTACTAATGTGTAATGTGTAACGTGTATGACAATCAGTTGTAATAAGCTGGGCAGGATTATTGTGCATTGTTGCGAGGAAGAGGTGCAATCAGCCTTACTTACCTTATAAAGTGAATCCATGCAAAATATAATGATGGCATCGCATTACATTGTAATCAATTTACACAACTGTCAATGTTGTTTTACAAGTGAAATTGAACGACATTGTATGAATGTAGTCACACTGAAGCTGCCAGTATTCACACACACTTCCTCATATTTTGGTAGCAAACTGCAGAAAATAGACACCGCTCTCCCTGATATTATAATAGTCCTTCAATTTAATACCCCTTCTCCATTGCCCCCCTCCCCCCCCCCCCCCCCCCCCCCCCCCCGCATGTCTCGATGCCAAAGCCATTATGAATGGAATTCACCAAAGGAACTTTAAATCTAGTCCATGGATTGTGCAATTTCTGATTTTGTAAATGTGCATGGCACAGATATGCCAGCAGACATTCAGTAAAGAATACACCCTAACAGGAACACATGCACAAGGTACAAATATGCCTGTTTTATACTTGTTTTAGTCCGTGCTTGAAGTTTAGACCATGGACTACCAGGTAAATTTAGACCATAGATTTGATTTGAACTATGCTAATTTCAACATACGTGTTTTGGCCACCCATCTTTACATCTGCTTGAATGATATTGGATTTTTTAACCTTAGCACAGCGATTTAAGAAAAATTCTGGTGTTTGAATAGATGAACTGTTCGGCCAAATTAATAGCTCATGTCCTTCTCCGTAACTCAAGTGAACCTGGTAACTACCTTCCTTCTCTGTAACTCAAATAAATCTGGTAGCTACATTCATCAGGCAATGGCCTGTACACTTTGCTCGTCTGAACATGAATTTTGGAGGTTTGGGGTAAAGACATTGTGTGAATGTGTAGCTCAATGTTTTGACAAGTGATTTGTGCTTCTGTTCTATTGCATCACTTTTGGAAGTTGGCAAAACCTTGTTGGACTGCTGTGCATAAAAATAGAGCAATTCTTGGCTGAGACCTTACCACAGCATTTGCCATTGATCTATGAAAGCACATGAAGAGGAAGAGCTGTTTCCGCTTTCTATTCGTAGGATTGGGTTAAAAACATAAACCTGTTTACCATAGTCAAGCATATCATGTCCATGCTTGCATTATCCATGGATAAACCAAATCTTAGGTATTTTTTTTTTTTAATTTGCCAACCATATTTTCCCCCTTTAATGTTTGTGTGTTACAGTTTGTTATTTTATGGCTATTTCATAGAAAGCAGTTTGGATTCCTGAGGTGTTTTCCTTCTCAGTTTTGTCATGCTGCCAGCATACCTACAGGCTTTCCCTCTCCTTTTTCATTTTGTGTTTTGGTTTGGTTTGGTTTTCTACGAATTTTTGTAGCTTGTATTTCTGTAGTCAATGATTTGGAACTATTTGGCATTTTTGTGCTTGTATGTGTGTTTATGTGTGTGTGTGTGTGTGTGTGTGTGTGTGTGTGAATGTTTGTCTGTGTTGTGTCTGGATCATTTAAGTAATTTTTTTATGTCGTTTGTATTTTTTTATAGTGGGAGAAGTACTTGAAAATTATTCTTATAGTGCTTTCTTTTTTAAGGGGCCTTTTCCATGGTGGTTGGTACTGAATCAGGTCTCTTTGAAATGCTTTGTTTTTAATAGTGCTTTGCTTGTTTGTTTTTTCCCCTTTACCACTTGAGATGTCAGCTGGAGAAGGCTATCGGTAGATACCATTTTACGACGGGTGATACTTGTATAATTCTTGGCATTAAAGAAGAACAGGTACCCATCGACTCATTGTGCAATTGTGATACAAAGCTGCTTGGGTATATGATGTCAGTTATCCTGGATACTAATGCAGGCATTGTATTACTTGGGCTATTATCTTCTCAACATTTTTATATCAGTTTCGAAAAGAGACTACTAACTCCTCCAGATACAGGATGGCACAAGTGCATTTCAAAAGCAACTGCAAAAGAATTCCTTCTGAGCAGTTTTAGCAAGTAGTATAAAATCCCATGTATTCTCAGGTATATGAATAAATGCATTTTGAGTAATATTCCCTTCTTTTTTCTAATAGATAGTTTGTCAAGTATATGATGGCTACAGATTTGGTCCTCAATGAAATCCTGGCTTGGCCCTACATTTATATGTGTCTTCAATGACATCTTCCTTTAGGGGGTTAGGAAGGAAAAGAACTCTATTTTCTTATATGAAATGTTGCTTCTAAATCTTACTGGCTGAAATTTTCAAGTGAAATGTTCGATGAGGAACAACAAACCCAATTCAAAGGTTGAGGCATACTTTCAGTTCCAAGCTGTCGTGGATCAGGACAAAACTGAAATGATTGATGTAATTCGTCATCACATCAACAGGTGCTCAATTCTGGATTTGTGTTGAAAATCTACATTTAGAATGTATATAATAATTGTGCTTTTTGAATACCACCACAGAGAAATAAATAGGACTCTAACTTCCTAGGACTTCACTGAGCTCACCTGAAACACGGCAGTCAATTGGAAGATGTTTAAATTTGGATTCTAACAATGCATAGCTAAGTTGTTTCTCTATCTGTCCTAAAGCATCAGTCACAAACTTTGTGTCAACTGACTGCCAAGTGGTTTAAAGACCAGTAGCGTGTGGAGACACGGGTCGCCTGATTGCATAGATCTTACATTCACTGCCATTGGGGTATACTCTTAACACCACAAATAGCTTTCACCAGCGAATACAGTCAACCCTGCTTATAAAGTTGACCTCGCATAAGTCGAATAATCGCCTCAGTCGAAGGTCTCTTCAAGTCCCCTTCTCTTTACATTCTATTGATTTTAACCCCTCATAAGTCTAATTTTCTCTGGTAAGTCGAAGCTATTTCGTCAGTCCAAATAGATTCGACTTGGGCAAGGTTGACTGTATACTGTAAAATACGACATTTTCGCGGCAAGAAATTTTTGCGAATTGGAGCCGACGGCCTTTTTTGCGGCATGAAATTTTCGCGAGTTGCCTCTAACATTCAATGCGTATAGTGTGGATAAGAACTTTCACATGCATTTTAATTTTGTGAATCGTGGCTCTTGTGAAATTCGCGAAATTAAAATGCATGTGAACATTCCTTGTTTTACAGTATAGCTTACATCATAGTTTACAATCATCAGTAACTGTCAAGTCCAGTCGAGATTCTTCGGCTGTCTGTGTACTTACATAGAGATCAGTGATGAAGCTGTACATGATTCCTTGTATGGATTCTTGAATATATTTGAGGTGGGCCAGCCTTCCCACCCTATGGTATCCAGGAGCTACTGGGCCTTTAACAGGAGCTCTGGGCTCAAGGACCTTAACTTCAATTTGCATGCAGTAAGGAAATCCAGAAAAGAAGATAAGCACCCCACGCTTCCACTGGGAGGAAGTTTGGGCCATTTTTTGAGGACGTCTCTTCTGTTTTTGTCTTTCTGAGCATCATGGATTAGGACTTGTCTATTTTCCACAAACAACAGATATGTTGAGAAGATTGTGATGTGGTAAATTGTGACCTTTGTTTGAGCAGTGTTTAGTGTTATAAACAAGCAGGTTTTTCCCTCCTGTTGTAGTATCTATTTGGCATGTATATGAAATCAGTGCAGTGCAGTTGATGATTAGCAATTGGAGGTCACCCAGGGCTGTAAGGCTAGTATTGGATAACTTTGATGTAACTTGTCAATATAATTTGCTGTACTTGGATACTTACAAACAGAGTTGTAAGAAGTCTGCCAATTTGTTTTTGTTTTTTGTTTTTACACTGGAATAATTCACCATGATTTTGATGTGATAGCATCGCGAGATCGCTGATAAAATCAACAGTAATAAGTGGAGAAGCTGGCAGACTAGCTCAATGAAAGACAGTTTTGTTTCTCTTTGCATATTTATTTGGGTGCATTTTCAGCAATTTCATTGAACTCGAAAATATAATCAGTCAAACCAGGTGTGTATTTCTGCATATATGTGAATATAGTGAATTAGTCATAAAAATGTGATTGGTCCCAAAACAGAGAGATCACTTAATTCTAGCAGTCAGTTACCCAGTATATTTGTACTTAATTCATTTAAATATTGTGATCTTGTCTCTCAGTTGTAACTCAACTCTATTTGTGGCCAAATGAGATCAACAGTTGCACAATTTGCTTAACATGTCAAGAAACTTACAAACAGTTTATAAGTATGGAATCTTTTAGATGTTGCTTTCCCCATTTGAATAAGGAAATCTTTGTATTTGATGAGGGGAAAAAAATCATGAAATTTAATAAGTGAATGTTATGAAATTTGATACAACTGAAATGCATGCATGTATAGTTTGTAAATAATGGCGGTGACTCCACAGAAGTTGAGTGAAGATACAATGTCGGCAAGAAATGCCAATAAAACCAGCGAGTAGACTGGATAAGTGTAAATCTGATCTCGTTGTGTTGTGGGAGTATTTTTGTGACAGAGTATGTATTTGTAGACAGCTTGTCTGTGTTCAATCCTGCTCATATTTCTTTTCAGTATGTGCAATCATTAAAGGGGGAAATTGCCCCAAACATATTGCTCTTGGGGCATCAAAGCCTTGTATCTCAACATGTCAAATGTTCAGGAGAGCAAAAAAAAAACAAAACAAACATGATAGCCAAATAAAAGCACTAATTTGATCACCTTTCATTTGACATGCCGTAGTGGCTTCATTTTTGGGGTAAGACATCTAGGATTTAGACAAGACCTCACTCAACTGATTATCTGACAACTAATCCATAAAGTGACATTCACCAATAGTTGAGATACAAGGTCTTGTCACCCAGCAAAAATAGGGTAATTTAGCATACACAACAATATCAGTAGAACACATCAATGAACTTTGAGAAAAAAATTGGACAATCCATTCAAAAGTTTTGAATTTTTATAGTGTTGGTGTCACAATCACTGGATGAGAAGACTACTGCAGTTATTACTGCAAGACAACTATATAAAGAAAATATTTTTTTAAAATCTGCATAATTTCATTTTTCTGGCATAATGAAAGAGAATCTGACTTACCTTTCATAGAAAGAAGGGGAAATAATATTACCTTTTAAAATACATCAGTAACAAGTGAAAGGAATTACTTATCATTAAAAAAAAATAATTTTGAAGGAATTATTTTTTTTAATTATCTTTATTTCCTTGTTTTGCAGTATTGTCACTAACTCAGTCTTCTCATCTGCAATGGCAGAACCAAAACTTTAAAATTCACAACTTGTGAACAGATTGATTTTCCTCAACATTCACTGATGTGTTCTACTAATAACCCTGCATTCATTCAATCCACACAGATACATGGTGAAACTTTGCAAGATGAACATCACACTTCAAGAACGAGACTACTGGAGGCAAGATGTCGGAATTCTTTCTGTTTTCTTATACCTCTGAACATTATTAGTCTGAATCAATTGAGGGAGGGGCACTTGCCACTGAGAAAAATTGTCCCTCTAAAAACGAAGGGGGGGGGGGTTGTCTACCATTGATGGTAAGGTGCATCTTTAAAGGAAAAAAAAAACACAGAGACACTCAAGTTTTGCCTGTGAAGTTGTGAATCAAAACATAAGTTATTTTAAAGTGCTTTCAGACTTCATATGCACACACAGCCTACATTTGTTTTAATTATAAGCATCTTCTTGTTACAGACGCACAAGTTCAAATTAATCATTAGTCTTAACTTGCTCCAAGGCTTTTGTTTTATATCATCGACAGACTGAATACAAAGAACTCTGGATGCAAACAACTGTATGCTAATAAATACTTTTTATTAGAAAACATATCACAATATAAAAACAGCTGCAAATTTGAAAGGTTTGCAAGGTACTTTAAGGCAACATATAACATATTTAACCAGTCTTTCAGTTGCATTTTGTTTGGTGCTGTCCAATACACCAAGCCCAGAGTGACAGTAGCTCATCTGATATGAAATCTGTAAAAGCTGAGATGCAGAATGCCTGTTGTTTTTAAATAAAATGAACAAACAACTCATACTTAGTTTAGTACTGGTACCAAACGTTGCCACAGTTTAAGCAAACTAGACGGATACATCTGAAATAGAGCAGAAAGCCTTGAGGAGCTGATAGTACGGTATAATTCTCATCAGACCCAATTTTCTCATACAGTGCCTTTGCCACTCAGAACATAAACCAGCAACCCTGTCAAAGAGAAGGTTTAACAACGTAGGCATTGTCATCTCGGTCATGAAAACTTAGACCATAACCTGGCTGAAGCTAAAAGGACATAAGAATAATGACAAAGAAACTAACTACTGAGATATAACAGGCAAAAATAAAGAACTAAGCAGAAAAGAGATTAACACACAATTTAAGTCAAAACAACATAAAAGTGCCACAAATGAAGTTCTTTCAGATTCACATGTTACAAGCAGAAGAGTTGATTTTTGTTGGCTTTTGATTTAACATCCACTCAACTGACATGCTTACTTGATTTGCAATCCTGACCAGATGAATAAGAAAAAAGCAAACGAATTCAGGCAGCCTTTACACGGGGCTAAACTGACCATCATTAAAGAAGCATACTGGTGACCTGTGTCAAAACACATAAAGCACTATACCGCAACAGGCAAAGTTTGTACTGATTCTGGTAACAAGTATACCCAGTCATTTTTACCAACAGGCATGTAGTCATTTTCTCATTTCTCCCCAAAGAAGATCTTTTTATCTTCCCACATCTTTAACGATACGTTTGTGCCTTGTAATGACTTTCTCAATCACACACACTTTCCAGTGGCTCCTCCCCCCCCCCCCCCCCCCCCCGACACTGTACATACACTACAACATTTCAGTTATTGGTTACAAGACATACATAGGATCTTTCTAACCAAGGCAATGTTCCAAAATATGTTTCCAAAATCACACCTACACTGTATTTTGGAGACATGGCCACAGTACAATCATACAGTGACCTCCACATAAACAGTAGTTGTCAGCAATAGGTAATGCTAGAAGCAAATGGGAAAGAGGATGCCAAAATGGAAACATAAAATAGCAATTTTAATGTGAACAGCCCAAACCAAAACTTACGTCACATGGCAATCCATAATCTATTTCTGCAATTTGGTGAAAAAAACAGTGTCTTGTACATGCTATTTTTTTTTTTAATATAGAGAATCAGCTCATTTATTTTGGTTCTTGTTCATTACTTCATACACCTATCATTTATGTATCTATTCATCTAGATCTAGATTGAAAACTTGCTAACAGTAACATTATGATTGCATCCAAGTTTGAGAACCAGAACCTTATCTTGTCACCTAAATCTGAGATCACGATAGTTCTGGGGAAATGATTGTTTTGTTGCTCAAGCCAAGGTCTGAGGTCACTTCTACTGCAACTATTCATTTATTTCTGATCACAAAGGTGCATTTTTATTGAACTTTATTCTGTTCATGGAAAAAGCCCAAATCATGAGAGAATTGTGAATCCAACCAAAATGCTAATCAGCTCTAATCCTTTTGACAGCTGGTTTAAGCATGTCACATCAATCACTTCTGGTAATACAGATAACAAACTTATGGTGAGAAATACCCTTGGTATGGTTATCTCACTGGAATGTTTATGTAGAAAATACAAACACTCTAATGGTAAGTACTGATCAATAATTATGTTCACATGAAAACAGCCAAATTTTTGATAATAGATTTCCTTTACACTTCTGTGTAATAGCTCTTCACTATTTCTTGAGATAATTTTACATGTTCTTCTGTTTCAATCACACACACACACACAAAAAAAAATCATATCATCATGAAGAGAAAGAGGGCTTCATCAAATCAAACAGATATCATCACATTGGGCAGTAACAGAAGCAGAAGTGTAGCCATTTTGATCTCGGTTTTTAGAATTGTAGAAATCAGAAAGAACTCAGCATCAGATGAGGAAAGGTCAGGTAAAATAATGTTTCAACTTCGTCATGTATAGTGACTGACACTTTGCAACAGGTAAAGACAACTTGTGACTTTTATGAAATCAAGTTGAGGATTGTATTCATGTAGAGCCTACATCGTGGCAGCGAAAATGATGGCAATGATGCAAATAAACAACAGAAAAACTTGAGAAAATGCCCAATGATAAAATCTTCTATATGAGATTGCAATTTGCATCTCCCGCATGATTAAGGAACTCTAAAAGAAAACCAGTTGTAAACAATACAGTGTGTCTAAAAAATCTAGCAAAGTCTACAGCAAACAAAGTAAAAGAACAAAGAAATGGCAGCTATTCTGACTGCCTGAACCAAAACAAAACAGAAGAAGTGAAATCATAACACTATTTTGGAAAATTTGTACGCATAAAGTGAGCTGGTTTGGTGCACTATCATTCAAGACTCCCTGCAAATGTTGAATATCTTCATTTCTATGGACAATGTCAGCATGAAGGCAGTAGGTACAATGGTTAAATATATGGGGCAAGGTGTGGCAGTGGCAAGATGTGCTATTGTGAAGAGTGGCTGTTTTTTTTTTTTGCTATGATGTGGGCCAAATTGAGTTTGGCAGCAGGCAAGTGTGGGCAGTATGAATCTAAGACAAGGTCTAGAATGGGATTTGTCATGTAGAGATATGGTCTGGTAAAGAGAGGGTCAGGTGGAGGTTGAATTGGGAGGAAATGGGGTCTGGAGGAGGTTGAACCAAGTAGAGGTGGGGTCTGGTAGAGGGCGAGTCAGGTTAAGGTGGGGTCTGGTAGAAGTGCCTTGTCAGTGGAGGTAATGGGTAAGGTGGAAGTATATGGAGTCAGGTTGAGGTGGGGACTGGTAGAGGTTGTGTTGAGTGGAGGTGGGATCAGTGGGGGTGATGGACCAGTTGGAGTTTGAGTAAGGTAGAGGTGGGGTCTGCTAGAAGTTGAGTCAGGTGGATCGAGGTGGAATCAGTGGACGTAATGGGTCAGGTGAAAACGCATGGAGTCAAGTGGTAGGGTCGGGTTGAGGTGGGGTCTGGTAGAAGTTGGGTCAGGAGGTAACGTCTCATAGAGGGTGAGTCAGGGTTAGGTGGAGTCTGGTAGAGGATGACTAGAGGTGGAGTCAGGTGGTGAAAAGGGGTTTGGTTGAACCAAAAGAAGGGGGATCAGGAAGAGGCAGAGTCAAATAGAGGTGGAGCTGACAGAGGATGAGTCAGGCTGAGGTGAGTCCAGAAAGGGTTGAGTTGGGTGGAGGTGGTATCAGTGGAGGAGGAGTCAGGTGGAGGTTGAGATTGGTAGAAATGAGGTCAGGTCATGCAGGTGGAGGAGGAGTCAGTTAGAGGTAGGGTCTAGTAAAGGATCAAGAGTCAGGTTGAGGTGGGGTTTGATAGAGGTTGAGTTAGGTGGAGGTGGGTTCAGTGGAGGTGATGGGTTAGGTGAAGGTGAAGTCAGGAGGTGGGGTCATGTAGAGGTTGAGTAAGATGGAGGTGGGGTCATGTGGAGGTTGAGTAAGGTTGAGGTGGGGTCAAGTGGAGGTTGAGTAAGGTTGAGGTGGGGTCAAGTGGAGATGGGATCAGGTAGAAGTAGAGTCAGGTGGAGGTTGAGTGAATGGAATTAGAGTATGGTGGCAGTGGGGTCTGGTAGAGGTAGGGTCAGGTGGAGGTGAGTGCAATGATGCAGTAGGACTCACAATATAGTGTCATTCCTGATGCCTGCAGGAGAAGTAGTCCTTGAGTGGTGCCATCAGGTGTTTGATGACTGGCACACACCAAGCCTTTCCCAACAGCTTCTGTCGGTTGGTGCGACTTAGGTTACCGATGTCGGTGTAGTGATCTGGGAAACCAAAGAGCCTGGGAAGACACACAGAGACAAAATGCATGCATAGTGATTCAATGCAGAATAATAATTTTATAATAATGATAATAATAATGATAATCATCATCATAAGGTCATATTTACCCAGGGCAGGTAGCCTCTTCAGTGTTGCCAATGCTCTACCAGAGGGCCCTGCTATTATTATTACCCTAGTGTTGCCAGGTACTCATTCAATATACACCTGGGTCAAGAGGGACATGGTGGGTAAAAACATCTTGTCCAAGGACATATAAGCACTGGGCGAGAATCGAACTTGGGTCCTCTGATTGGGAGTCAAGAATATTATCCACTATGCCCCCACAAATGTATGCTGCCTATGTTTATACATACACAGGAAATCCACCCCAAAAATAAATAAACTTCAAAGGATAGAGAAAAATATTCCCTACAGAACAATACAAATATGACAAAAATCAGATACGAAATAAGAAGTTATGACATATTGATATTTCATGGTTTCGAAAAGCATTTCTTGACCAGTCCTTACAAATATTCAAATCAGCAAGTTGACTCTGCTCTCACAATTTCTTATTCAGGACAGAAATGTCAAAAATTTCATATTTCAGCTGTATGAACATAAAATTTGTCTTAAAACCACCCAAAATAAAAAAGAACAAATGTTAACTTCAATATATCTTGGTATGGGAACACACTTTTACTTGTATTAGCTAAAAATAACAATTTTTTTTTAAAATTTCATATATGACATACATGAAAAATTGTGTCTGTACTTTAATTTGTACCTCTCAAGCTCTGTGGCCCAGAGTCCATCCTCCTTGCCATTCATGATGACTGGTAGGATTGCATCCTTGGTCTGTCGGATGGAGTTAGATCGCGTCGTGATGGTGGCAACCTTGGAGAACTGTTCACACAGAAAGTAACATCACAGCATAAACTGTTTATCCCGTACCTATTTATTTTACACTTGTAATCTATGGAAGGGCATTCCACATATATTCTCTCTTACCATCCATGGCAAGCAGAATAACAGATGAGTGTTAAAGGGTCATATAACGCTATCTGCATTTTTCATTCAATCTACAGCATTAACGTTCATCAAAAACAATCTGTCACGGGAAAGAATTTGACGATATTCTGTAAAAACATTTTCACATTCTCTTCATACAATTAACTGATATAATTCAGAGTAAGATTGCATTGACAGGCATTTTGATCAATCCTGTAATCCATGCAACCACTAGAAAACATTAAGCACAGCAGTGTCTCTACAAAAAATATCAAAAGTTATCTTCCAGGAATCAAGCCTAGTTTCTATATTTAGATATCTAATCATTAATTGCCATAAAGAAAACAGTAAGTTTGACTTTCAGTTTATCTCCTCCTGGTAGTACATATGGAAATGTAAAGACAGACACTCTCAATCACTAACCATACCTGAGCCTGTCTGTCACAGTGAGGTTCAAGGCACTCTTGAAGGATGAGGGGATTCCCTGCGGCCGCCACATAAGGGCTGTAATGAAGAGAGATATACAACCAGGCCTCGAATTAACCGATGGCCACCGATGGCCATGGCCGTCGGTGCCCCTCTCGTTGGCCGCAATGCCTTTTGTTTTTTGATCGAAGTTACGGCCAAAAAAAATGTGCCCTTTTTCTTGGGGCCGTGGTGCCCTTTTAGAATGAAAGTTATTATTTATGACGTATGATATGCCCTTTCTCAAAGTCTCTTTAATAAGCTTGAACAACTTTCCTGATCTCAAATATCATACCTTCAGTTCACTCGCGTCCCGATATATCTGATTCAAACTCAAAGTATCTTCCCGAGTTACGAGACGACGTGTACGTACATGTACGCCCGACCGGCTTTTACCGTCCCGACTGCCTCCGCAGCGCAGCGGCCGCGAGTATGTACTAGCTAGGCAGCGCATATTCAGATAGAGAAGTAAAGAGTGAACTCCAAGTTCACCAAGAAAAAAGAAAAATCCCACGATGCCAAGGTGTGCCAGACTGGGGAATGGGGAGGGGTGGAGAGAGAGAGAGAGACCAATCAACAGAAGAAACCGCGCGTACTGGCGCATTCTTGGAGGTCATGAACTGTCTGTCACAGACTAATCATAGCAATCTACACGCGTGTGCAAATTCCTTTGCCTTGTGGTTTTGCCAGCCAGCTGTCGGAATGTGCTTTGAAGTTTCATGGCAGCCTGGCCTGGCTGGCCTGAAAGGGTGTCGAGTTTCAATCAATACCTACTGTTGTTTTATTCCTGTTTTAAAAAATGTCGTTTCACCTGATAGAAACGCGGAGATCGGGAATGTGTTACAGCTGTAGGGAAGAGGTTTTTGTTGTGTGTTGCACTGTGTGTGTGTGTGTGTGTGTGTGTGTGTGTGTGTGTGTGTTTGTTTGTTTTTCTCGGTTTGTTTTTCTTCTTTCTTTTTTCATAAACACCAAACATGCCCTTTCCAATGTGGCCTTGGTGCCCCTCTGACTGACTTAAGTGCCCTGGCCTCTTGGAAAAAGTGCCCTTTTCTAAATGGCCTTGCCCCTCCAAAATCCTATTTCGAGGCCTGTACAATATTGTACATGTCATCTCATACAGGCTCACTTAGAGATTCACAGCAGCCATTCAACCCTTCACACCATTAACACTAACCCCTCCCCCTTAAAAAAAAGATAAAAAGTGAAATAATTCATAATCACAACAGTGGCAACATTCACACATTAAACCTACAAAGATTCCAAGGAGCAATAGGGAGACAATTGTGTGGTACATACATCCAAATTTGGTTCTCATAGTACTAACTTAGCTGTATCACTTTTTGATAGCTGGGAGCTTTTGTTTTGTTTAATTTTATTTTATTTTGGGTTATTTTACTGTTAATCCTTTTAGGGCTTATGGTGCCCATTTGGAGAAACTAAGAGCCTATTACCCTAGGGATACTACATGTGTAGTTCGGTGAAAATTTGTCATGGGATTTTGACATTATGGTGAAATTGTATGTTTATGCACAACACACGCCAGAAGCCAGACGATCATCGCAATACCTCACTTGAGCTCTTGGCTCAGGTGAGCTAAACAGCATGTGGGTAAAGATTATTATTGATAGTGAATTCTTGCTGCCAACACGCAATACACATCCATGCTTCAAGAAATTCATGGGTTCATTCAAGATTCAATAAATTCACCTGCACTAACAAAATAGTTATTAGATTGTACTTAAATTTGAGAAAGAGGAACTGATGACTGTACAAGTCAATAAAATTTAGTAAAGATTCATCAAACCAAGAGAAGAAAAAAAAAAAGAAAAACGAAGTCGGCGAACAGTGTGACTATGGAATGCGGAATCAATGGAGAAAGGACGAATAATCCCTCGAAGGAAGGGTAAGTAGAGGAGAGATGAGAATATGTTGATAGAAGGGAGATAGAGAGAGAGAGAGAGAGAGGCGGGGGGGGGGGGGGGACAAAGAAAAGAAGTAGAAAAGAACAAATTGAAATTCAATACGTAAATCAGAGGGAGCTAGTATGGATCCTAGAATGAAATGCTGCTGAGAGGGAGAAAAAAAATGGAAAGGAAAATTGATGACAGTTAAGTCCTGAAAAGGTTCCTGTGGGAGAAAAGCAAAAATAAGAAATCAAAATGAGGTATAAGTGTAGACCTGAGGAGAGAAGACAAGAGAAATAACCTGTGGAGAAATGTGTAAATTAAGTAGTGGTCCTGAAAAGGACCGTTGGGTTGTATGGAAGGAAGAAATAAAACAAAAAGAAGAAAGAAGAGAAGAGAACAGAAAAGAAAAGAAAAGATAAGTAGTGTAGAAACAGACAAAAGTGTAAGAGAGAGAGAGAGAGAGGAAAGAGAAATGAAACACTGAGTAAAGGTGCTAGTGAAAGTAGCGCAAGAAATCTAGTTATAAGAATAACTAGGAGAACCGAGGAACTTGACGTTTCGGGCAGGTTGACTGTCCTTCGTCAGAAGTGAAGCGTGATCTGAGAAGAGGCGGGCTATATATGGAGAATGCGGACCTAGAAGGAAGTGGTCGGTTGAGGCGGGCTCGCAGGCGAGCTGAGCGTCGGCTGTTGGTGGAGTGTTGCGGTCGTTGATGCGTTCTATTGTTCTCGGAGTGTGTTGATGGCGGAGTATATGTTCTCTTCTCTTCTTTCTTCTTTTTGTTTTATTTCTTCCTTCCATACAACCCAACGGTCCTTTTCAGGACCACTACTTAATTTACACATTTCTCCACAGGTTATTTCTCTTGTCTTCTCTCCTCAGGTCTACACTTTAACCTCATTTTGATTTCTTATTTTTGCTTTTCTCCCACAGGAACCTTTTCAGGACTTAACTGTCATCAATTTTCCTTTCCATTTTTTTTTCTCCCTCTCAGCAGCATTTCATTCTAGGATCCATACTAGCTCCCTCTGATTTACGTATTGAATTTCAATTTGTTCTTTTCTACTTCTTTTCTTTGTCCCCCCCCCCCCGCCTCTCTCTCTCTCTCTCTCTATCTCCCTTCTATCAACATATTCTCATCTCTCCTCTACTTACCCTTCCTTCGAGGGATTATTCGTCCTTTCTCCATTGATTCCGCATTCCATAGTCACACTGTTCGCCGACTTCGTTTTTCTTTTTTTTTTCTTCTCTTGGTTTGATGAATCTTTACTGCTCTCTCCTATCTCCATGATTCTCCAACATTCAACTCCTTCCTCTTCCTCTTCCCTTCTATTTCATCTTTCCCCTTCTAACGATGTCCGAACATCCTACTTGATTCTCACACTATTCTTCCTTACCACTCTCTGTGTTCCTTTCTCTACCGTCTCCACTAGTGCAACTTCAACCTCTAGCCCATTACTGTCTCCCACTCTTCACTTTCTGCCCTCCTCACAACCCCCATATGTCGCTTCCCTCTTCGTTTCTCCTCTTTCTAGGCTCTTCTGCCAAACAGCGATCCGATTAAGGACTACATACACATGGTGTCACCGCAAATCTTTCTTCCTCAATAAAATTTGTGATGGTTTTACCGATGCATCCCTGGAAGATTTCCCCAGTAGTAGCGAGCTCTGTGTGACGGGGAGACATGGCGGGCATCAATCATCACCGGATGACACTACAGGCAAGATGAAAGCAAGAAAGAAGTAAGTCCACACTGGTATGCCCTATTTTGGGCTACTCCACAACAATCAACCAACAGCATTTATGACTACACACCGCACTTTGCAATATACATTGGTAAGAACAAAAACTTTGATATACTTTTTTTTAAACATTTCACTACTATTATTTTTACATTTCACTACTATTTTTTTTTACGGGTCATTTTTGAAAATCTATTTCACAGTAATATTGACTTCTATCAAGTAAGTTGGATTTGGGATAACACAAATCAACAATTACTTCTAATTACCTTTGAAGGGATGGTATAGTTTTGGTTGAGATGATTATTCAGGTTTTGACTTTTTGCAAGATAATTAGAAACTACTTCTATGAAATATCAAAGAGCATTCAATTCTAAGAGTAATTCAAATTTTACTTGATGAAAATTGGTTTTCAAATGGCTGAGATATCCAAAAACAAAGAGGTCCTAATAAAAGGTGGGACCCACCTTCTATTAGGACCACTTTGTTTGCTTTGTTTTTGGATATCTCGGCCATTTTAAAAGCGATTTTAATCAAATAAACTTTCAATTCCTCTTAGAATTGTATGCTCTTTAATATGTCATAAATGTGATTTCTATTTATCTCACGAAAAGCTAATACCATTTTCAACTTTTTCCTCTTTTTTTTCACTGTCTTAGGCAAATCATTATTTTCAAACAGGAAACAAAAGGTTCTACGTTACAAAGAAAGTTTGCTCACAAAAACCAAGAATTGTGCATTCCTGTAACATGGGCTTTGGTAAAATGTCACTTTCAACCGTAATTGCACATAATGACCAGTTGATGTATACATAATAATGTTGTTTATCTATCACTGCTGTATACATCAGAAGGCTCTGGAACAAACAAAAAAAAAAGAAAAGAAAAAGAAAAAGAAAAAAGAACTGATTAGGTAAGCCATCTCAAACTTGATATTTTGATACCATTTTGAAAACTATTGCAAAAACAGCATTCTTACTTACTACCATGCAGCAACATTCTATGCATGTGGAGCCCAGATATCAGCCTAAACCCCAACCCCCTTATCACCTTCTCCCCCTGTAAACAGTATCTCTAATGACAGCGGGGTCAAAGCCTGCCAACCTCACCTCCAGGAATCGACAGATGGTCTGCTTGTCCTTACGACCCATGTGCACCACATTCTCAAAGAGCCAAAAGAAAGGTCGGGGGTCATCTGGGCCTGGCTCCAGGGCCTTGAGGATGCGGTAAAACTCAAAGAAGAGGAGACCCGTGCCCCCCTCCAGACCTTTACGGGCGGGGTTGACCACCGAGAGGTCATTGCAAGGACTTCCTCCAATCAGGAGGTCAAAAGGTCCCCAGGAAGCCAGCTTTAGGACAGGAAGTGGGGAAGGTCATCATATGTTAAGCACAAAATGAATTGATATATTAATAATAATAATAATAATAATAATAACAACAACAACTATAATAATAATAATAATAATAATAATAATAATAATTATTATTATTATTATTATTATTATTATTACTATTACTACTAGTACTACTATCATTATTATCATCATCATTATAATTATTATCTTTATTATTTCTTTGGCCATACAATTGCTATATAACATACATACAGGGGTATATTCAGTATTGTATTGCACTATACACAAAACTGGTGTCAAAATTAATGTACAAAGGAGAGTGGTTAAGTACATCCAATATACTTGTATTTTTGTAAATAAAGTAATGTTCAGTAACTAACATAATAACTTTCTGCAAAATGTGACATGAAGCTGTTATGAGTATAATATGAACAAATTCTCAGAATCACTCTCTGCAGTGCATATTTCATGCATTTTTGGGATATTCCTTGTTCACCCATAAGATCACAAGCTAATATCAATTTAAATGGGCTAACTGTTAAAAATTAAGAAGGCAACACTTTCAACAGTAAATTATACCTTCCCTCTACCTAGCACTTTGTTCACCCATAAGATCACAAGCTAATATCAATTTCAATGGGCTAACTGTTAAAAATTAAGAAGGCAACACTTTCAACAGTAAATTATACCTTCCCTCTACCTAGCACTTTAAAATTTTTAACATTGATAACTTATGGCAACTTTAAGAAGACCATACACTCACCATGTCTGGTAGTCACAACAACATGAATACTGTACGTGTTTATTTGTCACCAAAGAAACAGAATGCCGTTTATTACGATTCAAACAGTACATTCTTTCCTCTGATCATTTCTGCAGTCTTAACATTCCCAGAAAATGACAAAATGAGCACTGAAAGCTTCAAATTCTAAACAGCAGAATAAATTTAAAATACGAGACCAAACAACTGACTTCCTTCGTGGTGATCTTCTGGACATCGCCGATCTGCTTGATCTCCCCCTGCAGACGAACAGCGGCCACCATAATGGCCTCATCGCTGATCTCCGACGCCACGTAGCAGTCGACGTCGAACCCAAGGTCTCTCAGCACAAGCATTCCTGGAAGAAAGTTTTAACTAGATATATCGCTACGGCGACTGATATGCCTCCGCCATAATGCATGGTTCTCCTAATAGGTCTATAGTACAATGTCTTGACAATGTGTGATGACAGTTTCACACAATTGGCAAAATATTAAAATGACAGGTTTGCCACAAATGTGCTGAATGTTCACTTTCCTAAAACTAGGTTCAATTGGATGAATGATTAAAATGTCAGAGTGCAGGTATTTGGGGAACTGATGATTTTTACTTGACTTTTGACCCTTTTATAAGTTTATGCATTGAGTAATTTTCAAGGTATTGAGAAAAAGTATAATTTCAGTATCAAATGGGAAAATAGCATTATCTAAACCTGGCCTTTGACCTTTGACCACACAGTTCCAAAGAGAATCACTGTTAGGTTGAACATGCATAAATATGTAAGTTTCATGATGATACCTTGAGTTACTTTTGAGATATGGAGGAAAAAGTGCAATTCAGCACTTTCACTTGACCTTTGACCTTTTGACCTTTGACCTTTTGGCAAGAAATTTCCCACAAAATATATATTGGGTAATACATGCATACATCAAGTTAAAAAAAAAAAAAAAAACACCTTCAGGCATTGCATAAATATAAGGAAAGTAGTTATATTTTGAGGAGTTGACCTTGACGTTTGACCCCCTGACCTTTGAACCATGACCCCCAACTTCCCTAGATAATCACTGCCCATTGGAACAAGCATATATACTAAGTTCCATGAAGATACCTTGAACCATTTGCAAGATATGGAGAAAAACATGAATTTTCAACCTTTTTTTTCACAAAATAACCTGTGACCTTTGACCTTTGACCCTGTGACCCTAAAATCCAAACAAAGTATTATCCCCCCAGGATATACCCTCATACCAAGTTCGATGTAAAACCACCACATGGTTCTTGATATATCGACAAAAACAAAACGGGACGGACGTACGGACGGACGGACGACCCGAAAACATAATGCCTCCGGCCACTTCGTTGGTGGAGGCATAAAAAAGATCTACACCTTGCCCTGTAAATGTTGGATTGAGGTAGTAGTACAAAGGGAGATGAGTCCTGTATACCTGGAGAAGGTTACATCTCAGTGTGTAATTCCAGCCTGAGTAACAAAATGCAACAAGAGACAGTACTGGAGATCACAAATGGGACCTTTGTTTTGACTGTATGGAGCCATCATTTCATGGTTCATAACTTACAAACACAGAGCCATGCACAAAAACTCACAAGAGGGTGTGATACACACACACACACACACACACTCAATACTTTGACACCTTTGATGTTCGTGCATACTTCATCAGCGGTGGCTCACCTGTGCCGATGCCATCAAACAACGAGAGCACTCTGATTGGCCGTCTCTCTGCAGGTAGGTGTGGCTTATACACACGGAGGGGTGGGAACTCCATGAACTGGTCCTGGTTGAAGAACTCCACTAGTCTTTCCTGCCAGTCAACCCGTCTCTTCAGGTAACCATGACAATCTATTGATGAACACAGGTAGCAGGACCAGGGGTCTTGTTGTGATACCTGAATTGGGTAGATCATAGAAAAGGAAGATGGTATGAGGTAAGTGCTTTTACGGAAATTTGTAGGGGGAGGGTAAAGATTTATCAAGACCTTTCTGATAAAAAATCACAATCAAAAAGGGAGGAATTAATCATGAATATGCTAGCAACCATCAATATTTCCTTTCCTGATTTCCTTTTATTGTTTTTTTTTTTTTTTGGGGGGGGGGGTGTTTGATGTTGGAAGATAGAAGAAATTTGAGTAAATGAAATGAAAATCTTGTGTAACCTTACATAATAGGTCTACAAGTGCTTGACTTTAAATAAAATATATGTGTTGCACTTCTGGTTGAAAAAAAAAAAACACCTTCATGACTGCAATAAGGCACATGGAAGAAACATAACATAACCTTATCCATCTAAGCAACAGGGGTAGAGTAGGCCCTATAATGCCTTCTTTATCAAGCACTAGAAGATAAAACATGGAACAAAATGGACAATTCAATAAAAAAACTATTAAAAAAACTATAAAAAAAACTAGGATAAACACATGGAAAAATGTCTGACATGGAGGTACCCTGGGACCATAGTTGTCTGGTATAAGCCATGATGTATTAATCATTGACATTTTGTTGTTTAGGTGTTGTTCTTGAGCATGACATTAAACTGATAACCAATGCTAATATCAAAATTTTGACTTCTAAAGTCTGGTACGAGAATCAAGAGAGGAATGAAAAGGAAAGGTGGAAAGATTGATCCATGGTGTGTGTTTCTTTACCCTCCTTGATTCCAGTGGTCCAACAAGGAAGTTCATGCAGTCAGTGCAGTAAGAGTGGTAGCAACCAAGGTTGCCACACAGGGTGATCTGCTTGCCCTCAGCACAAATACAGCAATGAGCCTGAGATAGGAACATGTACCACTCTACAATTATTCTCAACATCTATTAAGATATAAATTAATATCATATAATGAACGCTTTCTTTGTCCTTGTCTTTGCAAACATCAAGCAATATGCTCCATATGAACTTTAGCTCACAGAAATGCCACTCAAATACACTGTGACTTTCCATTTTTATCTCGTAAGTAATAAGCTTGCTTAGCTAAACACACATATCATGAATGGATTGAGATGATTTTCAAAGTGTTGTTGACAGACGCAACTGTACAATACACATATATATATATATATATATATATATATATATATATATATATTATGTCTTTCCAGCTTACCTGATATCCTTCACAATCATAAAGGTATGCCACTTCAAGGTACTCGATCTGGGAAAAAAAATACATGTAGAAATCTGTCAAATTGTGCAAAAATCACCTTAAATTGTAGTCTACATGAACATGTATAATGAAGTCCAATCAATGCTAGCCATAAAGAATCAACATTGAATACTAACACTCACAGATACTATTATGTGGAAGCTATTAAGAGACGGTGAATTCTGTTGACAATGAAGTGTAATTCATTATCACTCAAGTGTTGCAAATCATTAACAATGAGCGAATAAGACTATAATAGCAGGAATATAAGAGTTTGACGAATAAGAAAAAACTAGATATATCGCTACGGCTACTGATATGCCTCCGCCATAATGCATGGTTCTCCTAATAGGTCTATAGTACAATGTCTTGACAATGTGTGATGACAGTTTCACACAATTGGCAAAATATTAAAATGACAGGTTTGACACAAATGTGCTGAATGTTCACTTTCCTAGAACTAGGTTCAATTGGATGAATGATTAAAATGTCAGAGTGCAGGTATTTGGGGAACTGATGATTTTTACTTGACTTTTGACCCTTTTATCAGTTTATGCATTGAGTAATTTTCAAGGTATTGAGAAAAAGTATAATTTCAGTATCAAATGGGAAAATAGCATTATCTAAACCTGGCCTTTGACCTTTGACCTCACAGTTCCAAAGAGAATCACTGTTAGGTTGAACATGCATAAATATGTAAGTTTCATGACGATACCTTGAGTTACTTTCGAGATACAAAATTGTATGGAGGAAAAAGTGCAATTTAGCACTTTCACTTGACCTTTTACCTTTTGACCTTTGACCTTTTGGCAAGAAACTTCCCCAAAAATATATATTGGGTAATACATGCCATACATCAAGTTTAAAAAAAAAACCTTCAGCCTATTGCATTTTAAGGAAAGTAGTGATATTTTGAGGAGTTGACCTTGACCTTTGACCCCCTGACCTTTGACCCATGACCCCCAACTTCCCTAGATAATCACTGCCCATCGGTACAAGCATATATACTAAGTTCCATGAAGATACCTTGAACCATTTGCGAGATATGGAGAAAAACATGAAATTTCAATTTTTTTCACAAAATAAACCTGTGACCTTTGACCTTTGACCCTGTGACCCTAAAATCCACACAAAGTATTATCCCCCAAGGATATATCCTCATACCAAGTTTGATGTAAAACCACCACACGGTTCTTGAGATATCGACAAAAACAAAACGGGACGGACGGACGTACGGACGGACGTACGGACGTACGGACGTACGGACGTACGGACGGACGGACGGACGGACGGACGACCCGAAAACATAATGCCTCCGGCCACTTCGTTGCGGAGGCATAAAAATATCACTTGGATTTATCCACTTTCCAAGTGTCTAATGGGTAACAAAGGGTCAACCACAATGATATTTCTGTAATCTAGGCTGTTGTGAATAAACTGCAGTGTGTTTAAATTGTACTGGAATTCAGATAGACCATACACACTGAGGAGGAGGTGGCCTTAATTTTCCAGTGATCATGAAAAGATCTCTGCAGTGTTGTGTCTGAAAATAGACATTGTGGAAGGTCACAAAGAGAACCAATGAGTATCTGAGAATCTTTGGACGATATTTTTACAGCTACATATACGGCTCCCTTTATGCTGCATTCATCAAGAGTGCCAGGTTGAATAGAGTTTACACACCCTGCAGACTTCACACAGACCACCATCAAAGAGCGGATGCTTGGTTGATAGCAACAGACTTCCACACCCAATACAGATCTCTGGAAAATGTAAAAAGCTACAGTTATTTAGAAAAACTCACAGCTTTTAAAAAAAAAAATATTTAAACAGTCAAGCATTTTCACTGAAATATCTGGGTTGGTTTTTTGGAAGTCTTTAAATAAGACTTTTAGTGTAATTACACAATACAATGTACATTCAACTTTAACAATCAAATGAATAAAAATAATAAATAAAATTACGAAGTGCTAATTGAGATGAGCAATCTACAGAACGACATTCTGAGTGATTCCAATTGTTCTAAAAAGTTTTGTGCCAGTTTCACATTAAATATGGGAAACAGAAAAAGTTAAATATATTACGGCATGTGCAACCATATACAAACCTTTCTTTATATTTGCAAGCTCCATACCTTCCCTCGAACCCACTTCCTGAATGCATTTGAGATTTATCAATCAGAATAATCGATGAACAATTATGTAAAAACACTGAAAAATTCCAATTATCAGCTTTATAAAGAACTGTTCAGATTTTCAGCCTTTCACCAGGTTTCCATATCTTACTGACACCTCTGTGAAATTTTCTAGAATAGCAAACTTTAAGATAGTCTGAATGATCCTAATATTACATACCTTCTATTGTCCACTTCCTATCCCGCAATTCCTTCATTCTTTCTTCTGAAAATACAGGAAATAAAGCATGTTTTCGTGAGATATTACAACTCTGCAACATGCATATTGTTATACATTTGCCAATGATTACTACATTGTACACACACGTTTAAATCTCACATATATCTGACTGGGAATAATGTAGCAAACATGGAATCAGCTGAGAGTCAACTTATGACACATTTTGCTGCTTGAGTCTTCCTTGCTCACATTTGAATACATCTATTTACTAGTTGGGATTGAGTCATCAGATTTGTCTTTGTTGTGATAATCAATGTAACTGTCATAATGTCAGATTATAGAGTCATGTGTATCAAAGGTGCCTTTTAGTCAACCTTGTGCAACAGGGTTAAATGGCATTGATGGAATATGTTATGCCTTCATTTATGGATGATCATCTATGAAATCCTAACTGCTGCAATTAATTTTCAAAATTCTTTTTACAATAAAGTAAATCATCTTTAAAGTTTACAGACATGATTTGTCTGGCTGGAGCTGCTACTTATTTATAGAGATTTAAAACACAAACACCACAGACACAAATACAATTTATTGTTGTAACTACAAATACATTAGTCATTTAGTATAGTGTTTCTTTTTCTAAACAAACCATGTGACAAAAATATACAAGGGTGACTACGCACTAGTACAAAGGTTACTATTTTCCACATTTCCCCCACCAGCCTGCAACACAGACAAGCATGATTAAAAATAGTTCAAACTTTTGAGAATTTTGCTTCCATCTGCACTCTAGCATAGATAATATAACCCATGGCCACCTTCTTGTGATTCAGAAGTTTGCTCTATGTCACAAATCAAATCAGGGAGTTTCAAACTTACTTCACCAATAAAAGTTTAACAGTCTAACCTCTGACATCCAGGAAAACTTCTTTTTCAGTTGGTTTCCTGCTGCTGTTCTTGCAGGGTGTGGTCCCACTTCTCTCTCCCACCGGGCTGGATGGGGCAGGGCTCTCTGGAGGCGGCAGTGGTGGTCGCTTTTCCTCTGCAGGAGGTCAAAGAATATGAACATTAAACTCTAAATCTCCTGTTTGCATACTGACAGTCAGAATTTAACTCTCAAACACCTTTTCTACAGTAATCCATCATTGAACTGCATACCACGAACCGATGAGTGAGAGAAAATCTCCTGCATAACAATGGCCATGAACGCTTCTCTGTGCCCTCTGAATGTCTTCAGTGTTATTACTTTTCTGATATTGGTTACATAGTGTATACTTCTAGTCAGTGTCTAAAGATTACACAGATGGAATGTATGTTTCAAGAAATCTTTGCGAGATTTGTAATATATAATTGATTTGTATCCTGCTTTTATGGTTCTCTCAGACTGTGTGATATGAGACTTTTGAGTCTCACCTTTTGAGCATGAACTTGGTTGGCTAAACCTTTTTTATTACAAAATCATGCCATATACCACAACGGCATCACTGGCAAGGATTAGGAATGGAGTCACACTACATGATATAGTCCACACAGTACATGCCCACATCACCTTCTGAGGGTCTGATGCTTGTACTTCCCCCTGAGGGGAATCCCCCAAAGGCCCACTCCTTCATCTCCTGGAACCGTAGCAGCATCTTGGTCTTCTTCTCCTGCTTCTCCTTGGCCCCCGCCCCGGCTGGGAGGTCGTCAGGCTTGGCATTGCGGAAATCCTTGCCACATCTCTCTGCCGCAACCTTTGGAGGAAAAAAAAAAGGAGAGCAATAGAGGAGCTAGAGGCCCTACATTGACTTACACACAAAATTCTTGAGGCAGCTAGATGATTGCTGGTATTGGAAAAGCTCATGTTCAATTCATAAACAATTAGCATCCTCTGCTTTGAAATATAATGGGATAATGGGGATGACATCCTTGAAGTTCCCCCTCTCTTTGTTTCTGTTTTTTTTTTTTTTTTTTTTTTTTTTTTGGGGGGGGGGGGGGGGGGGGGGCAGGTTGCTGGAAGAAATACCTAGCTGCTAAATATGTTTTCTTACTACCCTACGACTGAATGTTTGCAGTAATGCTACACTAGGACTGCAAAATGATATTATGACACATATAATTCAATGAACTGGGTTTGTTTTTGTTTTTTTCAATATCTAGAAGGAAAATTCATTTTGAGCCGCCAAGATAGATCATTTTTGAAGACTGACTCAACTCAGTGCTTATGAGACATGATATCCATTCATTTGATACTTGGTAGACCTTGTTCCGATGGTAATGGGTCAAATATACACATCTTGTTCTGGGAGGAAGGGGTGGGGTAATGGTCTAGCTGATAGGATGATGGGAAGATGTATTGAAAAAAAAAAAAGATGATGGAGGGTGTGACGAGGGTGTGATGGGGTAATTCAGTAATGCTGAAACATAATAAGAGGATGATGGCATGGTGGAAAGATGAGGGAATGGATATGCGTGATGAGTTAGATAAGATTATGTAATAAGGGTTATGAAGTGATGGCATGACATAACAATGGAAAGAAGTGGGAATGGTGGGGTGATGGTTTGATGAGTTATTGGTTTGAGGTATCAGGGAGGGGTTAGGTGAATGACTTACATTGAGAGCTTGGTAGCAGGCCTTCTGATACAGAGAGAGTTTTTGAAAAGATGAGCTGCTGAAGTACTCGGGAAACTTTTCAAAGTCCACAATCTGACCAAGGCTCAGCTGTAAAGAGACAGAATGATGAAAATGTGGCCAAACCTTAATCTTAACCACAACAAATTAAAGACAAAAATGACTGCAAAATCGAAAGACATGTCATTTGATAACTTTCCTCAAATCACGTAATATTATGATATCTCCTGAAATAAGATGTCCTCCTTAGATGAAAAAGTTTAAAGGGTTTTTTTTTTCTAATAGGCAAATATGAAGCATCTGCACTTTAGTTAATATACAAAAGATGTATGTCAGTTACAACAAAGAGAGATCATTTGGTCTCATACTCTGAATCATGATTGGAATGAAAAATATAAATACCCAAGGAAAAAACAAGGCAAGTGCCAAATTGTGTCTCGCCCATTCGCGTACTAGGAATTAATATCTTTTATAACTCCCAGAAGTTAATTGACCTGCTCATGACCTTTGACCTTGTAGTGACCTTCAAAACCCCAAGGGACATTTACCATCCAAGTTACGTCACAAACGGACAAAGGGATCAAAAGTAATGAGCCATAATCAAAGCACACCATAAAAACTTAACATTGGGCCCTAAAAATTTGTTGACCCCTTTCTGTGACTTTTGACCTTGTGATGACCTTTAACTCCCCAAGGGACATCTACCGTCCAAGTTTGGTCATAAACGGACATAGGGATCAAAAGTTATGAGCCACAATCAAAATGCGCCTTAAAAACATAACATTGGGCCCTTAAAGTTTGTTGACCCCTGTCTGTGACCTTAGACCTTGTGACGACCTTCACCTCCCCAAGGGACATCTTCCATCCAAGTTTGGTCACAAACGGACAAAGGGATCAAAAGTTATGAGCCATAAACGAAATGCGCCCTAAAAACTTAACACTGGGCCTTAAAAGTTCGTTGACCCCTGTCTGAGATCTTTGACCTTGTGGTTACCTTCAACTTCCTAAGAGACATTTACCATCACCCAAGTTTGATTGCCATTGTAGCAACATGTGCTGAGTTACGTGTGATAAGATCGAGAGTCTTGCAAGTAAACTTTAACGTATGACCTCAAATGACCTTTGACCTTGTCATGTGACCTCTTACGGCACCATAACATGAAGGTATCCCCAGTGCATCTATCATCCACGTTTGATTGCCATTGTAGCAACATGTGTCGAGTTAAGTGTGATAAGAGAGTCTTGCAAGTAAACTTTAACGTATGACCTCAAATGACCTTTGACCTTATCCTGTGACCTCCAACAGCACCATGACATGAAGGTACCCCTAGTGCATCTATGACCCAAGTTAGGTTGTAATCCAAGCAACTTATGTGAAGTTATTTGTCAAAAGAGAGTCTTGCAGGTAAACTTTAACGTAGAAAAGAGTCTTGCACATACTCTTTAATATATGACCTCAAATGACCTTTGACATCATCACATGACCTCCGACAACACCATAACATGAAGATACCTCTAATGCCTCTATCACCCAAGCATGGCTGCCATTGCTGTAACAGTTGCCAAGTTATGCATCATAAGAGAGTCTTGCAGGGAAACTTTAACATTTGTGACCGACGACGGACGGACGACGGACGCCATTTGGATCCCTTATAGTCTCGCCTTCACCTCCGGTGGGCGAGACAAAAAATGCATATTAAATACAATTACGAACCACACTCACTCATACATTGCAGTTGGAACAAATATCATAACTCACTGCAAAATGTGACTGATGATAGTTAACCCATGACTGAGTAGCTGATTTTGCTATTTTGTAACATGCATATCTCATAGACACCTGCCCGGGTATACCCAGGGGTAGTCTTTAACGGGTTAAAATATATTTACAATACCCAAAGTAATGATTCTCATTGATATACATGTATATGCAAATGGAGTATTAATATATCCTTACTTAATGTTAGCATGGGTGGCATCACTCCACACATACATACAGCACAGACCGCTTAAAGGAACAAAATTTAAAAAAATCAGTCCAAGACAACTGTGACAAGTATTTGTCACTTACAGTTGGTATTAGATTCAAGTAAAATAAGGTAATTGAGCAGTAAAGCTGAAAAGTATTTGAGTAGCATGTTGTTTCAACAATCAGTCACACACACACAACCATGTTAACAAGGTGGATTTTAAAATATACTTACAAGAGAAACCTTGTTGTCCCCATACCACTGCACCCATCTGGCGAGCGGAGGGGGCGAGTCTGGAATGCTGCGGTCATAGTGATGAATGACCTTCCCTGGCCACCAGCAGTAGCCCTTCATCTTGCCCAGTACCAGCTGGCCTCTTGGGAAGGACTACAGGAAGTGACAACAAGAAATGCGCAGAAAATGCAATTGAAAATATACACATTAATCAACTTGGATAGTTCAACAAGAGACTTGGGGGTCTCGCACTCAACGAGTATTGTAAATTCACCTGCCACACAACCTTGTAGACTATTACCCATGAAGAACATCAAAAACTCGGGGAGCTTTTGGGGATTGTACTCCAGGTGGGCATGGTGTCCATTTGTATATTCTATATCATACAGGCAATTAAATCTAGTACCAAGTTCATAGGAAATTTGATTTATTAAAAAAAGAAAGAAGATCAAATTATAAAATCTGGTTACAAAATTGGTCCTGGCCACAAGGGGGCTACCCCTGGATCTGCTATAAACAAACTTAAAAGCACATTCACTAATGTATATTGTACTTACTCAAGAATATTTCTGGTTTTATAGAAGACAACTTTATCGACATTTTCTAATTTGAGGATTCTAGGCCCCCATGTACAGCATGGGCCAATTTGTGAAATATATATTTCTATGATCCTAGCAAAATTCTTGCCTAAGTTAAACGTAAATTTTTACCATCATATGCATTTTCAAAAAGACGATGAAAATTGGATCCACACATCATGCTGGTTGTAGATAAATTCTTTTTTTTTTTAATTCCTGGATTTGGGAAACATGGTGCTCATTGAAAAAAAAAAAGATGATCCTATCACACTGAGAATTTGAATAACCTGTCAAGTTTGGTGAAAATCTATCATGAAGTTATCAAGAAGTTGAAAAGTGGGAATTGGGCTCCAATTTTGCCCCCCCCCCCTTCCAGGGCCCCTCAGGGGACACCCTATGATCCACAAAGACTGAATTCTTGATCATAATCTTTACAGGTGCAATTTGATTTATCACCTCATCTCTTGCTGCATCTTCTTTCTCTTGTACTGGTGTGGAGGTTTTCTTCTGGTTAGCCTTTGCCTTAGCTGTCATATCCTTATCATCTTTGTCCAGTGATGATGGCTGCAAAATAAAAATGAAACAAAAAGCATGCAGTTCAGGATTATACTTGTGAATCAGTCTGAGCCTTTTCATTATCGAAACACTCATTCCTAATTCCTATGAATCAAACAAAACATATTAATTGAATTTTCTTGCTAATCTAAATGCAAAATGCAGGCTTTCATTTTCGTATTCACAAATTTCCTTTCAAATATATAATTTGTGGTATATGTCACATAAAAGAGTAAACTGTCAAAGATGTATGGCAACACTGGTTCTTACGAGGCTTGAATGCTGAAGATTTAACTATCAATAGTAAAGCATCACAGAAATAGCTCATGGGATGCGCACTCCAGATCCTACAGTAGCTATATCACTTATAATAATTCAGCACAAAGAATGCATTGCTTAGGTATGTATGATATACAGTCCACCATGACACTATTAGGAGCTGCTGTGGCTTGGTGGAGAAGACCAAGAGATATCAGTTACAAGGTCCCTGGTTCAAGCCTCTCGATAGCAGAAGCTATACCTATATGCACTCTAACCTCACTGCTCAGTCCATAGGAGGGGACAATGTCTCATGGCTGTGTGCTCACAGGTGTGTATTGCTTATCCAATTCTGCACACTGGCACTAGTCCGAAGGTCCAGGATCAGTAAAAATCACTGTCGGACCAGTAACTTTTTCCGGAATGGACAAGTAAAAAATTGAAAAATTGGGTACCTACTGGTTTGACAGACAGCCCTGGCTTATCTAGCTACTATGTAAAATATATCAAATTTGAAAACATTTATTTCAGGATCGAATTACCTTGGCCACCTCCCTGGGCTTCTTCCGTTTTATAAGTTCCAACTTTGGTGTCACAGCACTCGTCTCAGATGGAAGATCCTTTTCTATCTTCACCTTCCAAAATATAATCACAAGTTGTATCAGTGTAGTTGGTCAAAATAAAACGTGTACACTGACATATTACATCCCTCTGGCTCCTACAATCACAGGCATATCATACTGAAAAATCATTTTTGGTATGGCTACCTTGAAGAAGTGATTTCTAGCAAGTAGGCTGAGAAAGCTATAAGTACAGCAATGAGCCTTACCTCCGAGACCATCTTTTTCTTGGATGGGGTTCCCTTCTTGCCTGGAGAGTTCAGGCCGTCCTTGGTTGTGGACTTGCTACCGTTGGTGCCAGGTGTCTGACCAAGCTGAAACAAGGTGATCTTCTGAGGACACTGTCTCAGAGATGCCTCCCATCCACCCCGCCCCCTTCGACCATCAGAATGTGATTCTTTCTTGGGTTGCTTCTTAGGCTCACTGTGTACCGAGTCCTTCCTTGTGCTCTTACTTTCCCCACTGTTCGCAGTCTTGCCGACCATAGCATCAGGTTCACCTTCCAGATAATCCAAGAACTGATCGATAAACATTTTTGGAGAAAGGAGCCTGCTGCCCTTAGTTTGCTCCTGTGTGTCCTGACCTGGTCTCTCGTTGGTCACTTTCTCCTGGGTGACAGCTGGACATTTACATTCTGCTGGAGTACCATCTCCAGCATTGGATGGAGAGGTCTTTGTGCTTGGATTGTCCTGAAAGGTCAAAAGACCCTTATCCTGTGGCTCTGATGAAGTTTCCAATGGACCTAATTCCTGTAGTTCACCCATCCTTGGGTACTTCAGACTGTCCTTGAGGAAAACGTGGCATGGAGAAGTGACTGGTTTGTTCAGATTAGCCCAATTACTCACTGGAGGCCCCATCTCAAAAACCGGGCTTTTCACGGGAGATGGAGTCTGCTTCGGCTTTTTGTGACACCCTTTGCCTGCTGCAGTCATTGAAGGGGACATCATAGATTCCTGTTTGGACTTCTTCCCTTTGCTCTTCTTTTTCATGGGACTTTTTTTGACCTTGTCACATTTTACCTCCAGTCGAGAAGCCAAGTCTTGGGGGCGAGAGGCATCCTGTGACCGTCTACAGACTTGCAGTATTTCCAGTCCAGGAAGAAGACTGTCAAAGGTGGCAGACATTGGGGAAACATCTTCCACCAGAGAGCTATTTACAGGTGATGAGGAGTCAAGCAAGGTCTTCTCTCCATCTTGAGCTTTCTCATTTTCCTCCAAAGAGCAAACTGAAAGACTCTGGAAGCGAAGACCTGCAACGTGAGAAGCCAAGTCTTCACTGCCTTGAAGATCTTGGCTCTTACCAACTGAGCTCGCTGCAGAGAGCATGGGGTCGCTGTTCATTGCAATCCTCAAATTATCACTGGACTCATCTGACTCCACATATCCAACTTGAATTTGATAGGCTTTGATTTCCTCACACTCCTCTGATGTCTCACTGACACAAACTGTCCCATCATTTCTCGAGATGCTTGTCACACTACCTCCTGCAGAGGACAAACCATTTGTTCCCTCCTTGAATGGAAATCTTCTCACATTGAGTTCCTCCTGATTATCTTCAGACTCACAAGGGTGATAATTCTTTCCCGAAGCTTCCCTCATGGAATGTAATGACTTGTGTCTGCTTCTAAGTTCTCTTTTCTTCCAAATTGCTGGGTTAGGCGTCTTCCTTGCCTCCATGTCTGCTGCTTCATCACTTGTAGAAAGTTTATCCTCGCGTGATATTTCTGAGACATGCTGCCGCTGGACGTCTTCCCGCAGTCCGTAAGATGATAGTGAATGCTCTTTGCCTCTCACATCTTGGCTTGGAATGTGATCATCAGATGATGCCTTCTCTCCCTTTACACCATCTGGTTTGGAAGACGGAATCTTCCCTGCAGCTCCCTTTGGAATGTCTGCTGCACTTTGGGTAGTAGATTGCTTGCATGGCGATGCTCCCACGAAGTGCATTTCGCGAACTCCACCATTATCCTCCACCACTGCAGAAGGTGAGTCAGCCAGGGGTGTTGCGGGGCTGGAAGCACTGGAGGATCTTTTCAATCTCTTGGAGCTTCTTAGCACAACCACATCGTCTTCTAGTTCTCGTTTCCTGACTTCAGGGAGAGAGTCTCCTATCTGTGACTGCATCTTTGAGGAAGTACTCTGAAAGCATTAAAAAAAAAAAAACGTTGTGGCAAAATTAAACATATGAGATCTAATCAAGAGGGAGATATCAATACTACAGAAACATCTTTCATTGAACTCAACACTGTGTTTTAAAATATCCATGATGCACTGGTATATTTCATTATATGACCCAAACAATGTCTCTGTCGACAATTAGTCATTAAAACAGATTAAGTTTATCAAATAATACAAAATAATTAAAAAGTAGTGACTATTGTAGCCATTTGCTGGAGAGAAGCTAGGAAGTTGGGGTAGGAGGTGAGGCAGGTTGCATATAGATTTGAGCCATCCTTTCTGCTATAGTAATTTGGTGCATTTGTTTCTCTTTTTTGTTCTCTGAATACATACGCACATTGACACCTACCATCTCACAGTGAAACTAGAATTAACCCCATTCAAAGAGGGAAATGAAATGCGGATTCCAAATCTATAAGACTTAAAATGTAAAATTCAAAGGCTGGTAACTCAAATATATGCAAAGTTACCTCAAATTTCCAACTGCATAAAACTCTGTAAAAAAAAAGAAAAAAGGTTGGTTCCACAGTTCTATGAATACTGTGGTTACCATTGCACTGGTTGGAAAAAAAAACAGAAACAAAATTGAAGTCTTGTACATCTATATTTCGAGGCAATGCGATCAACAAAGTATTTGAACAACATGTACATGGACTTTGCAACAGACCAACCACCCAACGTACGGACTGACCCTAAATGACCAACTGACCACGTGTAGACTCCCATAAATTAAACTTTGTCCGGGAATGATGCCAATGATAGTTCTGACATATTCTGCAAATAAAATAATAAACATTCATTTTAATTTGTCATATGATCACTTGCATTTTGGTCAAGTTTTCAATGATATAGGTGATAACTGCTCCCGCACCCACCCTGCACCCCAGGTGTGGAGGAGCATTCCCAAAAATTAAACGGTTGAGGGCGAGCTGATTTTGCTATAACATGCATTTCCCATAGACACCTGCCCGAGTATACTTGGGACTGGTCTTCAACAGGTTAATAAACACCACAATTTACCTTTAGAAGACGCAGGAAGGCCGGTCCATACTTGACAGAGATGCGGAGAGCTGTGTGCTTCTGTTTCGTCCTGTCCCAGGTGGGGAATACCCTCAGCAACACCTGATGTAGGTAAAAATTATCCACACTCCCGTTATAACGGCGTATGGCTATAATGAAATTCCGGTTACAACAAAGTAAAAATTCAAGCCGCAACGTTATCAGCTCTATTTGTATTTTTATTCTCTCCGCCAAGGGAGGAGGTTATGCTTTCATTACTGTTGGTTTGTTTGTTTGTGTGCAAAATAACTGAAAAAAATTGAGCACAGATTTTGATGAAACTTGCAGGAAAGGTTGAGAATGACACAAGGAACAATTATTAAATTTTGGTAGTGATCCGGAAATGTTTATGGATCTTATGAAGGATTTTCGATATTTTGGCAGGAAGGGTCAATGAACTTGGGAGTTCAAGATGCATATTTTTGAGGTACCGGTATTCATGTGCGCACTTAAGTGCGTGCTCTAGTTTCCGATAGGGCGAGGCGCACTGCGCAGCTGAGGGTTTGTGACATAACAAAGGCTTCTATATTGGGAAATCGGGCGATTTTTCAGTGGGTGGTAATCACTGATCTCTATGGAAGAGCAAGATCATCGGTGGAAAGTAGCTGCTTGGTGGAGGTCTGCGCTCTCAGAGTGCTTTTCTAGTAGTTAATTTGTTCAAGAAAAAATTTCAATATAATGAAAGAACACTGCCTGTTCTGAGGACTTTGTTATATAATTGGAGTCCACTGTACTTCATTACAGTGTGCTCCTGTTATAACAATAATGGTTATTATGAAATTCTTGTTACAAAGAAGCAAAGATTCAGGTCCCAAAATCATCATCTTCATGTCTTTGTATGGATCACTGTTCGGCTTTAACAAAATAATGAAAGAAAACTGTCAGTCCTGAGGAATTTGTTCTAGTGGGAGTTGCTTATACTTCATTTGCATTAGGGCAAAATGAAGATATTTTGACTATATTCATAATTCAAATTCTTTGTACAAATTGACAGTAAATGCCTGGATAATCCCACAGTCACATATGAGAACTCATTCCCAATATTTAGGTAGAGGCAACATGACAAGTAAGTGAATATGAGGACCGATTGAATGTTGCCAATACAAAATCTCGGAGAACACCACACAATGCCACATGACAGTGAAAGCTGGTCATGTTTGCTAATAGGGGCTTCCAAGTTCATAGTTTTGATGTTCCATATAAACAGCAGGGCATCCTGTTCAGTGAATTCTCTACCTATGTAGTCATTGCATGATTTCTTTCGATCTGTAATACACCCTATTTCACATCAACACGCTATCTACCCATTTTCTTATCCACTACCTAAGAAGAAATGGTTTCACCTTCAGTACTTTTGCTCCTCTAAAGCAAACCTTATGAGTTCAACGAAGCATATTATATGTGAAAAGTTACGACAATGGTACTAGTAAGGTGTCATTAGAAGACGGGCATAACATAATACCCCAATTCCACAGAGATTTTCTCATTGGTCATTTGTCTCAAGCAAGTTTGCATTGCTTCCGGCGACCCACCGAAGTGTATCGGATTGCAATCTGATGAATCTGACTTGGTTGGTCGACTATCACACAAGCATCAGACATGTCACCCGTGATCCTCATCAGACTATCTTGCCTCATCGCATCCCCCCCCCCTCCCCCGACATATCTGACACTGAACTGATAGTCGACCAACACAAGTCGGACCTATCGGACTGCGATTTGATACACTTCAGTGTGTGGCCGGAAGCAATAAACTTAGCTTCTGATGAGTGACCGATGAGAGAAAATCTCTGTGGAATGGGAACGTATCAAAAGTCAAGACATCAGCAGATTCTAATAGCATGCCTTCACAGACAAGTTACTGAATTAAAAAGTTCATTACAAACACAGCAGACCATTTTGGCTTTAATATTAAAAAACCCTGACTTCTGTTCCTTTATTCAATCATCTTAATGAAAAGCTACTTGTTTAGGAGTCGGGAGACCAGTTATATTCATCAAGTACCTGCTTGCTTGGAAGCCTCATCCTTCCTGGACAGTTTGTCGAGATGTTCACTCTTCTTCCCTTTTTCAGTAGTGTCCTGCTGGTAGGAAGCCTACAGATGCTTATGTGTCAACCTGGAAACAGATTTAGCACATACGGATACTGTATCATAAAGCCAAATCCTTCTACAGCAGTGGTGTATAGGTGTGACAACGTTCTGAAGAATTAGGTTCTTATAAAAATGATTTGGATGCAATGAAGATATTCCATAAAGGGAGTTCTACAATCAACAGGAAGAAAAAGCCTTTACAAATTGACATTTCAAACATTTCCTAAAAAAGGGCACTTTCTGAAAATACTGTATTATATATCTCCATACACCTAATGTTTACAACCATTATTGAAGGTTTGGACATTTTCTTTTTCTCGAGGTTTGTTTCTGTTTTTATTCTGACTTAAGTGTGTGTTTCTATTATGGACACCCCGTATCACCTCGCATCACCTACAATTTTGTCCCCTGCATCACCTTGTATCTTGCTTCTGTCCAACATGTTTCTACTGAGCAATAAAATATGCGGTGATGCCAGGTACAGCAGGTAATGTGAGGGAACTTGCAAAATGTAGTGAACCAGAAAGTTGCAAATCAGATAAGATCAGATAAGGTCAATGGCGTGCCTTATGATCCACTGAATGACATGCAGAATCATCCCATAGGAATTTTAGACTTCAAGAATGTTGTTACCCACACTGTTTCTACTGATAATCATCCCTCTGTGCAAAACTTCGCATCATCCACTACCAACATGTTTCTACAGAGGAAAAATTTGGTGTTTCATCACTTTGAACTTTAATCATTCAGTAGAAACAAGTCATATGCATCTAGTATGAGCCAGCCTGCTGTGGACACCACACTGAGAGTGGAGCTACTATATCTAATAAAATTAAATTTTCACTTTTCATTTGCTGTTTCAGATAAACCTCAAATTCAATGTCTGCCTACACATTCTCCTCCATATTATAAAAGTTGTATATTTCTTTTTTTAAATGACCTCAGCTGTAAGCCTGAACTATCTCTTCCATATACCAGGGCTCGACACTAACGGTGGCCCGGTGGCCCGGGGCCACCAAAAACGCACGTCGGGCCACCAAAATTTCAGAAAAGAAGAATTTGGTGGCCTGATCGGGCCACCAACAAAGGTCGGGTGTTTGCCTTTGGGCCACCAAAAATACAAGTTAGTGTGGAGCCCTGCATATACAAATAATGTCACAGCTGAATTTGAAACAATGGGAATGCAACATTTTCAATCATCAGCGATAACATCTCTCCAGTATCATAAAATAGAAATAAAAATGTATATTCACATGGTTGCCAACACTAAAGAAGAGACAAGGGTGAGACAGTGCAAAGTTACAAGGAAGTGGATGGGGGGGGGGGGGTGGGAGGGGGGGTTATGATCCATGTGGTGGTATAGGGGTTTCTTCATTTTAACCCGTTGAGGATGGGCTAATTTTGAAACAAACACATTTCCCATAAAGACCTGCCTGAGTATACTCGGGGCTTGTCCTCAATGGGTTAATATTGAAACTATTTAATCACTCAGGAAGATTATTTTCAGGAGTTTTCAGAGTAATTTTTTCCTCAGATTGGATTCAATCTACTGTAAAAGTGGAAATTTTTGCAGTGTTGAAATTTTCGCGCATTTCACGCAACGAGAAACTAGCACGAAAAAATAAAAGCACATATGAATATTTCTCCATGCCATATGTTCCAGTAGTTAACGTCTTGATTCCGCGGAATTAAAAACATGCGAAACTCTTCTTATCCGGCCGAGCGCGAAAAATTAATCATGTGAAAATATCCACTTTTACAGTATATCAGTTTAGAATTGTCCATGTCACAGCACAATTGAAGCATACTATTCCTTCTCAACATGGTTAAATACACTGAAACGTCAGGCACTGTTCAATGGTACAATGGATATAGCTATTTGAGTTTTATAACTTTTCCCCTTTAATGGAGATTTGTAAATCAGTAAAGGCACAAGAAATGCCAAAAATATACAAGAAACGGCAGCTCAGTGTCAAAGTGTCAATTTAAAAGGCAAAAGGTAGGCCTATTCTTCTTCTTCTTCTTCTTCTTCCTACACTGTGCAGAACCTCCTGAGAGTATACTTGCACACTTTTACCCCTGCACTTAGCCATATCAGGGTCATTCTTCACTAAGTTCTGTGTCCCTCTAGTTTAAGGGGATTAGAGTACTGGTTCAGGTGGGGATTCATGTTTTGAACATTCCTAAGTGAGATAATGAGAAACCTCTTATGAAATATGAAAGAGCATGTAATTTTAAGAAGGATTCAACATTTATTTGATGATAATTGGTTTTCAAATATCTACGATATCCAAAAATGTGATAATAAAAGGCGACAGGCCACGCCTTTTATTAGGATCTCTGTTTCACCTTGTTTTTGGATATCTCAGCCATTTCAAAACCGATTTTCATCAAATAAACTTTTGATACCCCTCAGAATTGCATGCTCTTTGACATCTCATAGAGTGATTTCTGAATACCGGTATCTCGCAAAACGTTAAAAGCTAAATCCTCACCTCAACCAGAACTGTACACACCCTTCAAAGGTTATATGTACAAAAATAAAAGGTCATTTCATTACTTTCTGTTCTGTTTACAATGACTTACATTCATGTTATTAAGATAACATACAAAAAAGGGATAAATTGTTTATCCTAACCTATTATTTCAATTTTCCTGTATCCGTATACCACTGAAAACCCCATGTCCCGGTGATACTACAAATACATATCCTTATGTCACATTTCAAGATGGAAGCATGTTGAAATGTTTTTAAATGCTTTTTTATTTCACTTCAGAGTGTACCGGTACTATTAAATAATTAGCATAAGATATACCAATATCAAACGATTTAAGAAAAAAATGAAAAAAAATAATTCAAAATTGTGTGTCCCACAAATTTGCATCATCTCCGTCACGAACATTTAGGGCGCCATTAACTAAAAATGTCCGGTACCCCAAGTATCGATTTTAGTGCTACACAACAGTTACCAGCTGACGTTGAAGAACTCACCTGCTTTTCCCCCTATTTCAATCAAGAAAGTTGCAATTTTTTTGAAATTTTTGTGACAAAAGCCAGGTCTTACCTTTATTCAGCATCATCTCCAAATGCATGCTTAAGATTACACATCAAATCAAATCAATTTATGATTTTGGTGGCATAACGGGAGAGAAGATCATACCCTCTACCAGTACACACGGTTCTTACCGCAGGTGAATGGATTAGGAAGATGATATGAGGCCATTAATTGTTGGACCCGTCATCTCCGTCACAAAAAGTGACGGAGATGACGTTGATGGATTTATTTTCTTTCTTTCAAAATAACAATAAAGTGATATTAAAAATGCATGGTGTTAATCATATTGGAATTCCTTTAACCACTGCTATTTTTTGTTTTGTTTCAGTTGCACTAAATATTCATCCTTAAATTTGTTTATGCCATATTAGATTACAAAATGTCATCTCCGTCACGTTACATTTTGCATATACTTATTACTGCGCAGCACTAAAAAATTGAGTTATTTTAAATGAGGAAACACCCCACAAAGATTGCACCCGTATTTAATGAAGTCAACATTCATCATGATTTTCCCACTTCATGAAAGAGATTTCCATTTCTGAGACTTTTTCTTTCAATAATTTGTAAGACCAAAAACACACTTTGCGAAGAATGACCCATCAAATGTCAATGCTCAAGCAACTATAAGCCCCCCAACTGGGTATTATGATATCAATGTGACTGACTTACTAATAACTCCTTTGGTACGACTTTTATTTGGGGCTAGACCTTGCTCGCTCCTTCCAGGGAGGTGAGAGGACGCTCCCTGCTCCTTCCAATGTACACTGCTTACACAGGAGGCAGCCCCCCACCCCCCCCCCAAAAAAAATACCGTTTACCTATTAAATTGTTTGGAAGAAGCAGCCCCTCTCGACCCCATTACGAGGGGCCGAGTTTACCTGTTAAGCCGAGTTTACCTGTTAAGCCAAGTTAACCCACACATACAGTACTCAGTAGGGCCTTTTCGGAGAGAGGAGAAACAAAAATGGGTCCAGCCATTAATCCCCCCAAAAAGGCCATGCATAACAAATAACACCTGCAAAAGTTTTAAAGGGGGGGGGGGGGGTGCAATGGCTGCATTATGGACTCAGCAGCTATCTGTGAGTTAGCTCTTCTCTCACATTCTATCAGTCTCTCTCTAGTTTTATATAAACATGTGCACTGGAGTGCAGCAGCAACCACCACCATCGACCATCACCAGCACACTCTCAGCCCGTTCATAAAATTCAAGACAATTACTCTTCATTCTGACGTTATTCAGTGCAGTAGATTGCAAACTACATTGTACTTTGGCACTTCCAAGACTTAGGAGACATATGTACACCGCAACCGATGTACAGCATGCTCAAAATAATGACAATTTTCATAAATTTCCTTACCACCACTCCTACCCCGTGACCACGCACCATGCAACGAGGTCTAGTACGTGGAAACAGAAGCTTTGAAGCTCCTTATCTGCTTATGGTGGAAGGCATGCACGCACATTGTAGAGATGAGAGCGTGGAGAAAGTGAAGAGAGCTCGCACACTCTGCGCTGCCCTCGGATCGGGAATGGGATATCACCAGCCGATTCATGGATTACAACAGCAATGTACCAGGTGACAGTCAAATCGTGGTCCCACAACCACGTGACCTTGCCCTCTTGTGGCTGTGTAACGTTGTAGAATAGGCCTACTAGTAACTTGTGATGATGAGCCTTCTTTAATGCAAGACTATAAATTTTATACCTTATTTTCCACAGCAAACTATTAGGAGTTTAACTGCGCTCTCCAACACGTGGTAGTTGGGTACATAATGTACTGTATCCCTCACCCCATCACTCCGTACACAGAATCTTACAGGGGGACGAGATGAGAGGACCGGAGGGGTCGCCATGGTAGCAAAGTAGGGGTGTGTCTAAAGGCGGGAACTGGCGCGCATTTATTATGGCGGATGGGGAAATCCCAGGGAGCTCTGAACGAGGATAGTCTCATCAAAGATATCAAAGATGATAGAGCGCCGCGCGCTACCATGGTAACCCACTACCATACTGCTACGAACTGTAATGTTACCAGTTATTACAGGTCCATGATTGTAGGACCTACCATTGAACAAAATGTACAGCTTCAGGATCATTATTTACCTTCTGACTTTGAAGCTGCAGATTAGGTTGCATTGAGTAGACCTATTTAATTGGTGTCTACTTATTAGTAATCATTTTTTCCTGCACTAGAGCAGCATATAATGGTAATCCTGGGTTTAGGGATGGGCCAAATTAATCTTGGCTTGATTATAAAGGGAGATGAAATCCAGGGAGGACTACGGGACGAATCCAGTTACCTATCTTCATTATGTAGTACTTGTACGTTATATTGGCAGGTATAATGTGCTGTTTGTTCTGTAAATTCAAACCTTGAACAAGAGTCGGGAATTTCACATATAAACTGCACCTGTGATAGATAAAGAGGCTATAAAGAGAATCTCAGAATTCTTTCTTGTATATTTGGTGGCTCTAAAAAGAGCCGGTTGTTGCGTCAGATCAGAGATCTAGCGACTTAAGCACGCTCGCCACGGATGCGGCGGGCAAGCTGGATGTCCTTGGGCATGATGGTCACACGCTTGGCGTGGATGGCGCACAGGTTGGTGTCTTCGAAAAGACCGACCAGGTAGGCTTCGCTGGCCTCCTGAAGAGCCATGACGGCAGAGCTCTGGAAGCGGAGCTCGGTCTTGAAGTCCTGAGCGATCTCACGGACCAGACGCTGGAAGGGGAGCTTGCGGATGAGCAGCTCGGTACTCTTCTGGTAGCGACGGATCTCACGGAGAGCCACGGTTCCGGGCCTGTAGCGATGAGGCTTCTTGACTCCGCCGGTGGCTGGGGCGGACTTGCGAGCTGCCTTGGTGGCAAGCTGCTTGCGGGGAGCCTTTCCTCCGGTGGACTTGCGAGCGGTCTGCTTGGTACGGGCCATTTTTGTTCCTGTATTGTTCTCAACGAGTAACTAATTCGAAAAGCCCGGCGCACGTATATAAGGGCTGCTTCCTGCGCACTGATTGGCTGATGCATTCTTGGATTTTATTGGTCACTATTATTAACCAATCAGAAGACGCAATTCACCTGTCTTTACTGCGACCATCACGCGTTTTTTCCTTCCAGCGAGCGCTAGATCCTCAAGAAATATCACTATTTTCACAAACTCATTCAATAATATACAAATCCACCATATCAGTGCAATGCACCATTATAATTGAAAATGGATCCTGGAAGTTGTAGTGATATAACTAAGTGGAATAAAGATAAAAACGCATGTCAAAAATCACCACCGAGTGACGCTCAATGCACCTGTCTAGCGTTGAATGGAATATGCAAATTTCGATCTGCCCGCCTTATTACTACAGACCACTGCGATATATTTTTTGTGATTATTACTCGTTTCTATTGTATACTTATTCGAAACTGCTGATTGAGCGCAAGTAATCAACAAAACCAGAACTAAAGTAATCAAATAGCAAAGAGAGATCTAAACCTGAATGTGTCAAAGTGAGTAAAAAGTGAAAAAACCGTGGTGCCGTTTCAGAGATCGAATGGAGTTTGGACACTATGGCATACACCGCCCTCAACGCTGGTTACGATACTGTGCCTAACACCCCCTCTAGGTCCGCAATATGTGTATAAATACTGAATTTTCCTCGTTGAGAGCAAGTTTCATCGAAACAATCAACAAGCAATCATGTCTGGACGTGGCAAAGGAGGAAAGGGACTCGGAAAGGGGGGCGCCAAGCGTCATCGCAAGGTCTTGCGTGATAACATCCAGGGAATCACCAAGCCCGCCATCCGCCGTCTGGCCCGCCGTGGTGGTGTCAAGCGTATCAGCGGTCTCATCTACGAAGAGACCCGCGGTGTCCTCAAGGTTTTCCTCGAGAATGTCATCCGTGATGCCGTCACCTACTGCGAGCACGCCAAGCGCAAGACCGTCACCGCCATGGACGTCGTCTACGCTTTGAAACGCCAGGGACGTACTCTGTACGGATTCGGCGGTTAAGAAGCTGACAACGCTCCAGTTCTCACTCGACACTGGATTTCAAAGGCTCTTTTTAGAGCCACCAAATATTCAAGAAAGAAATTTGAGTGATTACTCCATATTTGCTAGTACCTACTCCTTTGATCTCTCCCTCTATATACTCTTTCTACCCCTGTTCGTCATCATGGTCATTTGGTGTAGATTAACTTATTTCGTTTCTAATTGCATATGGGTGTTTTTACTATTGTCAAATTGGGCAATTGCACGAATACAAAATAATGCCAGTGCAGTGCAAAGCAGATACGAGTTAATCCCTTTTATAAGTGATTCCCAAAATGCCAGAATTTATTGTTCTAAATTTGTGCGATCCCCAAACTTGTGATTATCAGAATTCAGAAAATGCTCAACTGTATAGCATTCGCAAATATTCAAGAAATAAATTTTAGTGATGACTCCATATTCACTAGTCCTTAATTCCTTATACTCCTTTGATCCCTCCTCTTTACTCCCTTCAAATCTCCCTGTTCGTCAAGGTCATAATTACTTGTAGATTAACTTATTTCGTTTCTAACTACATTTGGGTGTTTTTACTTGTCAAATTGGGCAGTTGCACGAATCCAAATAATGCCAGTGCAAGGCAGATAATATGTTAAATCCATGTTCAATAATTCCAGGATTTGATATTCTAAAGCAAAAATCATACATAAAGAGATAATTAAGAGATGTGCGAACCCCAAACTGTTGAACAACATCAGAATTCAGGAAATGCTGAACTAGCATTGTTCAAATTAAAACTCGCATCTTTTATGTATAACAACGCAACGCAAACATAGTGGCATTTTAGGATCATGGACCTACGTTGTGGTCCATGATGGGTTCACAAGTAACAACTGATTGACAACCTGCCCTTCATCGGCGTAAATCATAGGTGCTGGGTTGGTGTACTTTGGCGCATAAATTATCATCGATAGAGGGCAATTTGTCCTAACTCGTAAATTACATCAGTCACCTCCCTGCGGCTGCATCGATGAAGGGCAATTTGTCAATCGGTTAGCAATAAACACAGCTCGACGCAAGAATTCTGCATTTTTCCTTTGGGAAAAACCCAAAGATCTGTTGACGCCTCCCTGCCCATGGGGAAAACCAGACTGGATTTGTTGAAAGATATAGTGATTAGTGGTATCCGATGACACGCCGTCGCGACGTAACTCAGTAGACGAATATTTGGATTTGTAGATAGAGTGTCGCAATACCTTTACAGTTACATAGGCAGACAGGGAGAAAAAGGAACCAACGAAAACTTGGCTTTTTGTATAGAGTACATTGTATTTGTTTAAAGATTATACTAGAATTAATATAGAAACATCAGACATTTTACGTGATACATCGGGAGAGTAAAAAATGAATATTCGCAGGGAATCGACAGTTTTCATTTTCCTTTTTGGACTTGGAAAGAAAATTGAAGTATAACTCCCATCTTGATCAGGGTATAATATACCATTAACTTTATCCCACCCCCCCCCCCCTCTTCCCGTAGGGCCCCCTCCCCCTGAAAATCGTATACACTGTACGAGTAAACTACAGTGCGTGTACTTACACACTCTAAAAAATGAAATGGTAAATCAACATCTTAACTGTTGTTACTTCTCCAACCTTCTTGTAAATGTTACAATATGTTGGATCCAGTATATCATTTCTGAAATAGTTCAACATTTTGAGTGCTGAATTTATCATTTTTGAGCGTTAAATTTGATCATTTGACATTTTACAGAAGGTTGGAGGAGAGACAACATTTAAAATGATGGGTTATCATTTCATTTTTTGGAGTGTGTACATATTCTTTTTTTAATTGAATTACTGAGACTGCACCGGTCTTACACTCGAGACACCTATATTTCCCTTGACAGATTATGTCAAACATATACAATATTATACTAGAGAAAAAATACAGTGTACAATCAAGCAAGATACAAAATATGATATAAAGTAGATCATGACTGGAAAGTGTATATATCAGCATATCATCTACATAAAAGACATTTCTCAATAACATGTGAAATATGAAGGAACCGCAAAAGCAAAGCTTGTAACCGCGGGTTCCAACCATTGTGAATACATTTTGCAGTGAGATAGGACACAATACTGATAGACAGTACATGTGTATCATATGAAAGCTAAAATACAATTTTGTAGTAAGGTACCAAGGCAAAAGAAGCAAAAGAAACGAGGGAGAAAGAAGGAGGAACAAAAATAAAAGAATATATGAACTGAGTGAAAAAAAAACTCGCATATAAGTATACACAAGTATATACCAAGCATACATTGTAGCTGTAGGCCTACACGTAATCATGTTTCTCGTAATCATGTATACTATACACCGCATTCTGAAACTTCTTGCGGAAGTAATGACGTCAATTTGCTGGTACATTTGTGTAATAGCCTGATATGAACAACCAGTCTGCTGGCAACTCGCCAAACACTGATCGTCACAGCTCAGATTTTACAGGCAGACAACAAAAAAAGATATATATATATATATATATATATATATATATATATATCTTTGCCTTCACACAAGTAAGTTTGATGAGGAATATGATGTATAACGATGCATTGCACTCATGAATTTGATACACGTGTATAGCAAATTTTTATACACGGCATCTTTTCCCTAAAGAGGCAAGTCCACCTTCTAAATGTGGATTGAGTGAATGCAGCTCTGTTAGTATATAGAACACACCAGTAAACGTCTTGGGGAAAAATCTTTTTCAAAAGTTATGATTTTTAAAGTATATGCACAGTCACTACTGGGTGAGAAGACTATTACAGTGTATGGTGTCATAAGGAAAAATATAAGAGAATTTCACAAAATTTTATGTTTTGAAAAAAGTGCACATTTCCTCAACTTGTCATTGACGTATATTAAAGGTAATACATATATAATTCCCCGTATACCTTCTGAAAAAGGCGAGTCAAGTGCTCTATTATTATGCGAGAAAGGTAAAAATATGTAGAATTTTCTTCATATTTTCTGTATATCATTAATGTGACATCACAAGCTGTGTAGTAGTGACTGAGCAGAAGCTTTAAAAAATCATAACTTTTGAACGGATTGTCCAATTTTCCTCAAACTCTCTCATTGATGACTGTGTTCTATATTACTGATATTGCCGCATTCACTCAATCCACATGGCGTATTGTCTATGAAGGTGAACTTGTCCTTCAATGCAATTTACGCATCTATTAATTACTAGCATTGTAAAATCATCGCCATCGTCGTTACAGCCAGTATTGTCAGATATCAGTGGACAATCAAAGCTCTGGCGCCTCCACTCTATAATGAATACATACATACATACATACATACAATTTCTATAGCGCCGTTCTCCACTTTGATTAAATGCTCAAGGCGCTTTACAATTGTACATCAAAGCAAACAGACTGAAGATACAAGTACAGTCACCGTAATAGAAGAAGATGAAGAAGCAGAAAATAAAAAAGACATGAAAGTCTGTCTCCAAAAGACACTGGTCTTCAAAATGCACTGCTAAACAAATAGGATTTTAAATTACTCCTGAAAGATGTTATAGAGCTTGAGTCTTTCAGCTCACGAGGAAGTGAATTCCACAGTGTTGGTCCAGCGTGAGCGAAAGCTCGTTCCTCCTCCCAAGATTTCCTAGAAAACGGAATATGTAAGAGACCTGAAGTTGAGGATCGAAGAGTTCGTGAAGGTTGGTATTGACGAAACAAACAAACATTGTAATCAGGAGCTGTTCCCTCAATAACGTGATAAACCAAAAGAAGTATCTTAAACCGATATGATAACAATAATGATAATACTACTACTACTACTAATAATAATGATAATGATAATAATTATGATAATAATAATAATAATAATAATACCACTACTACTAATGATAATGATAACAATAATGCTAATAATAATATGATAATAATGATAATAATAATAATAATAATAATAATGGGTATAGAGAGACTCTTATAAAGCGGTCATACCTAAAAAGATATCATAGGCGCTGCAAGTAGAACAGAGTATACATAATGTATAAGTTACAGCAGAGTATCACAGAAGATATAATAACAAAAACAAACAATATACTTATATACAGTTAACAATTGTCAATTTAAATTTAAAAGGTAGCGGTCTAGAGGTTCTTTTAAAAAAGCATGACGTACATTGTATGTTTTGATTGATATCTATACCGATGCGGTGATACAGCTATATAGGCCTATGCATGAAGAACAGCATTTTAGAAACAATAATTATGTCCAATACGTCGCAAAGAATAAGCAGATGAGGGAGAAAATATACATTTATAAACATACACGAATAAAAAGGAACAACAACAATGTGATACATGTGGGAAAAGATGGGTACATTGCATCAGTTGAAAATAAGGCAACAATACAAGTTAATTAAAAGTACTAGTATATGATTAATAAAATACGGTTACAGACACTCAGGCAAACTGGTAAATGCTGGTGATCGTGAATATTTGCTAAATGTGTAATGGTATAGTAACAATAATAAAAATGAAAGCACGTCTATATTATGCTTACTGACAATTGATATCAGTTGTTGTTGAAACTCATATAATACTCATAATTAGGTTTATTTTGACAATTATCAAAATCGAAATTATCAAAACTCCAATGATTTTCGTCATTATACGTGTATCTTTCAACGTGTATCTTTGTATTCAACACAAACAATTTTTAAAGATATAATTATCATCATTATGATTAGTCAATTAGAAACTTGTGTACATGTTTATGATTATGCTTGCTTAATACGACTGCGAATGCTCTACATTGTACATATTTAAAACATCTTTACTGATTACAAGTTCAACCCACATTTATTATCTGAATCAACACCGAGTTTAATCACTATACTATACATGATAGCTGTCCTGATGCACAGTATGCTCAATGTTGAAGTATACAAACGTGTGTACTGTATTTTTCATAATCACGGATATAATGCAATAACCAACGGCTGCATGTGTGGTGAGAACATCGGCATTGCTGTCGCCATGTGGCCTGTGGGGTGGAGTGTGATGAACATCCGTATTGTAGCACACACAGAAACTTTTGCCATGGAGCTACTGTACAAAAGAAGAGACCGCGAACTTCCACGTGCGGAAACCATATGCTGTATACTGCAACGAAATGCGGAACGAACAACCTTCGTTGAATGTGCACATTGCACATACCATGTACTATACACATGTGGCTACCAATTCATTGTACGTAACGCTTGTATACTCGCGTTCCTATCTACAACAGGAGAGAAATATAGTAGACCTTTTATAAGGAGGACAGTTCCAGTTCTACCATAATTCTGCCTCGAACCAGCCGCCCTATATGCTCGAAGACTGGTTCTCTAAAAAATGCAGTCTCCCAACGGCTGCCCTTTGTCTCATGGTACCCAGCTGCTTCCTTCGCTTTTCTCAGTATGATTACCTGTCCTTCTTTATATCTTTATCTTCTTCTCATAGGCATACATTATCATCATATATACGCGATAGTTTGCTTGCTTATCAATCCACTTATCTATATCTGTGTTGAAATCAATCATTTTATAAATTTATATATGCCTCTGTTCCTCTGTTTATCGGCATATAAGATTTTGTTTATGTGAACACAATGAATCTGTGTATAGGAGCACAAAAACATATTCACACAACTTTTACCAGTTCAGTTATGATTTACCCCGTGCAGACAACTCATAAAACATAGTTATACTCAGGGATTAGACTTTAATTCATTTCAGCCTCTTTCTGATTAGACTGCATAATTTCATAATTCAAATTGCCTTGAGGTCTGATAAGGGGATAAACGTGACCAACATTTTGGAGTTTTTGGTCTCACTTGCGCTTGAATCGACATCATAGTTGCAAAAATGACACACATATTTTGCCACAATTTTGCCATAATAATGGACATTATTACCATACCACTGCATACTTCGTACGAAGTGATGTTATTTACTGTAACTAGCATAAGAACTGAAACTCCTTCAACAAACTGGTGCACTTGTATCACACAAATCAGTCTAAACACAAACCATGTATATAATACGACCATGTACCATGCATCATGTACGCACATGAAGCAATCGCAAGCGACAAACGAGCCAACGGTGCAATGATTTTGGCGGGATATATTTGCATACGTAATTGTTCTGCGCATGTGCATTACCAAAGCGCTGAATACAGCTTTATCGATTGGCGCTTGCCGTTGTGCAGTGGATCCAAATTTACATACTACCAGCGTAGGTGAATCCTCCCTCGCATATAAATACTGCGTGTCTCTAGTTGCAAATCAGTTCACTTTGCAGAACAACTCATTCATAATGCCTGCCAAAGCTCAAGCTGCTGGAAAGAAGGGATCGAAGAAGGCAAAGGCCCCCAGGCCTAGTGGGGACAAGAAGAGGCGCAGGAGGCGAAAGGAAAGCTACGGCATCTACATCTACAAGGTGCTGAAGCAGGTCCACCCCGACACTGGTATCTCCAGCCGTGCCATGTCCATCATGAACAGCTTCGTCAACGATGTCTTCGAGCGCATCGCTGCCGAGGCTTCCCGCCTTGCCCACTACAACAAGAAGTCGACCATCACTAGCCGTGAGGTCCAGACCGCTGTCCGTCTTCTCCTCCCCGGTGAGCTGGCCAAGCACGCCGTGTCTGAGGGCACCAAGGCCGTCACCAAGTACACCACCTCCAAGTAAATTGACTTTTGTCGATTTCTTGGTCACCAACGGCTCTTTTTAGAGCCACCCAAACATTCAAGAAAGAGATTTCAGATATTCTCAATTTTCTGCGCAAGTACATAGAACTTGGAGATTTTAAACTTTGACGTGTAGCATAGAACAGTGAAGTACATGGAAGGGATGGTATAGTTAGGACCTGGTTCAGGTCAGCCCTCTATTTCCTTTGGTGAGATAATGAGAAACCTTGTGAAATATGAAAGAGCATGTAATTTTGATAGGAACTCAACGTTTATATGATGGAAATTGGTTTTGAAATGGCTGAGATATTCAAAACAAGCAAAAAGATGGGACCCAACTTATTTAGATTCTCTTTGTTTTACTTTCGTTTTTGGATACATGTATCTCGGCCGTTTCAAAACCAATTTCCATTAAAGAAAAAAAAAACAACATTGAATTCCTCTTAGTATGCTCTGTGATGATATTTCGTAAGTGCATGGTTTCTCAGTATCTTAATATCTAATAGACCAAAAAAAAAAATTAAAAAAAATACGACGTAGAAATGCCAACCCCTCGACGCGATCATGGAGCTACGTACCAACCTAGACAGAAAGATCCGTCTGTCCGGAGGACTCTTTTTATATTTTGCCATTAACGCTGTCCTCCGTATACGGAGGGGATCCGTGAAGCCAGACGCAGTCTCCGCGGAACATTCCCCGACGGACAGATACAGACCGATCTTTCGGTCAACGTACCACCATGACGCCACAGAAGGTTTTTTTACCTGTTACTCTTTAGCAGTATAGTATACATGTACATTGTACATGTAAATGTGTTCTATACTTTTTTGACAAAAGTACTGCAGGTCTCGTAGAAAACACCATCTCCAAAACTGCATTGCTGCAGTGCAGAAATTCTGTTTTATCCAGGATACTAGGCGAGCCTAGTACAAAGTGTACATGTACTTGGTTTTACCGTCACCAGCGCGCTTATGCCTACTTAGAATAAGAATACATGTATAAGAACTGTGTGTGTGTGTGTGTGGGGGGGGGGGGGGGGGCTACTACAGTACAATGTAGGCCTACTTTGGCATCCCTGTCGAAGGTAAATGATCCATCGAGGTGAATGCAAAGAAAGGTCCACGAGAGTCCATTTCTCCCGTTCTCTTTCTGATTTTTTTTTAACTTTTTCATTTCTATACACACACTAAAAAACAAAAGACCAGCTACACTTCTGAAGATAAATCGATTAGCGTCACATTAGTATACGTGAAGATTTACATTGCAATCACACATTACAAAATAAAACAAGAAAACAAATAACACGAACTCGAATTATCAACATAATCACGCCCACACACAGCGAAATGGAAAATTGATAATAATGCTTGTTTAATGTAAAACTTTGGAAGGGAGAGAAAGTTTATTAGGTCCAATAAGCAAGTTTAAAAAAAGGTAAAACATGTAATGCACAGATTTTGTACACTATACACTGTATAGCAATGTGAAATGCATGAGAAAGAGTAACTATACACAGCCCAGTCGCTGTAAAAAAAAAAGTACAGCGACTGGACTGTATATTAGGGAAAGAGAAAGAAGCCCTGTAACACTTACTCATATGCGCCCACGTGGAACAATTCCTCACCCTGTTGGCAAGATCACACTGTGACCAAACGGTATACGATTTTCCCCCTCTTTTATATTTATCTTGGAAACATTCATTTTGGTTTGGTTTGTTCTTGTTTTGGTCATCTCATTATGGTTTATTTACCTTCACCGTCCCAAACTCTACATAATTTCCCACGCACATTTGAAAAATACAGCAAACAATATAAGAATACGGAAGGAAAAAGCTTCAAAGTGTGTTCATCTTTTTCCCTTTAAACTTTTTTTTTTTCATTTCCCTGAGATGTTGTTAGCAATAATTTTCAACCTGTATTACAGTATAAACGCTGTTGTGGAAAATAACAAGCAACCTGTCGTGGAAGTGTAAGACCAAAGAGCTACTACTTACGTGGATTACTAGTAGCTCTTTGGTAAGACCAGGGAGGTGGAAGAGATCCACCTCCCTGGTAAGACGTATATTATCTAGTCATGCCGCAAGGTGCAAATAGGGGATTCCCCCTTCAACCACGCCCAAAATCCTTACAACCCCATCGACCTTGAGTGGTATCCAGCCACCTCCATCATCGATTCTCTCCTCCGATCCGTCGAACGCCCACCCTGGCCACGTTGTGCCCATCACGCGTGACAAGACGATGTTGAGTGATTGTGCGGCCTGGCACCGCATGTTCCATGCGATAAACATGCTCGTGAGCTCACCTCAGCAATCGGAATGTATCGGTGGTTATCGCCGCAAGTACATTTGCATCTATGCTTCCATAGTCCCATCCGTTCAGTTCTGTGCTGGTTGAAGTATAGTACAGGCAACGGCGTACTCTAGTCAAATGCTCTTTGAAAATTACTCCATAATATTATCATCCTCAGCACGCATGTCGTTGTGATGTATCCTTCGGTACATAGTGCTAGTTTTGTCCACACTGTCGGCTCTTTAGCCACAACAAACCGTCTTCTTCATACGAGTCGACACTTGCTCAAGAAGCAGCAGCGTACGTCTACGAAAGGAAAATCTCACAGCTCACAGCAGTGGTTGAACAGACATGTCAACGATCCATTTGTTAAACAGGCACGGGTATGTAGCCACTATACGTCGGAATATAAACTATACCCACTTGATCAAAATGTCTAGAGCGTCTTAGTGTAGGGATCCTCATTTATGCAATTTAGCTATTACATAAGGAATCAATACCTTCAGATGCGATCTGTATAAATTAACAAACACGTCGGAAAAAAGGAACCATTGGGACTTGAACCTGTCATCTGCTTTCCGGGCACATCTGTAGATTTCAGCCAATGAGATTCTGTTTGCTTCACATGTAGATCTATGATTTAAACATTGGTTCTTTAAGACCACCATCGTGGAGCACTTTTTTTTTGTGGAAATTGCTTAAACTTAACAATTTTGGTCGCAATAAAGAAAATGTAGAGGTAATTAGATCTAGAATGCATGTGAGCAGGATCATATCTAACGTTAAAGGTAAAGCAACATTTTGATTTGAGCAAATACCTGACCCGGACATAGATTACGAAGCAGCACACACACCCCAGTATAATGACAAATGTCTTGTATCAGTGATTTTATACTCATTTATTGACTGTGTCATGTGACCATGTCTTGCTTAAAAATATATTGAAGCATATTGTGTTTATATTGGATTCATTGCAACGCACCAAATGCTCTGGTCAATCTGTAGCTGTGTTTTGAAAAAGCAACATTTTAGAATCTTTCATTGGTAAAGTAAATTCTCTGTCATGTTTCCATGAAGGAATGAATAACATCAGCATTCTTCTGTTTTATATCATTACTCATTGTATTACCTGGTACCATCCCTTAGCCCCTCCTTCCACATCTTTCTACTAACTAGTATCCCATTATCTCTAGGTTGATAACTACCGGGCCAGAAGTGCCTACAAGTTGCTTGAGATTGATGCCAAATATAGACTTCTTCACCCTGGCCACACTGTGATAGACTGTGGGGCAGCTCCTGGATCTTGGACCCAAGTCGCTGTGGAGAAGACAAGAGCAAATGATCCAGGTGACTTATTAAGGCTCACTTCCATTTCATGGTCATGGTGATTTGAATAAAATCAATTGTAGTACCGCAGAAGTAAATGAGATGACGTATACAACAGGGAATAATTTTCCTGGTATCGCATCGCAATTTGCTATGCATTTTTACACCATTGCTATACAAACTAACTTTTGTGTAGCAGTTTTCTTCCATAGAAGTGTACAGGATACCACTTAAAATATTGTTCATCAGCTGAAATTGCTAATCAAATATGAGTTGGAAAATTATTCCCTGTACAATTACAAAATGTTTGAAGAATCACTTTGATTAAACAATAAAGTGAATGGAATTTTAATATGTTTACATGTTTTCACCTATGTTCAAGAATGGTGTTGGTGGCAATGAGAAGAGGCAGTGTCATGACACCTCACATCTCTTCCATTGGTCTGTACACAACATATTTTGGAAGTTGTGGTTTTGGTCAATGTGTTAGCAACCTCAAACCACTTTGCCCCGGAATGTCAATATTGCAGTAAAGGTTAAATTACCAGACTGCCATGATTTGATATGAAGGATACAATGTATTTTACTCTTTACTGAAGGTATATAAGCCTACTTTTAAAAATATGGTGTGGAATTACACACTTACACAATTACACTTTCAGAGCATCTTAATCCCTTGTATTAGGACACATCAAATACTGTAAATAATAAAATATTGTCTACATTACAAATCTAAAGTTGTATATTGTAACCACTACCCCTTGTCACCCAATCATAGTACAGTTGAACCTCTATTATCCGGCCTCCCTTTATCCGGATCTCTCTATTATCCGGACGCAATCTCGCCGTGATTTTTTTTAAATAATTACGGGAAGAAAGGGGGATTCCCAACTCCTTGAGAACTCCTACCCAAACACACATGAATTACATATTACTTCCAATATGATTAACATACATTGGTTGCATCAAATTTCCTTCCAAATTGCTTACCTTCAGACATTTCAACATCCCGAAACATCCCCAAATGTAACAATGAAAAGGTTGCAGTATACACATTACTACATGTGGTACTACAATGGGCTACATCAGTACATGTGTATGTATATGTACATGTACATGTATAAAGCATTGAGTCTCCCGTATCCGGCCAAATCCCTTATCCGGATGAGCCCCGGTCCCGACTTGTCCGGATACGAGAGGTTCAACTGTAGTTAGTGAAATGATCATTTAACAGAACAGTGAAAATTTGAGCAAACTGCAGCTGCTGAGTAGTATTGCAAGAATCCTGACATATTATATACAATGTATGTACATTGTATTCTTGTATGCTATCCCTGTGTATCTCACAATACTAGTGATGCATCAGAAGTGTTGCCTATTACCCCAGTTTAAAAACATTTTTAAAATAAGCTTTTTTTTTAAAGGAATGCAGCAGTAGTATTACACATGTACTGGTAGCTATTTTCAGTGGTTATCTCAAAGCATGGGTCTAGACTGTACCAGAATTATGCCTTGAGAATGCTTCTGAAGCTCCCATAGCTTACTATGCTGAACTGGGGGAGGAAACATTTGAAATGTTTGCTTGCTGTTTTTCTTTGTTTGCTTGTTTTTCGAGAAGTGGGGGATTTCTTCCTAATCTACCATACATGCTCGCGTATGGTAAACATAATTGTAAATCTATAATTGTATCTTTAATTTTGTTCACGAACAGACGGGGGAACTGTGGTAGCAGTGGATCTGTTGCACATGCAGCCTATAGAGGGCGCCATCATTCTACCCCAGCAAGATTTCACAGACCCTGGAACGCAACAAGAGATCCTGGCTCGTCTAGACGGGAAGCTGGCAAACACGGTCCTGAGCGACATGGCACCGAATGCCACTGGAATCCACTCCATGGACCATGAGCAAATCGTGGAACTGGTCAGGACAGCTGCAGAGTTTGCTTACAAAGTTCTGGGAGAAAATGGGAACTTCCTGGCCAAATTGTGGGACGGTCACCATACAGGGCTCCTCAAAAGGGACTTAGCCCAGGGCTTCCGGACTATGAAGATTCTCAGGCCCGAGGCAAGCCGTAAGGATTCCTCAGAGATATATTTGCTGGCAAAGGGATTCAAGCGCTACTTGGTACACCCTGTCACATAACGGATAACAATGATACAGAAAACTTTCAGCGGTTGGGGATGATGATACAATACAGTAACAGGAGGTTACAGCTTCTACCAAATTTAAGCAATTTTGTGGGTGAACTTTCATCAACTGCTGTGGACTCTTAATCCTGGTGATCACGTCGATCCTCTCTTCTGTCTGCTTGTCTTCTTATTTTCAGTTGAAAGATCTGTAGCCTACACCTTCATTTGCAAATTGGTCTATTCTTCCATGAAGATTCACATAGAGATACTGTGGACTCCTGTTATAACAAAGTCCTCGGGACCGGCAATTTTCTTTCGCTATATCGAAATGTTGTTATAACCGAACAAATAAACAATAAAAAACAAAGAGCGGATAATTTTGCAGCCTTAATTTTTACTTTCTTGTAACCTGAATTTTGTTATAACCATGTTTGTTATTCAGGGGACAGGAGTCCACTGTACTGTGTATCAGATGTGTACACAATAATCTTGATGTGGTCCATTCTGATATTCAGGCACGGCTGCATGAAGCATAATTTGAATTTACTCATTGTCTTAAAGCTGGCAATCAGTAGAAATTATTTATGGAATATGACTTCAAATTTGTAGGCAGGGAGGGGTAGATGTGTATAATTTTGTACTTCCATTTTGTGTCGTTTTCGTAACAAGGTCTGTGTCAAGGCAATAAAGCAACATCATGCGCAGGGATCATGTTCAACTTGCCTTTATTATTAAGACAAAGACACTTGAGTGAATTTGCACTGGGTACCTCATTTGTACAAATAAAGATAATTCTCACCAACATTCCATAGTTCCTCTTCTTTATGTACAATTTACAAAGATCATAATTCTTTACATAATTATGTCAAAACTCACGGTAGTTTGCATTACTCACGGTGTGATTTCCTTCTTACATGTTGCACCATATTACACCATGTTTTCTAACACCACACGGGAGATTTGGATCATGTCTAACTTTATTACACATTACACGTCATACTTTATCATACAGATTACAAATTCTGTACTATACATACAAATTTAGAGTATGCACAATCACAGAAAACGCACATGCACCTTATGTGCTCTAGTATATACAGGTATAGAGAACTGGTTTTCTCATTTTTAAACAAACTTTTCCCAAACATAGGGCAAGGTAAAGAATAGGAATAACACAGAAGAAACAAAACCCTTTAAAAATTAAATAATCATATTTCCTTAAAAATCATTGCATGTCTTGAACAAGTGTAGATAAGAGATAGTATTACACACTGTGTAGTGTAAAATCATAAAGTATGTTTTAATATCATAACAGTTTGTGCATGTGTAATTTGATGCATTTGCAATAGTGTCTTGATTGGCACAAACTGGATGAAATGTGTCTACTTGTTACGTCTATATCAATGTGCCTTCGTGTCCAAACAGACAAATCTAGCACACCCGACACAATGGCATGCAGCATCAATGAAATTAAAACAACTCAAGTCAAAGTAACCCAAAGTTTTCGCAGTTCTACATCAACAGATCTTGTACATGTACAACAGCTTTTGGTCATTTACAAATGTAAGAAACAGATGATAAATACGACAGAAAGCTAGCTGTACAATTAAAACATGAATGGGAATTTCCTTTCAAATAAGTTCAGAACATGTTGCAGATTTTTTTTTTCTTTCAACTGGGAAAGGAAAATAAACAGAATTAGATAAAAGAAATAGTAACACTTATCAGTGTCATAACCTGACTTTAGGATATGTTTGTGGTTGAAAGACATTTTCCCTGTCATGATATTATTTGCGTGACAAATGGCTTGAGAATGATTGCAAAGTCATATTTTTCTTCTCCAGAACATCCACATGATGTCAAATTTAACATACAAATACAATTCTCTTGCCCAGATGAAAGAAATTCAGAATACTTTTCTTTTCTTTAAAAAAAAATACTCAGCAGTTTTCCTTTCAGAGATGCTGTTCAAGAACTCTGGGTATTTAATAGTTTCAAGAAATAAACTGAATATCTTTTCCATGTGTGGTAATTGAGAAAGAATAGTTTCCAGAAAAAACAAACAAACATGGAAAATAGAACAAGGTCTTCAATAATGGGTATGTCTAATCTGTCTAGCACAGATGGAAAGCTGCAATGTAAAAGATCATGTATCTCATCTCGTAGGAGTATCTCATCTCATATGTTGAATACCGATTTACTACAGTGAAAACTTTACCACACAACGTCATTTAAGTGAAGTCCATGGACTATAAAGTTGCAATTATGATGCAAGACCAGTGGACTTCTGGCTTAACGCCCCATTGTACAATACACGTACCTTCATTCACAGATGATTAATACTTGCAACTGCTGCAGCAGTCGCCATGGTAACCATAGATATTGCAAGTGCTTTATGAAATGGGGCTATAGTAAGTAATAAGGCTTCCTGCTAACATTTACCCACCAAAAATTGGGTGTTGCAATTCATATAAGCAGCTCACTCCTCAGCGTAGTGGCACCAGTGCCCCACGACAAATTTCGGATCACATAGTGCCTTGGTTGAGTGACTAAGGTTCTGACAACATTCACCAACGTTCACAAATAAAACTGAGAAGTTGTGGTTAGATTTTAACACTCAACTCAGTTTACAGCGTTCTGTCCATTTTTACTGATAATTTATTAAGACTGTTACACTTCACACAGTACATGTAGTTACATAGTCACATTGTGTCCATGATATTTAGTAAAGTTTATATCTCCACTGATTTCAATCATCTACCATTAATTAAAACAATAACAGCACCATACAAACCATCCTGTGGCTGGATGTACTGCCGAGAGGTGAAGTCATGTATTTGGCAATAAAACAATGGCGCATACTATCGTTACTTCTTGATAAGTTTGACACATTGCATGATCTTTGGAAATAAGTGTAGCACATTCTGGACAAGTGTAAGTATTTTGGTAAACACTGAAGTAAATATAAGTGCTCATGCACAAGGGAGATAAAGACAACTCTTTTTTTTAAGCAGGGGGAACATCCCATTTTAAGGCTGCAAGTATCTTTAAAAGGAGTAGGAAGCATCTCTCAGTAGACCACAAGACAGCACTACATAATTTTGTTAAGACTAGTTAACCTTTGGTAGTTCATTCTAATCAACCTGATATCATTGTAGACTACACATTATCATGGTTAAAGTTTTTTCGATGTCAAGATCTCTAGTCAGTGACTTCCTTTAAAAAAAAACACTGTCTCAAAGTAGATATTAGGTTTTATTGAGATGATAATATCCAGTTTATACTGATTCGTGGCAATATTGACATTTTTACAAACTTTTAACTTCTATTCTTTTTTTCTGAACTTCATCAAAATGGAACCATGAAAACCAGGGAAGAATTATGATCAAAATTAATATTTATCCTTCAATGAAAATACTGCTGATCTTCAGGTCATACAGGAATCACCTTGTGTCTGAACTTTGACACAAAAGGTCAGATGTCACCTGCAAGCCAGACCATTTTGCAGTGTTTTGCTAAAAACATTGAAAATGTGCCGAGGCTGAGCCAAACCTTCGATGAAAATTCACAACTTGAAGATATCCTGATGATGTGATTCTAACATGTGTCCTTTCAGAAACCTGAAATAGCAGCCTTATTCTGCATTGTTTTGATATCCAAAACAATTACTTTGATATCTGAAACAGCATATGGCACAGGAAAACTGCATTCACTGTAATATGAATGGTGGATGAAGATTTGTGCTAAAATGACAGAAATTCTGTACATGATTCAGTTTGATAGACTCACAGAGGTTTAATTCATTAGCACCATCACACTGATGACATGTTTTAGGACATATTGATAACTACCATAATGCTCCATCATCAAGAACTGGGGGAAAAAAGCAAATGAATTCTAAACAGAACACCCAAAATTGAAGGGTACGGTAGGTACCTATCTAAACAAGAAAGGGCATTGGTTTCATATCAGTCCACTAATGATTTTAAAGACCTGGGCATCACGTCATGAAAGTTTTCATATTCAGACAATTTCAGTAAAACTTCTTGGTTTGATTAGCTGAGAAGCTCTTCTTACAGACTGTTACTATGGTAACTGTAAGAGAATGAGAACTTGTCAGGTCTAACAACTTTCATGAAACAGTGCCCTGGCTGACAATCATCCCGCAAATGGGAAAACTACAGCAGAGTTATGAGCATCTGAATATGAATTCATCTTACTGTTTCCCCTCAGAAACTCAAATTATGACAATCACTTACAATCACTGCAATGATCTATTATCAGAGCACTCTAGGAACTTGGGCAGTTTGAGGGTAGTAAATTTTGAAATGCTACTGTCCAGCTGTAGATATATATTCATATTTTTATGGATAGCATTCAATACTTTGGGAAACAAATTCATGGAGTGGAAATTTTCTCAAACTTTGTGCTTCACATCAACATCCCAAAGAATGATAAAGAGCATATATTCTTGGGACAAATCTGATTGCACAGAAGTTTCTGCTTCTACACTAACAGCTTGAACACTGTCACAGAAAGCACATGAAAATGTATTGAGGGACTTAATGGGGTACCTGTAATTCATTAGGATTGCTTGTTCATATCAAAACTGATATTCATATTACATCTCCTTCAAAGACAAAATAAAAACAAAAATACAGTCAACCTTGCTTAAGTCAACCTCACATAGGTCGAATACTCAGCTAATCGCCTCGGTCAAAGGTTTTTTCAAGTCCTCTTCTCTATACATTCTATTGATTTTAATACCCCATATATCAAATTTTCCCTAAGTCGCAGCTATTTCTTCTGTCCAAACAGATTCGACTTAGGCAAGGTTGACTGTATGTATTAAAAACAAAAACAAAAACAAAAACGATGACATCCACCCATTGAATACATATTCTCATTACAGTGTCATTAGTGAAGAGTTGTCTATATCCGCCAAGGATGCGTGTCACAAGACAACAGGAGCAGACTGCACCCATTCCCACCACCCATGTTGGCTAGAGTTTGGTGCCACCGTCTCCTGGTATCTGGAGAGAGGAGGAGGAGGAGGAGGAGGGGCGGGGTTATCTCTTCTTGTCGGTGGAGTAGATGGAGAGGAATGAATCCCGGCATCCTGCAGCCAGATGGAGCTGAAAGAACAAAGAAACAGCACTCGAGATGATTAGTAGTAATTATGGTGGAACCTAGTTACAAAGAGGCTTAAGATAGCGGTGACTCCCATTATAACAAAGTCCTTAGGACTGGCAGTTTTCTTTTGTTGTATCAAAATTTCATTAAAGCAGAACAGTAAAGTATATAAACATATAGATGATGACTTTGGGAACTGAATTTTACTTCACTGTAACAAGAATTTTGTTGTGACCATGTGCCTTATGACAAGAGTGCACTGTACAACAAAACCCTCATAAAATAAGGTGATTTGCAGGTCTAAACTCCTTACATTTCTATATTGTTGTACCCTGATATAGCAGGTCTATACTAATTGTAAATCCACTAAAAATCCATGATATCACAACGAAAGTATAGAAAAATAGATTAACACACAGTTCTCACAAAGTAATTTTATGGTGTAACAAAGCACAAAGCAACTATCACATAGGACGGTTAGGCGTTATACCATATGACCCCCCCCCCCAAAAAAAAAATAAATAAATAAATAAATAAATAAATAAATAAAAAATAAAATGATAATAATAATAAATAAATAAATAAAAAAAATAAAAAAAATCACAATGGAACCCTCTGTAATGAAAGCTTTAAAAACAGTGAATAGATCCAAATACAATTTCAGGGTAAGAAACTACATCTTACAACAAACATTTTACAGAAAGCCCCATCCGATTTGGTTCAGTGGTCAAAGAGAAATGAGGAGTTTTGAAGAGCATGTCAGGAATCCCTTCCCTCCAAGTTCTGTCCACTATGTTCACACATTAATGTGCAGTTCCAAGAGCATCAAAGTGCTAAACTTGGAAGAATCAGACCCATGACATCCTTTACAACGATCCACATTTCTCTGTGACCACTTAACCAAATTGAATGGGGTTTTCTACGAAATATAGGAAAGATGTTATATTTTAAAGGGATCGTATAGTTTTGGTTGAGACCTAGTTTCAGGTTTCTAACATTTTTTGGTGAGATAATGAGAAACCTCTTATGAAATATGAAAGAGCATGTAATTCTCTGAGGAATTCAACGCTTATTTGACGAAAATTGGTTTTGAAATGGCTGAGATATCCACAAAGAGCGATTCTAATAAAGTGTGGGACCCACACTTTATTACGATCGCTTTGTTTTACTTTGTTTTTGGATGTTTCAGTCATTCCAAATGCGATTTTCATCAAATAAACTTTGAATTCCTCTTAAAATAGTATGCTCTGTACTATATCATAAGTGTTTTCTTGGTATCTCACAAAAAGTTAAAAGCCAAATCCTCATTTCCACCAAAACTGTACTATCCCTGAAATAGCATTCAGAGAATTTCATCATATTGGAAGATATTAATGCGAAAATCCAATTGTAATTTTTTTTGGGGGGATACTGTAAAACGAGGAATGTTCGCGTGCATTTTAATTTTGCGAATTTCGCAAGGGCCAAGATTCGCGAAATTAAAATGCATGTGAAAGTTCTTGTCTACACTATACTCATTGAATGTTAGAGGCAACTCGCGAAAATTTCATGCCGCGAAAAAGGCCATCGGCTCCAATTTGCGAAAATTTCATGCCACGAAAATAATGTGTTTTACAGTATACTGTACAGCCATATTACCTTGTACGGGTGGAAAGCCAAGGAGCTAACCGGTCCTATTCTCTGCCCAATGAAGCCCTCATAGTACTTGATGGTGCTCAGTGTATCTCCCTGCGTGTTGTACACATTGATTTGCTGGGAGTTGTAACCGCTGCAAGGGAACACAAACCAAAACAATGACATGATAGTGGAAAGGGCCCGATCGCAAATGACAAAGCATCGAACAGATCAAGAAACTGAGATGTAACACATCCTATCATTCCTGTACTTTCTTAAAACATATACATTGTACAGATAAACATACCAATTATCTTTTGTTGTGTTGTCATTTCAAAGGCATATGAAATGAGTGTGGGTGACTTTTTACATAAAATGTTGAGAGAATGAGTACCCCAAAGCAGAAGTGTAAAGACTAAAAGTTTAATGTGAAAAATTCACTGTTCTGTTATTGATCATCAACTGTAGATACATTTTCTTCAACACAGGTTCAAGCAAACTATCTATGAAGAAAGGAATATCCAATTTCAAATGCCAATGTTCATGTTAGTTGATACAAAAGAGGGTGGATCACCACTATCTACATTCAACTCCAATCGTACTTTATTATAAAATAAAGTCAATGCAAATTATGCATAATACACACAAACACAACGACAACGACGACGACGACAACAACAACAACAACAAAGGATACACTATGACAAGTACAACTAAATATCTACTTTGTATCAAACAAATCATGCCAGGAACACCAAAATACATTTTTTCTTGCTTTTAATCTGTACAGAGTTTGTGGGTACATGAATAATCTATGTAAATCTTGTTCATTTCACCACTTGAACAGTGTATCTTGATGGAACTACCAAATATTTATTCAAGCTTTCTTCAAACAAAAAACTTCTTTGCCACAATGTATAAGGCTTAGACATCTTCAAAATTTTCTCATGTAACAGCAAGTGTGATTGTTTGTTTCATCACCAAGTTTGGGATAATAGAATATGGTGAAGTGGACAACACTGCTGTGCCTACTGCACTACTGCTACATATTCCTACAAACTACCCCCAGGCTGGTTTCACTGTGTTTTAACATATTCTTTGGGTCTCCACCTGCAGACATTCCATGGTACATGTACACCCATTACATTTCCGCAAAATACTGCAGATTACAATGCTTTGAAAGAAACAGCATGCCTGATCCTCCCATAGAATCAAACAATTATTCGTCTTTCCTGTGCCTACAGCTTTTTGAGCTTGAGGCATTGCCCTAATCCCTCACCAACACCCAAGCCTGGATACTAAAGACAAGAGATTAGAGACTAGATACCAGAGACAAAGTAAGGACCAGCCACACTGATCTTGGAGTCAGAAGGCATTGATTGACTTTCCTCCTTTTAATCCCTGCAGAATCACAAGGGCTTAAAATACTTAGCATTGTTTCCAGTACATAAAGCACACTGAGCCTTGTGGTACTGGGGAGGGTGGTGTAAGGGGGCAAAGTTTGAAGCTTTGTAGTGGGGTGGGGGTCCTATGGATCTAAGTCAACCAGGAATGAATTGGAGAGCAAATCATCTTGCATAAAAGGACTGAATTTGACCTTCCCCACCTCAAGTAAATCTGGAAGACAATGACAGGGACCTAGTTGGCACAGCCAAATTTGCACGGTAATTTCACTTGACTTGCCACTTGGTTCCATATTTCAAAATGAATCAACAGCCTCTTTTGATAAGAAATTTGTGGAAGTTTTGTTCAACTTTGACACAAATCAAGTCATTCCCCCCAATAAAAGGCAATGTCACATACTGTACACATGACATATTTTGCTGTTGTTATTTTCGCAAATTTCATGTGTCAACCAGTATTAACAAAACAAGCAATTCACAAAAATAATGCCTCCCATAACACAGATGTTTTGCATATCCCCTCTAGCGTGGGATATTGATATTTTTTCTCTTGATAGAGATAGTACATTGTACTTGCTTCTCATTCTGTCAGTGCGGTTGTTTTTGGCGCATACTGCAAGCGTTTGTCGCACAAGTCCATTTGGGAACTCCATCTCCGAATATGCCGTTAACATCATTGTACACAGACCTGTCACCCATGGTATCAGCAGGCTTTACTACCCTAGAAACAGATGTCTTACCATGCAAAGATACCAGCATGGGGATGAACAGCCATAGATGTGAGTCCGGGGGCGGTATTCACTACTCGAACAGACTCCGTGAACCTTGGGTCCCAGAACCTCACATCACCTCCCAGGCTGCAAGGATTCAAGGGCAACCAGGCAATGGTTATCACAGAATACTCAGCATAATCGATACAAATATAGAGCAACTTTACAATGTACAAGAGAAGACTGTACAGTCTTTAATAGTCACAAGGCAATTGTAATACTGCCATTTAAAATCCTGTTAGAATGGGTGTACTTAACTATAGTATACTCATGGACCTACTACACATATGGACCATGAACGGAGGTCTTTCTTTGATCCAATGTTCACCACCGCCACCTGATTATGTGCATCTTAATGAATACATTCAGACGTTTGGACAGTGACGATTGTGTAATCGTGCATCATCACTGACAAAAGAACCCAGTTTCCCTCATTTCGGTCCTATTTGGCTGAGGTGCCTTTTCAGACTCAACTGCCTTTGAATAAACACCAATGATGGGGAGCAGCAAACCTGAAACAAGGACAAATTTTGCGTCACAAAATTTGTAATTACTGAAGCGGCCACTTGCGGCCATGCATGTCACATCCCTGAATGGCAAGACAAGCATGTTGTCTACTTTCACTGCCCATGTTTAATCTGAAACAGTGTGCGACAAATGGGGGAAAATAGATTACAAAGCAAAGTCAACCTGCTTAATTACTTGCTTTTTCTTGTAAAGTACTTGCATTTCGCAAATGAAGTTGCTTTAGCGATGATTTCACAATATGCACTACAACTGCACATGCATTTTTCTTGATTTAAGAGAGTTATCATCTTCTGCGCACAGAGTTTTTAGATTTCTCAAAGTGCCGTCTTGTTTTTATCCAGGCTGGCTGTCGGTGGACAACACTGGATCAAAGCAGGAAAGCATGTTCAAAATGTTTTTGTGACGCTTTTGACAGAAACAGGTGCACGAATTAATTAACGAGCGATGAATGTCCATGTGTAGTAGGTCCATGGTATACTATACTGTAAGTCTGATTTATCAATTGTTATTTGCTGGGCACAATACAATGTTTCTTCAGGGCCCCGTTTTATCAAGATAAAGTTAAAGTCAATTGTGAAATCAATGATAACTTTGATCGACTTAAAATCCGCTATAACTTTCAATCAACTATAAGTTTCCGTTTTACGAAGAGACTTTATAGTGGATTATAGTTATAGCTGATCACCACGACTTAATTATTGATTCAGTCAAAATAAACAACACAGGACGAGGCTGGTTTCCAGTACTGTCTGCTTAAAAACAATACAATATATAAAGCAAAAAAAAAAAAAAAAAAACACGAATGTACATGATCATTTGCCATGGCCAAGGAAGCGTAATCTGCTAGTGCGCCGCAGTAGTGCTACAGCCGCTGATTTAGAAGTATGTTTGCAACAGAACCGCAAAATACGCCGTCCCAAGAAGAAAAAAAAAATCATCTTGGCTGGCCTACTATTGTATTGATGAAAACAGGTCGATAGATCTAGCACACCTATACACAATGTTGAAATTCTTATTGCATTGCACACAAATGCAGTTCCAGCGCTCGGTTACTTGCCCTTGTTGGCGATGGCTTGATGGATGGGCGGGCAGAGGCGCAGGGCGCGCAGGGTGGGATTGAGACTGCCGCTGCTGTCTAGGGTGTTTGCGTGCAGCAGTCGCATAAGCAATGCATGCCAATCGCGAATTTCATGCAAGGAAAAGACCATATCCAAATGAAAGAAATTTAACTAAATGTTAGAGAAAGTGAGCAGTTAACAGACAAACATTTGTGACAAGACCCCAGCTAGACTAGGAAAGTGTGACAGTCATCTTTCTTCTGTAAATTGTCTTACACTTAAGTCTACCTAGACTCTCTCTACTTATAGTTGATTTTTTATCAACTATAAAGTTATCATGCATTTGGAGCAGTTATGAAAACTTATGGTTGATTTGGGAGGAAGTTAAAGTTGATTTCAACTTTGGGTCTCTTGATAAAACAGACTTATGGTTGATTTGGAGTTAATCGTTGATATATGTACTTATAGTTGATTTGAGAGATTAATGATAGGACTTAAAATTGATTTTATCTTTTGATAAAACGGGGCCCATTTCAATTTTTCAATAACAGCTAATAACAGCTTAAGCAAGTAACACTTCAGTTAGGTATATGCCTGTTTTAAAGTATCATGGTCAACATGTCCTTTCAACCTGCTAAAGAGAAATGGTGTGGTTGGCCTTACCCTGCACTAATGATTTTGCCGTCTCCAGCTCCTTTCTGTATGTGTACATTGGCCACCCAGCTGTTGTGTTCACGTAACGTCATCACACGACTAGAAACAGAATAACAGAACTTTCAGTCAAATCTCAATGATTAAAACGTTAGTTGACACTGACATTCACATGTCCATAACAAGAGTACTGTATACGCCGAATATTTCATGAGGTTTTTATTTTCACGACCTTCGCAAGTCAAGTGCTATTCACAAATTTAAAGACACATGAAAATATTGATTCTGATCCAGATATGAATGTGACGTGCACATATATTTCTCCTTTCAGTACTGTAAATTTAACCACTTCTGAAATCGCGGGAAGTCCAGATTCGCGAAAATTTAGAATCGCTAAATATATGGCGTATACAGTAGTACAATTCAATGACTGCTACAATTGAACATACATGACAAACACCATGGGCTACACTAGCCTATCATATCACACCTTATTGCTTTCCATGAGCTTCTTTCACTTAGTTTCTTCACCTTAGCATTCATGGGAAAAACACAAACTTGGCAAAGAATGTATCATGTAGTTGTAAATGTCACATTAAGAGTTGCTGACTGTCTTTGATTTCTGAACCCACCACTCTGAGGGCGCTATTCTCCTGTCGTAGAGCCTGACGGAACCATCTCCACAGCCAGCAATCAGCAGCGATCTCCCCACTGAGTCACAGGCAAGACTAGTGACACAGCTATCAGCACCGGTGGGAATGTCCTGCAAAGGAAACGAGTCAAAGTTTAGTCATGGTGTTATGAGACTCATCATATTTGACCATCCAGTCTCGACTATCCAGTCTTGAACATGTAGTCCTATATCTATTTATGCACCATATTCTATGCTGGATATGACTTAACATATGGAAATCATAACCCATTTTGTTGTCACAAAGCAAAAGTGAAATTAGTTCTTCCTAAAGGGGGTATCTCACCGGGCTTGAAACTAGTTCGCGACTCTAGATATTGCTAGTTGCAGAGACGTCTCCTGAAAATTATAGAGTCTCCGATTAGTCGCCAGTTAGTCGCAAGAAATTTGAACATGTTCGATTTTTCGCGAAGTCTCCGAGATGTCTCCATCAGTTGTGGAGACGTCGCGGAGACTAATCATATCCTCGACTGCTGAGACGTCGCGAGACGTCTCCGCGATGTCTCTGAGACGTCTCAGAGACGTCCCCGAGACCTGCTGGAGACCAGAAAAACTGGTGAGTGGTCGCGGGGACATCTCTGCGACGTCTCCGCGACTCTATTTGACGCTGTTTGACCTACTTAAAAACCACGTGACCTATTCGTGTGCTGACATCTTGCCTAGATCAAGTCAGGTGATCCTGCAACGGCTCCCTCATATTTGACATTTTTGGCACCTGCCATAACTCGTCTCAGAGACGTCTCCTTGGTGAGACCGCAAGACATTTTTATGTTGGAGACGTCTCCGCGACTGCTGCCACTGATAAGTTGGAGACGTCGCGGAGACGTCTCCGTTGGTGAGATACTAGCTTTAAGGTTCCTTCACAAATATCATGTTTCATTATTTTTCTATGATGTCAAAATGATGGTGATTTTTCCATCAATAATAATACACTTTCAAAATGTACTCCATGTGCTTCAGTCAGCAGTGCAATTAGTTGAACATTGGATGGACACTTCACCCCCAACAGCAAATTACAAAGCAATATTTTTTATCTGCATATCACTTTAGAGAGTCTAGAGAAGAACCAGGTTTCTTGCAGCCTGTATTGAGGGCTAATGCCCTATATATCTCTCACCATCAATCCATCATCATCATCATGATATCGCATAAAATAAACAGATCAGACTCTTCAGCAGCAAATTATGCTTTGGAATTCACCTTAAAGCAAATAAGACAATCAGAGGAAAATCAAGAAATAATGTAGAGGCTATTTCTTAAATATGTTGGTAGGTTTCATCTACAAATTCAGCAAGTTCCATTTTGTTACGTAATCCTACCCCCCCCCCCCCCCCCCCCCCAAGATTGAAAGAGCACACACGAGACAGCTTGTTACATAATACCATTCTACACTTGTATAACAGAGCTCAGGGATGCCAAACTTCGTAAGAGGACTGCAGTATTTACAGCGATAAAAGGCATATCTTTGGTAGTATATCAATATCTTTACCTTTGCTGCTAGAGACATGTATAGTAATGGAATTTGGGGAATACACAGTATTTTTTGAGGAGCTGGAAGTATTTTTGGTACAAGACAGTACAAAATACTGCAAAAAAAAAGTAACAGTGGCATCTTTAAGAGCTCCCCTGAGGGGGTGACTATGAATCAGGTGGTAGACAGAGAGAGGAGTTCACTGACCTGTAGCTTGAGCTCTCGCTGTGTGTCCCAGACTCGTATCGTCCTCACGTCTCCTGAAGCCAGCAGCATCCCTGACCCCTGCTCCCAGTCCAAGACCAGACCAGAGCCTGGGGTGAGAGGCAAAGGTCACATCAAGGTCAGAGGTCATGCACTGATAGTCTCCATTCTCTGTGCAGATTATTTCTATCATTATCTGCTTACTACATGATAAAATCACTGAGATATCATTAAAAAAATTGACATCACATCATTGGATATGGCTCTACATATTACCCTTCACGTCAGCGGATATGATATTACTGTAAAATAGTGGAAATTTTCGTGCATTTCGCGCAACCAGAAACTAGGGCAAAAATAAACGCATGTGAATATTATTACTTGCTAAATGTTGCAGTAGTTCATGTCTTGATTCCGCAGAATTAAAAACACATGAAACTTATCTTACCCAGCTGAGCACGAAAAATTGCTCGCACGAAAATATCCACTTTTTCAGTGCCTATTTGATCTGAGGCAATGAACAGCTCTATGTGTCCAGAAGCCAAATACTATGACTTCAATTGAGTGCCTAGTCTTGATTTCTAACCCCTGGACTTTTGAGAAGGCAGTCTGCAAATCTAATCAACGGTAATATTTTTGTTCTAACTTATTTTCCATCTCATGATTAACAATAGATAAATGGTCTCTAAGTCATCTCCATTACAGTGTAACAAAAGAATTTTATCTCCATCAATTTGAACTCGAGCTCTTGATGCATTAAACCAAAATACCATACCAATACCAGCTGCTCCATTTATCTCAAGCTTTCAGGATGATGAAAATAAGTGACGGAGAAACGGCAAAAGTCTAATATATATCATTCTAAGGTTGTTTGTTATGCTGATATTACTTGTCACTTTTGATCCACAAAACAAATATATATTCTAGACATTTCTTTGCAACTAGTGGAGCTTAAACACTTCAGCTGTATACACCACAAATTCAGTGAGTTAAAATATCAGCAAATAAGGACTTCTGACAATTTAGCAAGTGGTAAGATTTGTAATCTTTGAGCAAATTACTATCAAGCATCTTGTTCATTTACTGTGTACTGCATACTAGTACACTTACACAAGCACATCGCATTCATGTTAGGATCGCATGTAATATTTTCTCAGGTTCCTAAATGTGTGAATTGCACCCAACTCGCAATATTCACGAAAAATAAACCTCCTGCAAAATATATACATATATTCTTCCCCCTAAAGAGTGCATTATCTGTATATACCTCGATTTGATACCAGCATGTCTGAGAGGGCTTGCCAAGCTGTCACTAACTCCACAGGTTTGCCTTCTGGTGTCCAGTAATTCCTCCATATACGAACTGAGCCATCATCTACAGGAAGGAAATCGAGGAATTCTTGTATACGATTCAAAGGTTGACAGTCGAAGTAACACATACCTGTGTCTTCAACACTCACTGGTTACAGCACATTTTCCCTTCACTGTATCTTACAAACATTGAATGCACATGGGAAGAATTCATTCTGGCTACAACATGGTGGTGATGCATCATGAATGAAGTGGGATATCATAAAAAAAAATTTTAAAAATAAGATTTTGACCAAGAGGCATTTGCAAATCTATTGCGTGATATCCTCCTTTAACTCACACATCTCTAAATATTCTGTGATTTTAAGAAATAAATAAATTGAACTGAATTGATAACTGAAGTGATTAAAACTAATGATTGTTTTCTGTCAATGTTTGCAGACAAGGAAGCAACGAACCAATAAAAACTTTGACTTTTTGTCTTGCAGATTCTCAAACTCAAGTAAAAATTCACAAACTGCTTAATACATACCCCCTGCAGTAGTGATTTGAATGTGATTCAATTGACGCTCCTTGTAAGGATGAAATCACAATATTTTTCCCTAATAAATAATCTTACACTTGGGATCGTCTCGTGAGATGCCCACATCTAAATTCAACTTAGGCAAAACATTACAATTTCACATCACATAATCTAAAATTCAACTACCGGTATACAGTGCTCTCCCGGTAAAACAAACACGGTTATAAAAAATCCTGTTGCACGAAGAAAAAATTCAGGCCGCAACATTATCTGCTCTATGTTTTTTATTGTTTATTTGTTCAGTTCTAACAAAATTTCAATATAATGAAAGAAAAATGCCAGTCCCGAGGACTTCATTATAACAGGAGTCTACTGTACCGGTGTCAACTAAAAGTCACTGGAAATATGGACTGGGTCAAGTTTGATTTTGATAAGTGTACCCTAAAGCTTCCCATCCCCCCCCCCCCCCCCCCTCCCCCCACTCTCCACGAGTGATGCTACTTACCAGCCCCTGTCATGATGAGGCTCAGGTCATGAGAGTTGAGGAGGTCCATGGAGGTGACCTTGGTTGACCTTGGGTTCATGTTCCTAAAGTAGTTTAACCTCTCTCCACTCTCCCAGTTCCATACACTGAGTATCAACAAACAAAAGGTCAAATATTACATAAGAGATCACTCCTTTTCTTTTCAGAGTTGCTGTCAAGAAACACATGAAAACTGTAGGAAATATGCATCACCTCATTCTTACATCAAATCTTAGGCTCCAATGCAATTCTACAAGGACAACTTTGGTTTCTGAAGCTTGCTGTCAGAGCAATACAGGTATTTAAGATATCACCCTTCTGAAATAATGACATAATCCTCACACGAGAATTGTACTGCATAAAAATGAAACTGCTCCATACTGTAAACGTTACTATTTTCCCGTGAGTAATTTCTCCTGCTGAGCAGCTAAAAAAAAATATTTGTGGGTTGTTGAATTCGCACTGCACAATTGTCAACCCATTCACAATGGGCAGAGAAAATTGTGAAGATATTTTCGTGGGTTTTAGAATTCACGCTAGCCAGCAGTAGCACGAAAAATGTGAAAATTAATGTACCGCGAAAATTTCTGCGTTTACAGCACTCCATTACTGTATATCCTGATGCAATCATTATACAAAAGGTAGTACAGATATCAGCATCACATTCCTTGTAAGTTAATCATCTTCTTCTTCTTTACATCATTATTTAAGACACAGTATAACTTACCAGACTCCTTCCTTGTCTGCTACGATGGCATGAGGGTTGAAAGGATGGAATTTGACAACATTTGGCACCCCAGAGTTCTTGTTGATGAAAATCTGATCGTCAAGGTGGCAAGAATCTGGTGAATCAGAGGGAGAACTCAGAATTAGACAAGCAAGCCCTAACACAGTGGTTCACTATTGTGAGTTACCCATCAAATGAGGTTAGGTTTTCCTTATGACTTCAAGTTGTAACTTTCAATTGTGTGATGACTTGTGTTTGGGTTGAATTTGGGCTGAATTGCGACTTGATGTTATCACCGCAGCTAATCTGCATACATTATGGGTTGGAAACAATTTCAGTATCTTAAAAAAATGTGTAATCTGAAAATGCCATAAATCCTCTGTATAATGACAGATATGCAGACACTTCTACCATACAGCTCATTTTACGTTAGTCTTTTAGCCCGTTGAGGACAGGCTGATTTTGCTACAACATGTATTTCCCACAGACACCTGCTCAAGGCAGTGTACTCCTGACTAGTCCTCAATGGGTTAAATAAAGTTAATGAGTACATGCAATTGCAAATCAATGCTTCACTGGCCAATGTAATTGGTAAACTGAGAATAAGATGAATGACCGTTACTCACTGGCTTTTTTGAGTTGATCCCTGGCTTCTTTTCGTATCCTGGCGTTACGAACAAACCTCCACTCTCTCTTGTGATGTAGGGTGCTGAATGGATCCATCTCCTCAGGGGCCTGGAAAAGGATAATATCATCACAAACAACATTATCAACGCTTCATTACCAACATGAAATAAAATTTATTTGCCAAACAAACAAACAAACAAACAAACAAACATCGTCAACATAGTCACAACAGTCAATAGTTGAAGTACAGTTTGGCAAAAAAGAACCAGCTGTAGCGTGCAGGCTAGTCGGGCCAGTCCTTTCAATGATATAGATTATAACATAACATATAGTATTTACAATATCCACAAAAACAGTGGTATATGTACATATTTACAAGTTTTCTTGGGGGATCATTTCTACGTTATTTGATAAGAGATACTGAATTACCAACATGATAGCCATCATGCAATGAAGACAGTGAGGAAGAAATTGTTCATTCATCAAATAGTTCATTGTGTTGATTCTGTTGTCACTCACTGGTCCGCTACAAATACAGAACAAGATAAAATGCTTAAATTATTTGCCACAATCTGACTCTGAAGCGGGTTTGAGCATTCACACACTGAAATAAAATATAGCAAAGAAAAAACTGCTGAAAACTGCTTATCTAATAGAGGATTGCCAGTGGAGTAAGGAGTCAAAAGAGCCTTATATTACAATCCTCGCAGAATCTTTGTCAAAGGCTGTTTGTGTGATATTTCACACACTGCGTTTAATATGATTGACTTGAAATCTTGACATGCGTTTTTAATTGTTTCATCACCATTCAACAGTGGGGGGGGGGGGGGGTGCGGGTTAATATAGAAAAGAATGATACAATATGCTTGAGTAAGCAGCAGTTTTATGAATAACTAGTCTTGCAGGAAAAGAAAAGTGACAGGTACCAATGAGATTTCATCCACAAATTGGCATCCTCCTGATCCAGTGACAAGCATCAGGGGGCGTTTCATCAACGAGTTCGTCGGAGGTTTTCACCGACAAATTTGCTATCAGCCAATCAGACACAAGGATTTCAGTAGCTTTTAACAGTTGTCAGTGTAAATCACTGACAAAAAGTTTCATGAAACGGTCCCCAAAAATGATAATAATTCTAAAGCAAGATATTACTATTCCTATGGTCTTAGGATTTCCATAACTAATGTGATGAAAGTTGATGCCCTCAATTTAGAGGATGAATCTATATGTATGTTTTCAAAAGTGATTGCTAATTAATTGTACCATGCAGAAATAAATGAAATTAAATGAAAATGAAATTATGTCTAGCAACTACTAAAATTTGTTCATGGTGTGCTCTGCATCTCCTGATGGTTCAAAAGGTTATTCAGAAGTAATACACCATCAACAACTGCCTGGAGTCACCTACCTTCATCACAGACTTGGCAAAGTATTTACAGCACCATTCACTGAACTCTGTAGATATCAGCACATCCTTGTTTGTGGGACCCTCATCAACATCATCATAAGTCTGTGGAATCAGTAAGAGAGAAAGATGAGAATAAGACATATATATATCTACTGCCCTTTTCTCTGATGATAGTAAGGAGCACTTCCGGTAACATTCACGTAACAATCATACTTTGTTCCTAGTAAAAATATATGCAAAAGAACTGTCAATGAGAGCACCCTGAATGTTGTTCTACAACGCACAGTAATACCACCACCAATTGGTCAGGCCCTAAAAGGACATTGTAGTAACTTCCTCTACAGTCGGAGTTTACCAAATATGTCTGCATGGTGTTTATTTGTTTTTCTTGTTTCTTATGTTTTGGTTAAACTGGCAGAGATAATACATGAAGAAAACTCACCACAGTGGGCCCCTTGTCAAAGAGCTTCCTCGTCCTTGAGAAGTGGTGTGAGTACGGGTACTGGTGGCCAAGGGGAGGAGGGTTGGGGGGCCTCTCTGGTGGAGGTTGCTCCCCGGGCCTCAGTGGTACCGGGCGCATGATCTCATTTGGGATGTTGATGCTCTCGTCTGGTGGGGAGTCACTGTGGGGGACAGAGAAGGAAATATATTAATTACTCCTTAAATAGTTTGCAAACTTTTTGCATTACAAAGTGTATGTCTGTACACCTGGACAATTCACAAGAGGTACTAGGTGGGTGTGGCCATTCATTAAAAATTCTCTTACAAGTGTACCTCAGATACACAGTAGTTTGAAACAGTTTGTACTGTATGTCTGCAAAACTTCCCAAACTGAGCACAATATAACAATGATATCAATACTCACACATCCCATCTGGCACACTGCATGCAAAACTTCTATCAACCCTAACTTACAACTGTACCTGGGCTATTTAGCAAGCTTGAATTCCTGGGGGGTGGGGCCCATTATGGCCCCCCTTCAGATCTCAGCCGTTGATCGCGCAATCGCCGCAAAATTTTGCATGAACATAAAGCAGGATGTAATCTACAAGACTGTTAAGTTAGGTTTTCAAAACATTTGCATTTTCTATTTCAAATTAATTAATTATGCAAATATATGCAAACAACCTCATTTTCGTCTGTAATTGGCTTATAAAAGCTTATGGAATGCTGATGTTTGGTGTGAATATTCCTAGTGACATTCCGAACATTTGTGCGTAAAAAAAATTCAGTTTCAAAATTAATTTCTTATGTTTTTTATTGTTTTATCATTTTTTTATGCATTTCTTTGTTTTTTCAAACTTTTGCTTTTGTTGTTTTTTGCAGCAGAATTTGTCATACACATCTTTAGAAGCATAATCATACTAAAATACATTTATTTCAGCCATTAGAATTAAAAATATGAATCTTTACATGAATTAATTGAAAAAACACAATTGGTATTGACTTTGTACACAAAATCACGTTTTTGAGCAATTTTGGAATTGACGAAAATTCTTTGAAGGGGCGTGGCTTCGGAACGGTATGCCTGGGCGCGACAAATTTGGTCTCAAAAGTTGCGTGAGACTTTAAAGTAAATAGTCCGCGAGCGGCGCGGTCAAAAAGCTTTGCTCAGCGGAATGGTCGCGGAATTCGTCGAGGGGGGGCCATTATGGCCCCCCCCCCCAGGTAAGTTAGGGTTAAATGGTATGTGACAGAATTCATGGTTTGCAAATTTCAATGTATGATGAAGTACTCTCCACATTCAACTTATTTGAAATATTTCTGGTGGAAGAGAACCACCTCAGCAGCTAAACGTGTCATCAAATGAGCATGAAGCCTAGCAGAGCAATTGATATTCATAATGCTGCTTACATCACTGTAACAGACTTACCTGTTTGATATTACATCTAAATAGGTTTATGTGACAGGTTATAAGAATCCCACAGGTCAAGGGCAGATACGCCATGGCTAGACAACTCAGCACAAACCAATTTCATATATGTTAAACAAAATCCACACAATTGGTTATTCCACAGTGATTCATATCCTTCCTTTTGCAGTAACAAAGTAGCATTAACCTATATAGGAGCTGATTTTGTGTACGTTAGCATTTTGTCCAAGGTTACAGTGGATTTGATTAGGCATGTTGGCTACATTTGTAAAACCAAACAGGCTGCAGTTCAGACACTGTGCAAACATTCCAATAACTTCATGAATTGTGCGCCAGTCCGGTGAGTACACCAACAGAAACTAGGCTATGAACCGAGCCAATCAACCGAGAGACTAGGGCACCATTTCATAAAAAGTTGATATGATAGCAACTCTTGCTGGAATGACAATTGTCATAGTAACGACAAGAATCCAGCTTCCAGATTGGCTGTTACTATTGGAAGTTGTCATTCCACCAAGAGTTGTCATCCTAATATCTTTTATGAAATGGGGCCCAGGCTTACCTCATGGCTTGAGGCTGGATTGCTGTCTGGTTCCTGGTAGGACTCGATGGAGCTGAGGCTGTCCTCCTGCTATCTCGCATCTGTTGTGGTTTGGTCGTTATGGTGGCCTGTAGAACAACACATGTATTCAGCATCACTCAAAGCAAATGACTGGGAGAAAAACGAGGTTTGGGCAATAATAATAATATAAAGGCGACTCCCATTACGATGAAGTCCTTGGGACATGCAATATCCTTCTGTTATATCAAAATTTGGTTATAGCCAAACAATAAAGTATATAAAGATATATAAATAACAACTTTTGGAACAAGTTTCACTTTGTGGTAACAAGATCTTTGGTAACACCATGATCAGGAGCGCACTGTATCAAGGAATTTTATTCGTCTGATACACTCACCTACACTACACAACCTAGAACATTATTCTAATATTCCCAGATATGACTACAGAGACACATTGGAGGGTACAATACATTGAGGACACACTGATAAGTCCTGAGAACTACACTGCCGTTGTTTAGATTTTGCTTCTGGAACTATTGGTCCTTGTCTTACCTTCAGGTTGACCGCATTGACCAGGGTCTGGGCCAAGTTTTTGACCTCTGGATGTGGGTCTTGTGTGAGGAGGAGAATGACCCTCCAGATCTGGACGAAGATGTTGGAGCTGAAGACAGTGGTCAGTGAGCCAGTGGACGGTACTCTGGAAAACTATATGAAAAGACAGTTATTCTATTTTCACTTATGAAATAACTTTTTCATTTATAAAACATCAAATTCTAGCAAAGTTACAATCATTTCATTCACATCTGTAATCTCTTCATGATTACATCCTTACATATAAGCAGTTCACATCCTGTCTTTCTCTCCCTTCATCTACCAGTACGAATCTTAACCCATTGAGGACGGCCTGATTTTGCTATAACATGCATTTCCCATAGACACCTGCCCAGTAAACTTAGGACTCGTCTTCAACAGGTTAAGCCACAGGAATCACTTCACCGTTCAACATTGTTCATTATAAAATGGCTACATGGATCCTACTGCCGAGAGCAATCACGTGAAACCATTTTATAAAGCATATATTCAAGTACGGGATGTTATGGAGATGCAGCTCACTCTCGGGTATTTACGTCATGCTGACAGTACATCACTCATCTATGCCTCGTGCATGCTACACCATAGTAAATACCCTCAAGTGCGCTGCATCTCTACTTAAGCCCTCTCTATTGTGCATTATTTGTATATCTTTTGCCACAAATGATAAACTGCACATGTACCTCTCTTCTTGCTCTTCATCTTGATATCATATTTACATCATCATGAACAAATTGGTAAAAAGTGACCCTCATTTTCTTCCTTCATACTTCACTCCAACATTAACTCCTTTAGGACAGACTGATTTTGCTACAATGCGCATTTCCCATAGACACCTGCCCGACTATACTCGGGACTCATCCTCAAGTGTTAAACATCCTTTCACTATGAATAAATGGCTTCTCTATCCCAGCCACCACTACATCCTCTCTCACCTTTCCCAGAGGGTTGGGCGGGGTCAGGAAGTCCCCCTGGCTCTGTGTTCCCATGGAGTTGATGCTGCCGGAGGAACCACTCGTGCCACTGCTGGAGGGCGACCTTGACCCTGGAGGAACTGCAAGGCGAGAAGGTCAAAGTTTGCTGGTAAGTTTTCTTAACACACGAGTGCTTACCACAGAGGTTGAGGGTGGGACTACATATATTGGTGGTATATTAAGAGCTGTGGCATTTGCATGCATTTTGATTTAGCAGTCGTTGTTTGTACAGAGGCATGACTAGAATGCATTCCAGCGTTGGATCATTTTGGGGAAAGCAGACAGTCCTCCAGTAGAACAAGTCACAACAATTACTTCTGGGTCTGAATATGAAGTTTCTACAAGTAAGGCAGCTCTTCATCTTTGTAGCAACACTATACATGCCAGGCAAGGAAAAGGGGATTTTTAAAGAACATTTTGACTCATTTCTGCTACACCAGGATCAGGGTTGATCTATGCTAAGCTATGCCGAGACCAGCTGCTATCTGAAGGTGAAATTTCAGCTATCTAGAGAGAAAGGCCTACATATGTATCTCCCATTGAAATTTCCTAGAATTGATGAGGCTGTGAAAAGGCTGCTCAGTCTCATTTTTTGAAGCTGATCACATGGTCACAGAGCTCTCTGCAACTGTCATGCCAATGGTTCAAGTTTAGCCACACCCTTTCCTTCACTGGCCAGGAGCTCACACCTGCAGTATCTCATCACCAACCAATCACAGTGAGAGCTTCTCTTGGTGGGTGTGGCCATATCTGATATGGTCCAATGAAAACTACCATAGTAATACAAATCTAGGCCTCCTGGGTTCTTGGTGTCTGAAACCAGTGATGCCAAGAAAGAAAGATACATGGTTACGCTTGAGACAGTCATGCAGACAGAGAACGGTAACATTACTCTACGAGGCAGAAATGGAACTGACATGCAAACAGCATCATGCTTTGTTTTCCAGAAAGAGAGCTACACTGATCAACAAGCAATATATTTGTAGAAACAATGCTCATGCAAACACAGCAGGAAAATTTTTTTTTTCCACACAAGCTTAGCTTTGCTTTGTCTGCATTTTGAAAAACATGCTATGCAACAAGTAACAAGTGTTTCCATGTGAAATGATGCAAGCCTTTTTTTTCCACGTTCCTAAAGAAAATATCCTAAGGAAAACACATAATTAGTGAAAAACTTTAATACCATGCACTAGAATTAGCTTCTTCTTTAAAAAAAAGAAAAGAAAAAAAAAGGTTAAATGCTATACTGTTTGAAATAACAAGACATAAATATCAATCTCTATAAACTGTTGGCACAATTGATCATTAGATGTTACATTCACTGTGGAATTAAGATGAAATAATAGCCAGAACCACAGTAACGTCTGCTGCATCAATCCTAAGAGATATAAGGAGTAAATAGTGTTAAAGTAGGCACTGTAGTAGTAGTAGTCTTAGTAGCAGTTTTGTTTTTCAATGGCAGTATAAACAGTATGTGGTAAACATTAGTAAACACTGTACCCTGACAAGAAAGCATCTTAAAACAAAGAGTGTTATGTACTGTCTTCTAGCCCAGTTGATTCTCTGAGTTAGATTTACATGGAAACAGACAGGTTACACACACATAAATGAGAAGCGTCATAAGTAGGAAGAAAAATCAAGCTTAAAAAGAACGGCTGAGTTTTGATACTCATCAAATAATCCCATTGCTGGGTGTCTCATTTTCATTATAAAGATAAGGTTTATCCAAAAATCACATTCAAATAACAATACACTAATAACACTAATATAACTTTGAACAAGAGGCGAATGTTTGCTGGGTAGTGAGTAACACTTACAAACATTTGCTTGCAAGTGAAGAGGCTAAACATCCACACTGATTTTATGTGGCGGAGAAATTGTCAAGCAACATTAAACATTCATGCATACTGGCGTGACCGAGTGTCTGAACATTATGGGGCAAGGCATATAGCATGAGACCACCGGTGAGTCAAGATGAATACAGATATCAGGCAATAAGATGAAGGATGTGCAAAGATGCCATTGCAGGAGTGCTTGACCCATGCAATCATTCTCAGGTGATTCATGACAGGGTTACATTACTGGTCCCCTCGGTGGCAAATCTTGTAGCTGTCTATGAAAAAAATGCTCATGAATGTATAATGCAATTTAGTTTATAAACTGTGCCTTAAACCATCCCATCCATGATTAGCAAGAGGTATTGGATACTATCTTCAGGTCAATGCAGGTCTGCAAACATTCCCACATCCAAATCAGGGAGATTCCACACAGCAATCAGGGAGATATCTGTGTGTTACATGCATTTCAATGGGCGAAAGTAATTCCCAAATAAGGGGGATTTTAATATTCTCTTATTTAGACACGAACAGATTTTGACATTTTCAGGGAGACTCCTGCAGAATCAGGGAGACTCGGCAGCTCTGAAAATGTGTATGCCAAAGAACAATTCCTCAATTATTGGAAGCAAGTCGTACCAGCAAGTCTCTTTGGCTAACAACATTTCTTTCAAGGGCATTATCATACACATACCCCAAATTAATGCCCAACAGACACTTCACACTGTATCCTGGCACTTGTGATGTTAAAAACCAGAATTCATAGACCTTATAATCAGATCATCCCCCCCCCTTTTTTTTTTAAGCTACAGCAATCTTGACAGTGAGGACTGCATAAAATAATCCATCCACAGCATCCAAATTTTGAATTGCACCCAGAATCATATAACAAATGACTTCATTTTTCACAAGTGCCATAAGACTGACGTGAGCTCTTAGAGGTTTTCTGGAGATCTTTTGTGTTCAATATAGTCAAGAGCTTCTGAGAGTGATCCGAGAGTGTTTCAACAAACTTCTAGCTCACTCCATCAGAGATCTATGATACTCGGGTGACAGCCCTCTCACATGAAATTAAAGAAGTTTCACCCAGCTTCTGGTATTACATTAAATAATCATTGTCTTCTATTACAAAAAACCCCAACAACATACAAACAAAAAACACTCATAGAAATAAACCAGCTAAAACTGAATGACAAATTGGGATAATACATTAAAACATAATGAACACAAAGTAGGAAAACAATCGAGTTAAATATTGTGAATATACATAGGAAAATAAGGGAGGAGATGTCAAAGATATATCTGTTGTTTAGACACTAGACTCTCAAAAAGTGATGTTCAAGTTTCTCCCAGGTTTAAGTTGGATTTGTTGGTCAAACTCACAATGCAAGGTGTATTATCATTTTGTGGTATGGTTTCCCTGTACCAAATTTGTGTGAATTCCACTGCCTGTTTCATAACTTGTCATTCAAAATAACACACGTTATTCAGTTGTCCTTTGACCTGTGAACTAAAATCACATCATTTCAGCTTGGTATGGTTATCTCAACATGGATCAACCAGAGATCTCATGCCATGATCTGGGTGGAGCTAGAACGAGAAATGCTCGTGCATGGGATGGCTGGATAAATTATTAGCAGACTGCATTTGGCACCCGTCCGTGACAACGGCCTGAAAATAGAGAAGCATCCGTGATTGGTTATGAGAGGATGGATGGGTGTATGTGTGTATGAATGTCTGTTTGTTTGTCTATGTGCATGTGTGTGAGAGAGATACAGGAGATATAAACAGACAGACAGACGGATGGACAAACAGAGAGAGGTATGGTGACATTGGAGGAAGGAAAAAATTATAAGCATCTGAAATCAGAATGTGAGAAATGGGCAGCGATACCATTCAGGTGCTGAAGGTTGTTTCCGCTGGAGGTACGGGGGAGGACCGACGTGGCCTTCCTCACACTCATTACGGCTACAGAGGCCCGACGTAGATGGTCTGGAAGTGGGGGGAGGGAGAGCCCTTTTAACACAAACTTTGGCCAACTAACTTTCAGATGGATCCATTTGAATCGCATTGCAAGATCTTTCATTTCATGTACCCAAAGTTAACTTGACACACATACACTGGAGTCAAAATCAACCTGTCCCAATTAGGCAAGTAGCCTTCATTTGTGAACATGGATTTTGTGCTGAGCCTACAAACTGCTGTGTGTGTATCTATGGAAAGTTCCTATGAAAACACCCACGGTACAAAGACATCATCTTTTTCAGGATTAATTTTTTTTAAATTGCTTTATATTTTTTAAGAATGAATCCAAGTCACAATAGTCCCCACTGATATTACGTCATAACCTGGAGAATATTACTGTCTTTTATTAACATTTATCCTTATCAAGACTGATTTTTCTTATTTTTGAACTTGAAGGAAAATTTGACACTGAAATGGCGTTAGGCACTAAGTACTAGTCAACCACGCAAGAATCACATTGAAGTTAATTTACCCCAAATGTTTGCTCAAAGCTCACCCAAAGAACCTTCCAAAAACCATACTCTGGACAAATATTCCTCTACTGGTCTGTCTTTGAAGATATTAAACTGAATAACTCTCGAGTCATCACCCATCTACAGCCTACAAATCTTTCCTTACTTTTACGTTACAGCTCAACCTACAAAATTCTGAATCCTTGCCATATTGCCAGTATTACTAGCACATAAACCTTAACAGTAAACCCATGTTTCCAAAAAACTGAAAACAGTGAGGGCATGGTCACTTTCATCAACTTGGGACATGATTTCATTCATTCTGAAACAAAATTTTGGGTAAATGAATAAAAATCAAAAGAGAAACTACAAAAGTGGTAATGATACGGGAAATTGAAGCAGAGAAAGATGACAATCTTTCCATGAGGAGAGGGGGAAAGATGAAAGAAAAAAGACCAAGAAAACTGAAAAATGCTGCCGTTATCAGATCAGATCATTTTACATTTGCAAAGTTCGTTTGAAAAATCATCCCACGGCATCAAGTACAATGACAATTCAGACAAATTGCACAATGCACACTTCATTGCTGGAAGACAAAGGCAAATAAAGAATAAGAGTAATGTGTCCTAATGAAAGCCAAGAACTTTCTGGGTTCATATTCCTTTAGAAAAACCTTATGCAAATGGAAGCAAAGTTTGTCACTTGAGTGAAAGCTTTGTTCAGTTCTTGTCATTAGCATGATATTTCAAAGGCACACCATTGCACACAATGTTCTATGCTACCCTACTTTCATTAAAGCCCTACAATGGCATCACAAATAAATCTGCTTGTTAGGAATGAAGTTGTTATTGACACACCACACTAAAATGCAGTATGGGTATACATTTCCTTGGTATTTGATGTGTTGCACATTAAGGGAATATAGGACAATATACTGCAGGTCGACATTTAGTATTAAAACTCGTATATACACACAGACAGCCATGGAATACACATCACTACCTACTGCACTCTAGGCTTACACTATGACTGACTTACCTGCTTCTCACACAATCTACTGTATGAGCTGTTACTTTCGCGAGGGTTTAATTTTCGCGAATTTCGCGAATCACAGTTGGACCGCGAATTTATCAACACGCGAAAATGTCACCATACACTATTATAAAGGTAGTAGTGCGTTTATGAAGGCCTCTGCGTCAATTCGCAAAAATGTCTGTGAACTCCTCATTCGCAAAAATATCTGTACGCGAAAATAACAGCGTATACAGTACCATACCTCCTGCAGAATGGTTGTTCCACCCATAATTCCCTGGATTCCTTGAGTTTACTTCAGTGACTGTCCACAATGCATTTTTTCCCTCTGTTTTGCAAGTAATGTGAGCTCTCTTTGCGATTTTTCTAACAAGATTTTATAAATACTTTTCTCTTTATCAACTTCTCCGTTCCTTAATGCTTTGATGTGCTCATGACTGCAAATACACTTCCATAGCATCAAGTTCACATATGACAATATGCTGTGACTGTTTTGTAACACCAGCTACAGCCCTTCATGAATAGATAGATACACATGTCATGCAAACACACACAAACTATGATAATGACTAAACATTCAAGACCCCTCTTCAAGTATAAGAGTTTCTTGTTCATGCTTTAGTTGGCATGCTTACCCATATCCTGATGCATATATTTTTTTTAACATAGATTTAATGTCAGTCATTGCATGCTAAACAGGCAGAAAAAAACAACAACCCCAGAACCAACAACATGGTAGTCATATATTCCCTGTTGGAGAATAGCTGACTTCACTGAAAAGATTTCAAATTTCAAACGTAATGCACTTACTTCCCTATTCCCTACATCTCTCTCTCTCTCTTCTGTCAGTCTCTTCATATATATCACATATTTAATGTAATATATATCAAATATTTAATGTAATATATTTAACTATTTGATAAAACATCACTTTCATCACATACTCCCCCTTACTACTTGATATTTTAGAAAGCCACATGTTTACCACCTCCCGTTTTTCAAAATTTAGCACTTATTTATTTTTCAGTAGCTGTTGAATAGAGTGATGTATTGAAAGAAATGTGCATTGTACCAGAAAACAGCAATATCATATTTCCTGTTTATCCAGAGAAGGCTTCTATGAAATTTATCAAAACAGAAAGAAGACTGAATCCGTGAGACATAAAACTGAAGAAATATCTAGTTCTACCCTGGCAGGTTTTAAAGGTACTCTTCACCATTAAAAAAATGTTCAAGATATCACATTGGATGCATGTGTGTAGGTCAGTTGTATCACAAAACATCCTACCACGTAAAAATTTTGCAATAAAGCCTAACAAGATATCACTATTTTCTCACTAAACCATACCTGTAGACGGTTTAGTCTAAAAAAATTTTATTATAACTATTGTTCACATTTTGTATATTTAACAATGCTAAACATCAATTATACTGATTCAAATTTTTACATTGGTTGTTTCTATCCCTAACTCACATTTTAGAACTATTTTGAAGCACTGAATCTGGGTTTTTGTTTCTTATGCAAATGGCAAACAATGCCTTTAACTATGCAAAATGCCATTCCTTTGTGTTTTCTTTTCACTGCAAAATCAACATAAAGTGCTATTTGCAAGTTCTAAAATAATGCATGTGTCACGAATTCTATAAAACTAATAAGTTGGTACAATGATTTTAGCTGATATTTGACTAACATAAATCTACAAATAAACAAAACTACAACACAAATATGGCACTTAACAAAATCAAAGCAAACAAATAAATACATCTAATCTGTGGTATTTCTAATCACAGATCAAATAAGTCAGCTCAAAACAAAAGGAACAAAAGTTGGCAAAACAAAACATAATATGTGAATACTCAGCTAGGCACTATTGATTGGAGGGGCTGTGTGAAGTTGGCGCTGAGCTGAAAACTATTTGATTTTTCTTTTTTGGTGATGGTGGTGGTGGAGGTGTCAGTGTGTCTATTCGGTGCCAAATCATGAACGAGATCTCTGTACCATTTGGTCTGAGTGAGTCATGGACCACAAGCCACCCACCAGACGTGACAGCAGCACCCAGCGGTGCCCGGTTCTCGTCCGAACTCTGCTCCTCCTCGATCATCTGCCGAGCGATGGCGGCAAACTGTGCCTCAGACTGCTTGATCAGCTGGTAAAGCGCCACCACCAGTTCCTGGATGGGAGAGTGAAGACAAGTACATTGTAATGCATTTATACCTCTCTTGGAAGTGGTTAGAGATTTTTCATCAGTCATAATGCTACTCCAGAGTACAAGGTGAGCAAAGAACAGGACAAGAAGAAATAGAAATTGAAGATAAGTAAGAACATTGCTGCTTACATGAAACATGAGGATGGAGCAATCATTGATCTATTCAATTCATCACAAACACGGGCAAGAACATAAACTCTCACAGACTGTCCAATTCTTCTCAAACTTCACTGTTGTGTTTGGCTAAAATTGCTGCATTGACTCAATGTGAATATACTGTATATTTGGCTTTCATTCTCATTTAACTCTCTTTTTTCTCGGGGGGGGGGGGGGGGGGAGGGGATATTTAACGGACAGCACACAAACCTTTCTGACGATGACACTCCCATCGCTGGCAGCTGACAGTAGGGTGGCTCCAACGTTATGATTGATGGTCATTGCATGGTCAGTCTTGTCTGACCCATTGCCAATGAATGTCCCCAGAGCTATGGTGGCTGCTGCTCTTACCTGCAGTTTGACCATTGGGAGAAGTTACTGAAAGAGCTACAAATTGACAAAGGTGAACAAAACTGCTCTGATACTTTACATCACAGCATGCAGAATAATGATATATCAACAAGCTCTCATGGATAAGTGAATCCATATGACTTTTCAGAGTGATAAGGTTAGGGTTTAATCTGTCACAATGTAACACTTCTCAGGCAAATCCCGATAAGCTCAAGGAAAGGACAGTGGGTCAAACTGAGCTGCAGGACCCACTGAATTTTACAAACATTGTTGTTCCAAACAAAATTATAGGGAGAGGCTTCACCAGCCAAAACTTCTAACTTCAACGCTTGCTCAAAAGAATATTTGTCTTCCAATTAAAATCTACCTCTGGGATGGGATCATTGAGTAGCTTGTACAGCTTTTCATGGGCACTGTCTCTGACACCGCACCAACGGGCCGCGTTGTAGTTGGTCCACACCCTGGCTATGCAGAGGGCCAGCCACTGGCGTAGCAAGGGGTGGGGGTCATTCAGCTGCTCAAGACAGATGGCAATCACGTTGCCTTGGAAGGCGGCTTCCTGAGGTGGACACAGACGGACAGACATACAGACAGTCAGACAGACAGACAGATTGACATACAGACAAACAGACAGACAGACAGACAGATAGACAGACAGAACAAGGAATAGAAAGAGAATATAAAATATCAATAGATACAGAAAGAGTAAATAGATTGTGTGTGTATGTCAATACTCATATGGCCATATACCATGAAGCTCAAATTCCTTCTCTTGTGTCCACTACATTAGTTTTAATGTCTTTTTCCAAAATGCAAAGACATCAGGCATACCTTACAAGTTGCACATGATCAATACAGTATTTGTAAAACCAAAAAGGTGAGTATCTATCCAAATAACCCATCATAAATTTAACTTCACAAAAAAGTCAGTGAAGTCTCACATCCACACAATGCTAGCTAGGACCATATGCTGCATTTCAAAACACAGACAGAAATGCTGTCTTACAGATCTGCAACCTAGCTGCATGTATGACTCCATGGATGTGTTCATGTATAACATTACAAAAACTAGAAAAGCACTCTGAGAGCGCAGACCTCCGCAAACCAGCTACTTTCCACTGATGATCTTGCTCTTCCCAAAGAGATTTTTCTCCTCTCCACCACTGGGGAAAAGTTCTTTGGGCTCTTCCATAGAGATCAGTGATTTCCACCCATAGGTATACATGCTGAAAAATCGCCCGATTTCCCAATACAGAAGCCTTTGTTATGTCATAAACCCTCAGCTGCGCGGCGCGCCTCGCCCTAGCAGAAAGTGGAGCATGCACTTTAGTGTGCGCATGCAAACTTCAAATACGCGCAGCCTGAACAAGTTCATTGACCCTACCTGCCAAAATATCAAAAATCCTTCATAAATTCCCCAAAAATTCTCGGATCACTACCAAAATTTAATCATCTGTTACTTGTATCATTCTAAATCTTTCCTGCAAGTTTCATCCAAATCCGTTCACTACTTTTTGAGTTATTTTGCACACGGACAAACTAACTAACAAACAAACAAACGAACAAACAAACCAACGGAAACAAAAACATAACCTCCTCCCTTGGCAGAGGTAACAAAACCACAAATAATACAATCATTTCCAACATTTTCAATCAACTGCACCATGTTTAATTGTCACAGGACAGGAATTACCAGCAGTATTATATCAAACCATTTGGGGCTCTTGGTAGGGGTGGGGAGACCATAAAATTCTGCCTTCATTTACCTGTCCATTCGGATAGTCTTCTACAATCATCGCCAGCACAAAGGCAGCCATAGTTCGATGCTCAGCCTGATGAGATGGAGAAAAGAGATACGCAAACAAAGATGTATTTAGTCACCCAAATTACACTACAATGGCTTCATATATCTCAATCTGTAATAACTTCTGAAAAACACATCAAACCTTGATAATGAATAGAAACATCAGTCACATCTTATGTCATCCATGATTACATAGATTACTTACATGACATTGTATTCTTGCTTTACAAATCAAATCACACACAACACAAGACTTTCTAGATCTCTTGATCTCTCTGTTCATTCATACATCGGTCTTCTTCTTCTGACTCGTAGTTACTGTACTGGCATATATCATATTCCAATCGTATTAATCATTTAATTTCCATAGGAAGTAAAGAGTACTTGCGAAATCCTAGTTATTATCTCTTGCCAGCAAGATTATGACTCCAAAAGATCCAGCTTTACACACTAAACTTTTGACATCCTCAAAATGGATCTCCTTTGTAGTTTACATAACCATTACAGTCAGTTGGTAAACTGGAGACAATGTAATCACGAACATGTGCACAATATTACGTGCATGTAGCGCACATCCCAAGCGTGAATTGTGACGTAACTTGCAGCCAGGGTCCAGAGCCTGCTCTAAAGCTTAGGAGGTTGTAGAGATATACATGTTCTCTGGTGCTACTTTAACCTTATTTTTTTGAACATATATGACAAAACTTAACTACAGGAGGAGAAAGTTAGAACTCGAGCATTAAAAAAAAAAGTGTCTAAAAGGAAACCAAAACCCAAAGAGAAATGTGGATTGAGTGAGAGCAGCAACATTAGTAGAACACATCAGTGAGAATTTGAGAAAATCGGACAATCAATGCAAAAGTTATGAATTTTTAATGTTTGGTGTTGGAACTGCTGGATGAAGAGACTACTAGAGGTTATGATGTCATGTGTGGACAACAATATAAAGAAGAACTAGACTTAGAATTTGTCAACACTGACAAATTAGGTGATCCGATCTGTTTGGAAATCAATGATGTGAGTCCTGATCCAAATAGGCATGACCATACAGGATTTATCGGTGTTGAGGGGACATTGGCCGTGTGATGTTTGGATTCTCATTTAGAAAAGGGAGTCAGACCTGCCATCTTTGGTACCGAATTTGGTATACAGTAACGAAGATACAGAATGAAGTATATAATATGACCTTTGACCCCACTTTGCACACCCAAGATGACATCTGAGCAAAAAGTGGTTATTTTGTGAAATGATTCTTGTAACATGGTCTTTGCGTGTGCAAAATGTGGAAAAGATAGGACATGTATTCACCAAGATACAGGATGGAACATTTTTTAGCTTTGACCCTAATTTACATAACCAAGATGGTGTCCGATAAAGTAGCTGTTATTTTTATGAAATAATGTATGTGACATGAACTAAACATGTGCAAAATATGGGGGTAATAGGAATGTCTTTCTTGAGTTATTGCAAAGAAAGTTGCAAAAAGAAAGAAATATGAAAAAAATACATCGAAGCTAAGTTTTAATTTTAGCAAAGTTTTATGACGTGATTTCGATGTCGTATGAATAAACGAAGGGCACATAACGATAGCGCAAAGTCTCGGCTACAACATATTAAAATCTGGGTGAAACTCATCGAAGGGTCAGTGAGCTAGTGCTCAATAAAATCATGTAAATTTTCACATCTAGAAAAATTCCCTCCCATAGAGATAACACGTCATTACGAAGATACAGAAAGAAGTACATATGACCTTTGACCCAACTTTGCACAGACAAGATGGCATCTGAGCAAAAAAAAAACCGGTTATGTTGTGAAATTCAATACATCAAAGATAAGCTTATTTCAACCACGTTTTTTGACATGATTTCGTCTTCGTATGAAAAACAAAGGGCACACTAGCGATAGCGCAAAGTCTCAGCTACAACATATTAAAATCTGGGAGGAATTCACCGAAGGGTAAATGAGCTAGTGCTCGATAAAGACAATCATGTCAATTTTCGCATCTAGAAAAAATTCCCTCCCATAGAGATAACACGTCATAACGAAGATAGAGAAAAAAGTACATATGACCTTTGACTCCAATTTACACAGACAAGATGACATCTGAGCAAAAAGTAGTTATTTTGTAAACTGATCCTTGTAACATGGTCTTTGCGTGCGCAAAATATGGGAAAGATAGGACATGTATTCGCCAAGATACAGGATGAAACATTTATGACCTTTGACCCTAATTTACATACCCAAGATGATGTCCGATCAAGTAGTTGTTATTTTATGAAATAATGTACGTGACATGAACTAAACATGTGCTAAGAATGGGGTCATTGTTGTTGTTCATCTATTGCACAGAAAGTAGTAGAAAGAAAGGACAATAAAGAAAAAGGTTATGTTATTTTATAGAAATTTGAAGGAGAAACATAAAAAATCAGAGAAAGATAAAGTTAGGAAAGGATATTAAGACGAACTAAAAAAAATAAAAAAAGTGTTTAAAAAATATCAACAAAAAAAAATTGGCAGGAGTGACCTTCGAACCAGGGACCTTAGGATTACGAGTCGGATGCGCTATGCAATGACCTATTTGATGCTCCATAGGCCCTGTGTATTAAGCAAAATGACGCTGCATCGAAACCACGTGCCATTTTCAACAAAGTTTTTCGACGTGATGCCGACGTCGTATGAAAAAATGGAGGGCACATACACGATAGCCCAAAGTCTCAGCTATAACATACTAAAATCTGGGAAAAATTTACCAAAGCATAAGTGAGCTAGTGCTCGAAAAAGATAGTAATGTCAATTTTCACTGCCAGAAAAACTGCTCTCCCATAGAGATAACACGTAAACTGGTCAAATTTTACAAGGATACTTTTAATCCATTTTTACGAGGTGATGACGTTATCTAATCAAAATGTTGTTATTACATTAATGAAAGAACATTTCGTAAGCTACAACATACTGAAATCTGGGTGAAAATTGGCGAAATTTAAGTGAGATACGCTCGAGTGAATTTGAAATTTGATGACGTCATTTTGAAAATTTACTTTTTTTACTTTATTAAGAAATTTGATATCTTTTAATCATTTTTTCAGTATCGCCAACCCATGAAATGACATGTACAACTCATCAGCTTTCAAAATATGTAAAGAAAATGGGGGGTCACCGTTCATCCTGACGAGTAAAATCAGATTTAAAATTGGCGGTTTTTTGGCATAGTTGCACTGTATATCGCCATTGACGCGCGCGCGGAATTTCAACTTTGACGGGCCCTTATGACGTCATATTGGGTCGGATTGACTTGAAACTTGATAGAAATATACCTTGACATTTCAGACATGCGATGCGTGTGAAAAAACGGGAAATTTCTGTTGCATTTGAGCTGTGCGTGCGTATATATACGCGCGCGTACGCGTCCGTCCAATTTTTTCAATTTTTCAAAAAATGCTCCAAATGGTCTGAAACGTGTGCAACAAAATTTTGAGCTCGATTTGAGCATACAAATATTTCAACGCGCGCGTACGCGCACGTTTTAAGGTATAGATAAATTTTGAGAATATGGGTAGAATGCGCTTGACTTGAAATATATGTGACGTAAATCTCATTGAAAAACTCCATTTCATTAATGAGATATGATTGAAAATGTGTTTTCATATAATGACGTCATAGTGACGTCAAGGTCGACTGATCACTTTGATTTTACTTCGATTGTCGTCTTTGGGACACGATACATATATGGTATAAGTTTAACATTCATAGGCAATGCACTTTCTGAGCTAATCCCTACACAACTTTTGCGGAGAAATAAAGAAGAAGAAAAAGAAGAAGAAGAAGAAAAACAAAGAATCAGTACAGATACAAAAGGTGATCCGAGAGGATTCTCGGATCACCTAATCACCTAATAAAGGGAATTCCACAAAAATTCATTTTTCATGAAAATTACACATTCCATCAACTTGATACTGACAATATGTTAAGGGGTGCAATTATTCCCCCTGCTTTCTGAAAGCAGTTAGTCAAGTGCTCTTTCATTATGCTAGAAAGTGAATTGTCCAATTTTCCTCAAACTTTCACTGATGTGTTCTACTAATGTTGCTGCTTTCACTCAATCCACATTTTTCTTTGGGTTTTGGTTTCCTACTAATGTTGCTGCTCTCACTCAATCCACATTTTTCTTTGGGTTTTGGTTTCCTTTCAGCGGGAGACAGACAGCTAGAGCGGTAGAAATTCAAACTCAAGTAGGAGAGTGGGGGACATTGTGAAAGTGACCTGAAAGGGAGAGATTTCCCACTGGAAGAGGAAAAGTTGGAGTCTCTGCTACACTTACCACCATGTAAGGATCCGCCAGGACAGACAGGAAGTACTTGTGGCCCGTATCCTTCACCAGGTCAGCATTACACGACTGTGAGAGAGAGACAATATACATCAAACAAGGCTGTAACAATCAATCATTACCCAACAACTAATCTGCTGTACAATGTTGCTACTCAATCCATGCAATACAATAAACTAACAGGGCATTACAGTGATGGTGTCTCTTGAAGCTAAATTCCACGAGGTTTTTAAGCTTTGAATGACACTAAAATAATGGGCACTCTCACAAAGAAATCTATGAAAATTGTGACCCTGCTTAACAGAAACCATTGGTGTATACTGCACATTACTTATCATTACTTACCACTACTTTGCTGTACATCATTTATGTTTAATCCAAGCAGTAGACTAATAGGGCTATACACTGATAGTGTCCCTTGAAGCTAAATTCTATTAAATTTGTACAGTGTGAATGCAACCAAAACAAGAAGATAACAAAAGATATCTATGAAAATTGTGACCCTGCTCAATAGTAACCATTGGTGGATACTAAGGTCATGGAAGTGATAAAGAGCAAGGCATAAAGTAATGTATGCATCAGGCACCCTGATGCATATATTACTTTACATTACAGGTCTCCAAGAGATCAAAATATTTACACATACACTCACATTAACAAAAATATTACATCTTTTGAAGGTTTCCAGTACAACAATTAGATCCACGAATCTTGTCCTGGTTATTTTAGGGTTGTTGTTTGTTTTTTTTTCCACTAAGATCTTGTATGCAACCCACTGATATGACAAGCAGAGCCCATCTACTAGCTCCATCTAATTCAACCGTTGTAAGTGGTAAACTCACCCTGTCTACAGCCAGAATCTTGGCCCAGATGAAGACTAAAAGAGGCCTCAGCTCTCTGGCGGAGCTCTGAAGGAGCTTCAGGACGTATGGGAAGATACCCACAGAGAGGGCCTGCAAGCAGAGCAAATAAAGCAAGTCGCAAGTATTTCAGACTGCGTGTGTTAAATGTCAGGCATTTCTCCACGGATGTTCCTTGTCATCACAGGTAAACATTTCATTGCAGGTGTATTCCTGTCCTTATAGGTACTGTTTACCATTGAGAGTAGTGATTTAAAATATGTTCGAGATATCACATTTGATGAATATGAGTACGACAGTCATATCACAAAACATCCTACCACATAAAAATTCTGCAATAAAGCCTTAACTATAAGGAGATGTCACTATTTTTCTCACTAAACAAAAACTGTAGAAGGTTTAGTCTAGAAACATTTTTATCATAACTACTGTTCACATTTTGTATATTTAACAATATTTAATATCAACCATACTGATTCAAATTTTTACATTGGTTGTTTCTGTAGCTATCCCTAACTCACATTTTAGAACTATTTTGAAGCACTAAAGCTGGGTTTTTGTTTCATCTGCAAATGGTTAATCATGCCTTTAAAATGTCCTTCTCCATTTCAAAAAATCAAACTAACTATTTTATTTTGTACAATGCAAAATCCAACAACAGTCATCAGGAAGTTTGATTCCATGTTGTGAGTGGAGTGACAGAAGGGCATTAACTCCATAAATTTGATACAGGAGTAACTCTCCTCTGGTTTGAAACTCTTCTTTGATGATACTATGGTTCTAAATCACATTACATGCAAGGTGAAAGACTCCCGTCAGTGGCAGATAGCCTCATACGCAAAGTCACTAGACAGAACCTGTCTCCCGGTCATCGCTACAACACCTGGTCATGTGATTTAGAAATCCCATTGGATACTGGTAAGCCTAACCCAACAACTTTCCAGGCATATGGACTGTCTGCATAGTTCAACACCTTGTCATACACATGTAACAAAACCTTGCACACCGGTCAAGTCACACACTCACCAGACTGACCGCCCATGGCCCCAGGTCCAGAAACCTTCCTAGGAGGTCCAAAGCTCGGGACCGATGCACTTGACTCAGAAGCACCTGTTACAAGGCAAGAGATACAGTAATTTGGACAGATATCTAGATGCCATTTCCATGAAAATTTTCATGACACACCGACATATTCATGAACATTAGTTTACCATACACAGCCATTAAATTGATTAGAATTAAGATTAACTGAAATATTTGACAAGTACCAGATATTGGCAAATTTTGGATGGATGGCAGCAGGAATGTCTTCCATTTTACACAAATGTCACATCAACAGTTTTGATTTACATTAGATGTAAAATTTCTCAGCTCATGACAATATTGTTAACTAATCATAGCTGATTTGTAAATGATAGGTGTGTGTCAAAGGCATGTGTAAATGAGAGGCAATGGGGGCTTTTAAGGGGTCTTTAAATGTGAGGCTATGGGGGTGGAGTTAATGGGGTCAGTAGATTAGAACCTAAGGGAGGAAGTGGGGTTAAAAGGGTTTGCATGTTGGATGTGATAAAGGAATAGGGGGTATTGGGCGTAACCCTTGATGGGTAGTCTCCATACCTGTAGTACAATGGGAAGCTGTTCCGGTGGCTCTCTCCTCTCCGACCCCATCCCCAGCCAAACCTGGAAGGCTGTTAGCTGCTCAGCAAAGAAAGGGCTGTGTTTGTATTCCTTGCCCTCACTCAAGGCAGGGAGCTGAGAAAGACAGGCATCCACTGCTAGGTCCCATGCTTGCCTGGTGGGGAAACAATTCAGTCAGTATAAAGACTACAGATTCAGACATTCTGATTTAGAAGCATGCTGATGAATTCCAAGAAAAAATTTAGAAAACATATCAACTTTTGATTTTTTTTTTAATCACAATAGTGTCTGATGCAAGAACTATAGTCATTATGATCATTATTAGAAACAAATTTCTTCAGTTCACCATCAGAATTTGATTTTACTTTTGTGAGATTTTGCCCACTGTTTTATGCAGGCTTCATCAGACTGGTGGCGACTTGCCATAGATGGATGGGGTCATAGTGCCTTTTGTAGACACTAAATCTATGTTCTACTGTTTCATATCCCATATCAACCTCCAAGTGCCAACTGGAACAACAAACTAACTAACGATGATAACACCACACAACCAAAGATCCACTGTTTAAATGTGTGCTACCAAAGAGGACCAAAAAAAAAAAAACCTTTCCCTTCATCAATGAAACCTACAATTAGTCATCTTTGAAGGAATTAACCAAAAGTGTGAATCATGTTGCACCTACAGCTTTCCCTTGTGTTACAATTGAAGGATTATTTTTAAGGATTAACCCTAACCATAAAATGTGCAAATTAAATTGAAAGAAGGATCAAGATTAGCATTTTTAGGTGAAGCTACAAGAATCCACTGCCTGCTCCTTACCACATGGTATGCTGGTATGTTGGAGGTAGCCTTGGACTTGAGACTGGAGTGCAGTTATACGTCCTCATGATTCTCTCTGCAAGGAGAAAATTCCTGAATAAACTCGCCACCAGCAGGTCTTGTCTGAACAGCTTCTGAAACAGATCTACACAGAAAACACAAAGCAACACATATATACCTCATTTTAGGACATATTTTCACTAAATTCCCTGCTCAATAAGTCAATATCGTTAGGTCCTGCAATGGGAAAAATGAGCAACTTTTAGGCTTGCACTTCAATATTGACATAGATATGCTACAACTTCTTGATCACTTCTTGATCGTTTGTTACAATTATAAAGTAAAGACTTTCAACATCAGAGTCACAAGATATTAACTGTACCCGTCAAAGCAGGTTGCTGTACATCTGTTTGAGGGCTCCATTCACAGCTCACATAGGTCCTATGTGACAGAGTTTGGCGGATTTATTTGCGATGAGTGGCATGGTACATCTTTTTGTGCAGTCTATACCATGTAGACTGATTTTCTTTCCCTACCACAGGTACAAGATACTGAGAAAATAAGCAATATTTCCAAGAGCTTGATGTCACACATTCATAAGAGATGAAACTTGAATGTAATCTACATATGGTGGGAAAAGAAAGTGGGGCCTACTGCTAATTTTGCATGTATCTGTGCACGGGGAATTGTGGGCATACCTCTGGGTAGAACGTTCCATGCTATGGTATCTGTGATGGCTGTGAAGATCCAGTTGAGCTCACCAAGTGGTGTTCTCCTGTCATTTAACCTTCCAGGTATCCTAGCAACACAGGGGTCAAAAGTTCAACATGATTCACCTAGCTTAAAATTTGATATTATCAAACTAGATAAAGTCAACTTGCCTAATATTAATTTCCTATTGACATCTTCCAAATGTTCAAGTCCTTTCCATATTTCTTTAACAATATAACAGCATATGAAATGATTGTAGGATTGTCAAAGACTTACCAAATGAAGCCATAACTTTGCACATGCTATGACTTCCTTGTAAATGCACCTACTTTGTATGATGACAAAGCCACAGCATGACTGTAATGCACTTAAAAAAATAAAGGACTAAAATACTGCAGTTCTCAAGAAGGCACAACCATATATTTCAAAAACTTTAGATTTCATTCCTTGCATACATCAAGTATAAATCAGCCTTGTCTCAACTCTCACAAAGACAAATTACAAATGATAACTGCACTGTGCATGTGTGGAGATGGAAAGTAAGACTAAAACACAAATGGTGTTCAGAGGAGAGAAAATCATGTTCCAGGAAACCTACTTGTCAACGAGCTCCTGGGTCACTCCAGGCACAAGCTGACTGCTTTTCTGGAAGCAAAACCTGAGAAAAAAAAAGAGGATTATAGAAAAGACAGTAGATGTGGTAATTGAAATATAACTGAAATAAACTGTTGTGTGTCTGGAAGAATGATGTGAACGCACACAAGTACATACAATATCTTACTCGCTAGCGTGCATTGGCATTGTTCTTCCGGGCACACGGCAAAATAGTGGACAGAAACGAAACAAACATACGAAGAAGCAACAGAGCCATCATGACCAGAGGTAACAACCAGAGCTTTCCTGCAACTGTCTAAGAATGAGCACGAAGACTGGGAAGCAGTTATGCACTGTGTCTTACAAGGTATCACAAAGTTGAAATAAACCATCATTGGTGCTCATATACACATCCTGGCAGAAAAGATTTATGCAGGACATATATCCCATTTAGGAAACCTGGCACAAGGATTGTCCAGGGACCACTTCAATCATTTATACCAATGGATCACCAGAAAGATAACGTTGGATCTTATTAGAGCTATCTTGTGTAATCATTTGAAAATAATACATTTCAAAAACTGTTCACTCGTTTGCACTTCCATTTCACAGAAAGCAGAAATAAGGAAGAATGACTGGGTCAAGGCAACTAGAGGTCATAACGAGGTCAAGTATGATGTCTTGCTCTCACCATCGTAGTGCTATCTTGATGGGTGTGGTGAGGCAAGAGGTGAAGAGGTCAGCTGGTAACTCTGGGTTCATTGGCAAGAGTTCACTGGACCCACACGCAGCCAGCTGTATACAGTTCCTGGCCGGTGGGGGCAGGGTTCCTACATTTCTGTTCAGGGGGTGAGAGTTCATCTGGTATTGAGGAAAAAGATGAAAGAGGAACACAAATCATTAAAAACTAGAAATGTTGCTATGGCGACTGGCATGCCTCCGCCATGATGCATGGTTCTCCGAATAGGTCTATAGCGCAATGTCTTGACAATGTGTGATAACAGCTTCACATAACTGGCAAAATATTAAAATGACAGGTTTGTCACAAAAGCATTGAGTGTTCACTATCCTTGAACAAGGTTTATTTGGATGAATGGCTATACTGTCTAAGAGTGCAGGTATTTGGGGATTTGAGGATTTTTGTACCCAACTTTTGACCCTTTTATAAGTTTAAAGAAGAAGTGAAATTTAGCACTTTCACTTGACATTTGACATTTTGACATTTGACCTTTAGGCGAGAAACTTCCAAGAGAATCCGTATTGGGTAATATATGCATACACTAAGTTTCCAGAAAAAATAATGCAGGCATTACATAGATAAGAGAGAAATAATGACATTTTGATGAGTTGACCTTAACCTTTCACCCCTGACCTTTGACCCATGACCCCTTAATTCCCTACATGATCACTGCCAGTCAGTACATGCATAAATACTAAGTTCCATGAAGATACCTTGAAATATTTGGGAGATGTGGAGAAAAATTTGAAATTTAACATTTTCACTTGACCTTTGACCCTTGACCTTTGACCTCATGACCCAAAGCTCTCTCTGGGGGAATCTTTATTTGGTAGTTCATGTATACACCAAGTTTCGAGAAAATACCACCAGGCATTGCATAGATATGGGGGAAACAGTGAAATTTTGAGCATTTGACCTTGACCTTTTGACCTTTGACCTTGATCATGTGCGCCCAAAAGTTGATAGGCACAACTTCGCCCAATCATACATAGACATGCCAAGTTTCATTAGGATACCTCTCACAATTTTTTAGATAACGCTGTCCACAAAATAATATTACGGACTGAAGGACGGACGGACGGACGGACGGACAACCCGAAAATATAATGCCTCCGGCGACACTTCGTGGCGGAGGCATAAAAAAAACATCTATAGTGCCATTGAAACATATCAAATTCAAGCAATAGAGTACCAAAGTGATGATGTCACAGTCTTCAGATTATACTGTATATGTGGAAATTTTCGCGGTGTTGAAATATTCGCGCATTTCGTGCAACCACCAACTGGTGCGAAAATAAAAGCATGTGAATATTTTGGCTTGCCATATGTTCCAGTAGTTGATATCTTGATTCCGCGGAATTAAAAACATGCGACACTCTTCTTACCCGGCCGAGCGCGAAGAATTTAGTAGCGCAAAAATTATCCACTTTTACAGTAGCTTGAGTTGGAACCAGGTGCGAGCATTGTTACCAACGATAGTGTTCACATGTATTTGGGCCAGGTGAGGTTGTTTAGAACCAGTTTCCATGGCAATGAACGGCTATCACATCACACTTTTTGATGCGGTGAAAATGGCAGTTAAGACTTTGCTTATGGCATTACCACTGCCAATATAATGAGTGCAATACGACATGTACATACATTAGTCATGAATGCCAATACAAGGGTGCTCATGCCAGTGATATAAGCATTGCAACAATAATTCTAGATGTGTCATGATCAGTACACTTCTATGCACTCAAAACTTGTCTTAATATTTACAGGAATGCAATCTGCATACAATCATCGCTTATATTTGTGCATAATTAAAGCTGTCAAGCATCTTTCGTATTAGGCACCTTGGTTTCATTTTCAGGCGTGAATCACCACCTGCTTGGCTCCGACTCAAAAACCAACACAACAACACTTCAAATGAGACATTTCAGTTTTGAAACATATCTGCACTGTACGGTACACCATAGGATGAAATATTTAAAGATTAATTGCATTCATTCCTGTGTGTGTTCAGTTTTGTTTAATTTGGTTGTTTCCACTTTATTGGCAATACTGTGTCCCATCAACTCCTAATGACAGATTGCCATCATTGTAACTGTAATGAGTGTATGGTTGACAGGATCCTACTAACCACATTGAAAAATGTTACTTTGCTCAAAGATATTTCTCTTGACAGAGTGTGTTGAGGGGGAATAGCTTCAAAAAATAAATTTCACAGGAATTCCACTGTACGTCAGATGACAGACATCAATGTTTATGTAAGACATGTTTGGCACATACAGAAAAAAAAAAGAGCTGGAGGAATATTAAAACAAAGCTAAAGAAAAACAAACCCTTTTCATGACTACAGAAGAAGAAAACAGTATCTCTAGAAATCGGGCAATCACAGGGGAATACCCCTACCGGTCATGTGACATACATAGTGTGTCATGTGACATGACATGATCAAGTGTCTCACCTCCCTGTCTTGCTCCTTCTGGAGTGAGAACTGCTCAAAGGACTCGAGGATGAGGCCAGCGTTTGAGCAGTCGTAGACAAATATTGAGGGGCTTCCCATCCACGTCTGTAGGTCATACACCGACAGGGGGATGTACTGGGTGTAGTTCTGGGCAGGTGGAATATAAGTTGAGCTCACATTAATTACAGCCCTGTTTGCCAACAGTGCCATGTTTACAGAACATGGATGCAGATGGTTGCGTCCTGTTGTGTATTACAGTGAGAACCCCTGGTTGAGCATTGTGGGGAATATAATCCACACACATACACACACAGAGCAGTCTGGATTCTAATACATGACAGCCATGCAGTACTTACACATCACCTGCATATCATTTATCTTAATAAAATTCATGTTGACTGTACTTCCTACAGTAACAGGAGAATGAAACAAGGAGTTCAATTTGAAACATTACTCATATCAGTCTGCAATCTAACAGTTGCAACAGGACATCAATGACCTTTCACCACCGACCTTTAAAGGGACTGTAGGGCCTACATGACTGGTTGAGGTGAGGATTCAGCTTGTAACGTCTTGCGAGATATTTAGAAACCACTCTATGAGATGTTAAAAGAGCATACAATTCTATGGGGATTCAAAAGTTTATTTGATGAAAATCAGTTTTGAAATGACTGAGATATCTAAAAACAAGGATCAAAGAGATCCTAACAAAAGTCGTGGCCTGTCAATTTTATTAGGATTGCTTTTTTGGATATCTCAGATATTTCAAGGCCAATTTTAATCAAATAAATGTTTAATCCTTCTTGAAATTACATGCTCTTTCATATTTCATAAAAGGTTTCTCATTATCTCACCAATAATGTTACACCTGTATAAACCTGAATCCTCACCTCAACCAGTACTGTACAGCCCCTTTAAGTTTCCTATTATTGTTCTCATTTCTCGGTAAGCAAGGGAAGTCTTGGGTGGGGAGTTTCTTACCTTGTTGAAGACCCAGATCTCACCGTTGGTGGTAGGTCTGGGAACACCGTGGCCATTGTAGTGGAAGAGGACCCGCTCCTCCTTGGCATTTCGTCTCAGAGAGGTGCACAGCTTCTTGACCTCGTCCACTGTGGGGTCAAGGCTCTGCTTGTAGCGGGCCTGGTCAAACAAGAAACACAAAGAAAACACAAGCAAACAAAACAACAGTGGTCAAATCCTTGTCTTCAGAGCAACATCTGTAAAACATTCATTGATAATGCTTTGATTCTGCTTACCTTCTCAGCTTCATCTTTTGAGTCAACCATTAGAATATTCAGGCATAGTCTAAACTGTCAAAAAAATGTACACCTGCATGAAGCATAAAAACTGCCCTTATGGACAGGTGGTCTTTAAGATCAGGACCAATCCCATCCATACTGAACCTAGTCATCACACAGACAGGTAGCTTAAGGTCACATTACCGGTACAAATGAAATGCACTGACCCCCTGTGAATGTATCGAACACATTTTTACTTTTACTAAATGACTGTCACGTACAGGACCTGAGGAAACACTAAAAAAAAAAAAAAAAAAAAAAAAAAAAAAAAAAAACGAATTGGGTCAGGGTCCTCCCTTGAAAGACATCCTGGGATTTCACTGAAATAGACTGAAACAGGATGTAGGTTTTACTACCCCGGTAATATAAGGTCAATAAAGCAGGATTACATTTTGACATCATGGATCGATTTTAAAGATAACTGCTATCAAACATTGATGTTTCTGCTAACCACGACAATAGCCTGATATCATACAGACATTTTCATTACATTAGCTTTAATTTGCAATTGATCGTTTTCATCACACAAACTACATGGTGTGTATAATTTGCAAATTAATCATTCAAGATTCATAGGTGATCTTGACAATAAATTAAAAATGAAAGGATCAAACAGAAATTCTCCATCGATTAACAACTTATCGATATATAAGAAGACAATCATTCTGCAGTGTTTTGTAAGGTAAGACAGCATACACTTGTGATCATAGGAAGAATGTTACTGTCAATCTAGAGAAACTTAGCTATACAGTATCATATGCCACAAACAACACCAGCATCAACTGCTGGATTGCAATGACTGTCTATCCACACCAGAGAGCACTGAAATGTGTCATTGAAACCAGGTCACTTTCACAATTTTGATTATGGCACTTCTAACAAGCCTATAACAAAGCACCGATGATGCAGCCATTGTAACACTATACGCTATTAAACCTCCTTCTCATAACATCGTAAATAGTGCACTGCATCCTGCAGTCTGCTTGCACATCCTGAGTCGGGACAGTGATTCTCCAGTCAAACTCTTGATTTGGAGGCAGAGTTGCATGGAAATTTGACTCATCACAGATAACTACCAATAGGTCGGCAAAATATCATTTAATTCAGACTGCGGAAGACTTAGCAGATCTCAAAATTCATCTTAATTCTCCATCAATACTGGACTTGTACTGACGGTTCTCACTAATCTGCAAAGTTGTTACTCTTGATACAACAAAATATGAATTAGTAATTTTCACTGATAGATACAATTTGGGGGTGTTTTTTTCTACATATGGCTTCCAAATGCAATAAAAAGAACAACTAGATGAAATGGATAGTATACCAGCTGTGCATTTCTTTAGCAATCTTTGGAAGATCATGCAAAAATGAATAAAGACATCAGTCAAACAACAAGAAGATTGAAATATGCAGATTCCCAGATCTACATAGTGTCCCAATTAGATCCCCCTCCCCAAACACACACACCGACACACACACACACACACACACCGACACACACACACACACAAAGGAGAAGTATCGTCAGGTGAATAAGATAAGCGCGTCAATGTTCCCATAACCTATGGTGCTATTGGCGCTGCAACGCCCTTATCTTTCTCAACCGAAGGTATGTCCAATATCTTCAGGCAAAGTCCAGTGAGTTTTGATCAACCTCAACCCCATTCAATTCAAACTCTAAATCTCACATGTGGGCCAACTACAGAGAAATCTACCAGTACCAATACTACCAATATTTCTAATTATCCTCACCACCACCATCCTCCTCCTCTTTCTTCACCTCCTCCTTCACCTCTTCTTCCTCCTCCTCATCCCCTCCTCCTCCTTCTTCTACTCCTCTTCTTCTTCCTCCTCCTCCTCCTCATCATCATCATCACACTGTAACATCATTACCACTACTTCGTTTTCAATAATGACAATAAAATGCCTCCAGGACCCTAGCATGTTGAGGCAGTAGACTAATTTTAATGTGTGTGTGTGTGGATGTAGGTTAAATACAGTAGATGAGGTAATAGATAGGGAAAAAAAGACAGTTTGCATACTCGAGGCTGCCATCTTTCATACTGCTTCTGCAGATTTGTGCCGATGTTCTCCAAAGCTTTGGAGGGACTAAGGGCCAGAGGATCTGTGAAGAAGACAAATAAACATCAAAAAGACAACAATTAATACACAAATAAAAAATGTCAATCATATTCATCATCTCAGATGGTAGTTCTTGTTTAAATCACGGCCATAAAATGAAGACATTATTATCATTACGGATCTAGGGCAATTACCCCAGACCCTTCCCCTAACCCTATCCCTAATCCTAATCCTGAACCTGATCCTGTAACTACCCCAAACTCTAACCCTAAACCTAATCCTAGCCCTAAACTTTACTTTAACCTTATCACTAACCAGTATTGGGGGGGGGGGGGGGGTAATTGGGGGGGTAATTGTCCTCGGGGGGTAATTGCCCTGATACTTCATCATCTACTGTATCACACATCTGTCTATCTGTACCATATGATGTGTCATTGAATAACCACTGAGAACAAAGTAGTAACGGCTAAGTTTGCAAATTTCACTTTGCTTTCAAAAGTTTGCATTCAATTTTATTTAATAGGAAAATTAATTCTTACACTTTCATACTGTGTGTTGCCTATTTTAAGGCATTTGAAGTGTCATGTGTGCCTGTGTGTGTGTGTATGTGTGTGTGTGTGTGTTTAACTTTATTCTAATTACACATTTTGCAAGGCCTTGTGTAGCCCGAATTTCATTTTCACTCATTTTCATCCATTTACCTGTTCAGAGCAAATCGTATTAAACCAATTCATTATTCCCGGTGAATTAATATCATGTATACTCATGGTTAATCAATTTAATCACACATCTACCCATGGTCACTTCTGAAGGCTGAAACTATAATGTACAATTAGTTCCTCAATCAACACATTCTAAAATTAATCTGTTTCCTCTCTTTTTCATCCTTTAAATCATTTATCCACTTGATCTGTGCAAACAAAACCAGATATCTGCATTCATATGAATGCAAGCCAAGTTTCAATATCACAATTCAGATATTCATAGAAAGAGATTACAAGCCAAAACATGACAAACATGAATACAGTCCAAATATAGTATTTCATTGCTTATCTTAGTTTTCAGACACCAAGAATAGAACTGGAAAACCCCATAGAAATGTCTAGCTTTGTTTTCACTTCAAAATCACCCATATAAAGGCATCAAGTGACATAAAAGAGAGTAAGAGGTTGATAAAGCAACTGCACAGAATCAAACTTTTTGAACTGTTGTGTTGACATCTATATCTTTGTCAACCAAAATCATCAGTTTTCATTGATGGCTATTCTCACTTTTGCCTTAATATTCTTGTTTGCAGTATTTCATCCAACAAAAGCTGAAGCTAGTGTAATTTTACCCCATATTCCATATTCTACATGAATCAGAATAGATGGGACAATATCTCTTCCCTGCAAATGGAAACAAATGCCCTATATTTTTGAAACTCAATTTAGTACTAGCACTACAAGAGGCAATCATACCTGAATTTCCTTGCAATTTCTTTTATAATAGCAGAATAAAAGCCTTTACAGAAAGGCAGGTTGATGAGAATACATCAGGCTTTAAAGGTCAGAGCAAATGGGATTCCACTTTCACTGCAAACAGAAATAACCAACCAGGTTTTCTTCCATGACATTTTCATCAAAGCGATATGAATATCACAAACAAATTTCTCTTGCATTTCGAGAGGAGAGAAAATTGTTCTTTAAAATGTGTTTCATGATCCTGTGTGTACATGCTTATACAGAATTTGTGACATCATGCTCTTGAAAAATATACTAAGTACCGTCTACATGAAGCACAGTTTCATCTAAAGAATATCAAGGTCTGAAAACAGTGCTCATTTCAGAAGAGACAAACAGCTGATTCTGAAGAATGTCTAGGTTTGGAAACAGTATTTCTTTACCTATCCAGCATTCCAATCTTGCACAAGGTGATGTCTTCACTGTGTCTGGTGGATCCACTCCAACGTTGAGACATATCACCAAGGCAACGCTCACTGTTTTCATCTGACAGAAATAATGGGAAGGGAAAAAAAACAGTTACTGTAGTGCCAATCACCTGTCCATACAGGCAATTTTCAGGCAGAAAACTCTAGATTCAATTTGGCTAAGTGGTCACAGAGAAATGTGGATTATTGTGAAGCATGTCATGGGTCTGTTTCTTTCAAGTTTAGCACTTGGATGCTCTTGGAACTGCATGATTAATGTGTGGAAACAATAGAGAGAACTTGGAGGGAAGGGATATCTGACATGCTCTGCAAAGATCCTCGTTTCTCTTTGACTACTGAAGCAAATCGGACGGAGTTTTCTGTAAGATGTGGGTAATAAGTTGTAGTTTCATACCCTAAAATTGTATTTTGACTGATTCACTCTTTTTACAGTTATCATTGCGGAGGGTCCCACTGTATTTTTATTTTTTTATTTTTTTTTTTTTTTTTTTTTTTTTTTGGGGGGGGGGAGGACATATGGTAATATACCAGAGAGACTGACAGCATACTACAATGTATAAAGGTACAGCTCTTTCTTTTTTTTTTCCAAAAGTGGCATATTTGTTAGATGTCTATAATCAGATGTGGCTTTTGATTACTGCATCATTAAAATACATTGTATGCCCATGCTAAGAGACTGAAAACTTCCTGGTTGAGGATGTGTTACTGGATCCTCAATTTGCATCTAATAGCAGTGTATTCAGAGACAGAATTTCCTCAATCCTTAATTACTTGTACGAGTACTTTCGTCTGAGTATGTACCCCCATGATTTTTATCATGGCTACTACTAAAACACTGATCAATTCAGTGCTTACTTACGTCGATGTAGGGCAATTTGTCAATCAGTTGCAATGAAAACATCTCGACGGAAGAATTTCATCAATTTGAATACTTTAGTCTGGGTAAATGGTTGGTCTTAAAGGGCAAAGATAAAAACACTACAAGTTTCTATCATACATTTTCACAGAGGAAATATGATACAACTGAACATGCAAATGGAGGTTTCAATTCTTGTCCTTAGTCTTAAAAATTACTTGTCCTTTCACAATCTTGCCACAAAGACTGTATCAAGGGCTACAAAGCTTTTGCATGATAAGAAATTTTGATCTTGACCAAAGGTCACAGGCAGCTGCAATGAATTTACTTTTCAATACAAGTAAGCATAAGGAGTACAAAACTGTGTGATAATGATGATATTAAACCAAAGAATATCAAAGCCCGCATAAAGTTTTGAAAAATGACAAACATACAAAGAAAAGAGCTCTGCTTTGACTTATAACATGAAATATAATAACTTTTACAGAAAGCATCATGTACACCACTGTATGCACATGACTGTAATGTTTTGGCAAGTAAACAAGCAAGTGAATATAGGTTATAGTGTACAACAGTGTCAATGATTTACAAAAAGTAAATTATTAGCATAGAATATTTGCAGGTTTATTGATAAGCCAGAAATATAAACAGAGGCACAATGAGACAATAATGCCATTCTATACAGTGGAAGATACATATATGTGGAATATCTACGTCAGTGGTCTGTAAAATGTGCATTCTACATAATTTTCACAAAATGTGCCACTATGACTGTGAATTTTCAGAGCTTTTTAATTCAAATTTTCATTGGTTACAATGCCATCAACACTGGCTTCAGGAGTTGTTGAATCATGTACGTGTAGGACAAAACATTTACCGTAAGCCTTGTTTTAACAGAGCCACTCAAACTAGAGTTACCATCACAACGTCCGGGTAGCATCCAGGTATCGAGAAAATTTTTTTACCCTGCCTATTAAAACAGTCCCCACAAAATGTTGCTACATGCAGAATGTTGTCGAAGTAACTTTTGCCAAATTCTATCCTAGCCAGCAAGGGTAATTACCTTTACCCGGACATTCCCCCAACAACCCTTCCATTAGGCTGCGTTCACATAGAAGTATTCGGTATTCGGTATTCGGTATTCGGTATTCGGTATTCGGTATTCGGTATTCGGGCACCGAATACACCGCCACCCGCACCGTCAACTCACCATCCCATGCAGTGAGGATTTCTTCCTCCTACATCCCAGCAAATCTTATTAACAATTTCTAAACTGCATCAGAATGTCAGTCTACATGCTTATTTTTGCTAAAGGGCAAATCCAGACCAAAAGTGTCATTATTTCATAAACGAGAGACGATATACGCTGCAAGAAAATCGAACAAGCTCGATTCCCACTTTGCTATACTTTTCGCAGCTACAACTTGTATTCGGTACTTTCGAATAGTGCCCTCTTATGTGAACCGGTGTGAGGAAATCCTATCGTTCGATTCAAGCTATTCGCGTGCCCTCGAAAAACGAGCCCGAATGCCCGAATAGTATACTTCTATGTGAACGCAGCCTTAGAACACAACCGCGATAACATTCCTTTGATACACTCTACACGCACGCGCAATATTGCAGACTGAGAATGACCGACACGCCACATGGCGATCACATACATGGATTATAACCACTACTCTCTACAATGTACATTGTACAGGGAGTTGAGATCAGTGATTGTAACCATGTTTTGTTTACTAACACGACTGCCTACATGAGGTACACAATAGACAATAGGCGGCGCTGGACGGTGGGCGGGGTACATTGTAGTCGCATCAGTGGACACACCCCCTTCATGGAAATCTCCCCAGAGATTATAGAAGGTTTTTGAAGTGTCTGTTAAAACGGTATGCCTCGCCCTCTCCTATGGTTTTATTACCCAAGGCAAGGAATTTTGTTCTTGGAACATTGTCCATACATGTATGTTGTTGAGGTGAGGTCTGTTAAAACAGGGCTTTGCACTCCAGAATAAAGATAGGTCACTAAACACTCAAAGGTCAATACTCTACTTCACTGTTCACAACGTACTGACAGTATTATTCATCTTATAGAATGTTATTATCAACACATAAAGTCAACACTGGCAACGTCTGTTATCTGTATTGCAGGACCTCTGTTCTAACACTGCATCAAAAATGCAAAATAAACAGTGACATTTGGGCACCTTGCCAATCTTATCACACTGTGTCTGCATTATCAGAATGAACTCATTAGCAATGCATCCAACACACTTGGTCGATGCCCCTCATGTCTGCATGGCTGAGGAAAGGACATAGGGTCATTCTCACTAGCAGTGAAAAACTATGATTTTAGAATTTCAAAACTCCCAAATTTACTGGACAGCTCCTCTGCAGCTTTGTCAGGAGCCATCTGCAGCATCACCGTCAATATCAAACATCACAAGTGTGATTATGATATCAATGTATCTTTACGTGACATTGCAATGTTGGGTGCGTTTATCTAAAAAATTTCTAAAAATTCCTAAACACGTTTGAGGCATTTTGGGGGGGGGGTAGATAAATGCAACCATGTTTTCAAACGCATTTCAAAACTATAGAGGCGCTGATTTGAAATGCCATTCAAAGGGCATTTTGAAATGTAGTTGAGACCAGGATCGCCTTTCTGCCAGTAGACACGACGCAATGCCATTTTGAAACGTATTTATCTCAAGGTCAACTCCCAGCTGTTTCAGGTTGTGTTTTCTACTATCACTTGTGTGTGACAAGACCATGGTCAAACATCACAAAGTTTACTAAGTGTTATATTTTTCCCCCAGAGAGAACAGACCTCATGTGTGTGTAACATGACATTTTGTGATGGACTAAGCAGGGCTGCCTCACCATATCAGGTTGATAAAATTCTGACAATATGCAGAAAGGGCATCTGATCACCAAACAGCTCCAAACAATGCCTGCCTTTAAGCACTGAGTACAACAACAGTATGTCATGGAGGGTCAATTAGCGAGCAAATCAGTGATATCATCACTAAAGGAAGTCATGAAAGTGGAATAGAGATTGAAATGGCAACAAGGAAGAACTGAGACAGTAAAAGGCCTCTACAATGTACAATGAAGAGCCACCATGGTTTGCATGGCAAAGCACTAATTCTGACGGTTGACAGTGACAGGGGCACTGTAATATGTGGATAGGACTCTGACTTTCAATCAGAGAGGACCTACATTGTAGTTTGTGTCCTGCCTAGAGCTAAAATATGTCCTTTGACAGCATTTTTCATCTATGATGTTTCTTACAACCCAGGTGTGAAAATGAGTACCTGACAATGCTGGGGTACAAATAGAGGCAAGGCCCTATGGAAGAAGTGCTAACACAGTAACACTATTAAAATAGGCTACCCTGGGAAAATTAAGCCATTGCAATAAACCTACAGAAACTCTAGAGGTATACATGTACACAATGTACTGTATGGTGTACACACATTGTACCATGGTATCTTGATCTAAAATGATTGATTCCACAATGACATTATATGAAAGGTTTGGGTACTTTTAGGACACTGTTCTAGATGTGTGTGAAACTTGAGTCAAATGTTACTGCAAGATTATGCATCATAACATGATTTACATCCAGGATACAAACTTGTCATTTATTTTTTCAATGTAAAAAAAAAACAACAACAACAACCCAAAAACAGATAATTTCTGTGAGTAGATCAGTGGGAGACGTGTGATGCTATAACTTCATTATCTGCTAATACAACCCGTTGAGGAAAGTCCCGAGTATACTCGATCAAGCGTCTATGGGAAATGCTTGTTGTAGCAAAATCAAACAGTCCTCAACGGGTTAACTGTAAATATCACAGAGGTTGCTAGTGCATCACTGTTTTGTGAAAACATTAGACATGTAAGAAGTCCCTTACTTTGTCATTTGGAAATACATGTATGTCCCAATTTGTTTGTGTGATTTCATTCAGTTCATTATAGTCAACTTGAACTTCATTGTGGTACTCTAAGCACATTAACTGAGACTATGCTAACTAGTACCAATTCTGTGCTGGATACCTAGAACTAGAATGTTTTAATACTCTAGGGTCTATGAATGACTGTGTCAATAACAATCAGTCTCTGATTTTTCCCCAGAATATCACTTCTTATGAAATTTTCCTTTCCAACTCGGTTTCAACAATGTACAGGTTGAACAATGTTTCTTTTCGGAAGATCTGTAAAAGAAAAGTGAAATTTTCCAGTGGATTTCTACTGCACCGCCTTGGATTTACAGTTCACCGCAATAAAAGAAACTTTCATTTTTCCTTTTGTTAACATCTACAGTTGCATCCTGCCTACCACAACACAACAAAGATGCAGACCGTATTGTTTTCTGTTCCAGTTACTCTGGGTAAGGTCCGATTCTTACTGCACCATGGGAACTTCCTGGCAGTCGGTTCCTCAGGAAAGGCAGGAAACATTAGGCAGCATTTCTAGCCTCATAGGCAGGCAGTGTCTTCATTCTGATTTTCACACAGAATCAGTTTGCAGGAAATAATTAGTTTATAGAAGATGTTCACCTTGTACACTTTGGGGCACAATCATAATCAATATTTCAGCCACATGATACATTACAGTATGTCCCCCAAAAAAATTACAATACAATCAGATTTTCGCATTGATAAAACCCAATATGATTAAACTGTCCAAATGCTACTTACATTTATGAACAGGTAAGGGTCTTCAAATGTAACATCTTAGCTCTATTTTGAAAAAAAAAAACATTCAATTTGGTTAAGTGGTCACAGAGAAATGTGGATTGTTATAAAGCATGTCATGAGCCTGATTCTTACAAATTTTGTACTTGGATGCTCATGGAACTGCATATTAATGTGTAAACACAATAGACAGAACTTGGAGGGAAGAGAGTCCTGACATGCTCTACAGAAATCCTTATCTCTTTGATCACTGAAGCAAATCAAATGGGGTTTTCTGTAAGATGTGTGCAATGAGTTATAGTTTCATACCCTGAAATTGTATTTTGACTGATTCACCATTTTTAAAGTTATATCGGAAGGTCCCATTGTGTAATTTTTATTTTTTTATTTTTTTTTTTTTTTTGGGGGGGGACATACGGTATAGTCGCCTCACAAGCATTTTGTGTGTGTGTGTGTGTGTGTGTGTGTGTGTGTGTTTGTCTTCATCCTAATGGATAAATCAATCAGTGATTCTGCTATAAATCATACATGATTACAAATTAGATACTAGTGTTTAAGTTTGCAATAATGAAATCCGTATGTTATATTAAATGCTGTAGCCTGTATTTTAGCATTAAAGATTGAATGTAAAGTAAATGAAATTCTCCTTGAAGTTGAAAGGTCCTACTGAAACAAGAACGAACATCAATCAGTAGGAAAAGTGGCAGTTTAGGGGGAAAAGTGTATCAAAGTCTTTAAAGGACTCAAACATGAGACTCTCCAGTTATTCTGGGTGGCCAATTATACATCATCTCATAAAACACATGGCATTGAACAATCCCCAACCACATGAACAAGGAAATCAATCACTCTGTTAAATGCTATTTAAAAATAATAATAAACAGTATTTCCCAAACTAATCAGTTCAAAGGTCACTTGTCATTTCCTGTAAAAACAAGAGAACATTCAGAAACACTGTTCAATGTTGTGATGGTCGATTTCAGAAACTGAGCTGTGCACTGTGTGAGCATGAAACACCTGCAAGTGTTGCTGCAGTTCAACACTGGGCTGGGCTGGAGCTTTGTGTGCCATGTACCGGACAAAAATTTAACAAGTTCTAACACATCCATGAGAACCATACAGCATACAAAATAATAAAGGTTAAAGCTCTTGACTGTTGTGAAGCTCCAATGTCTAGAAGACAGTACAACAGTCTGGCCATGCTTCAAAAAATAATGAATCATTATGCTGGCATACACAACTGGGAATTCCCAAGTGTGACATGTGCAAAACGTAAATTTGTAGTCCCCGAGCCATCATCATCATGATGCCAAATTTTCTAGTGTTCTACAAACAAACTCACAATCCTTGATAAAATAAATCAAATATATTCTCCAAGTACTGTACAGTGTAGATTGTCTCCTTGCAAGCTTCATGTAACAGCACTGTAAAGTAAACCATCCAAAATTCGACCATTACACGGCGTCAAACATTTGACCGCTGATGCTCGACTAGACATTAGTATCACTTTTTTCCCATGGTTCAATTTTGATCTGGGAACCAATAGTCACTGTTGTGGACTATAGCACAGATAGATAGACTACACATTGTAGCTAGTAAAAATTAAGATTATTTTGCCCTTATTTAAATGAGAAAAAGCAAGTCCAATGCGCTCTGAGTGATAATGCTCAACTTAGACAGAAAAATCTGTCTGTCCTGAGGAGTCTTTTCTCATATTTTGATATTTCCGGCTATGCTTCGTGTATACATGTAGGAGGGGATTCTGTGAAGCCAGACGTAGTCTCCATGGAACATATCCCCGACTACAAGAAACAGACCGATCTTTCGGTCAATGCTCAACTGTAACCCCAGCCCAGGGTGCTCCATTGCTGTACACAGTTCCGGCTGGTCATAATCCCAGGCGCTCCTTGTACACAGTACTGTCGCATGTCGGAGAATGCTTTGCGCTCGGGCTGGTCGCAGCTCAGTTAGCTCAACTGTAACTGCGACCAGCAGCCCCATACGCATAGTGTAATGGGGCTGCGCACTGTAACATTCAGGATCATGATAGAGTAGTATAGCGGACAAATATCAACTTAAAATCGAAAAATTTCTTCAATTTGAAGACTTACCAGTGAAGTTGAAGTATTGACAACAGAATTCCTGCAACGTTTAAGTCTGCCAATAGTCCCTTTCTGTTCGAATTGATGACTTAATATGACTCGGTCCAGAGGAACCTGGGAGAGCTACACTGAATTGACTGCCAGCGCATGCGCACACATCACATGCGTACAAACCCAAATCCATTGGCATTGAGTCTGTGTGCGCATGCGCTGGCCGTCAATTTAGTGTTGTTCTCCAAAGTTCCTCTGGATCGAGTCACATTAAGTCATCAATTTGAACAAAAAGGGACGATTGGCAGAACTAAACATTGCACGAACCCTGTTGTTAATACTTCAACTTCACTGGTAAGTCTTCAAATTGAAGAAATTTTTTGATTTTAAGTTGATATTTGTCCGCTATACTACTCTATCATGATCCTGAATGCTACAGTGCGCAGCCCCATTACGCTATGCGTATGGGGCTGCTGGTCGTAGTTAGCTCAACTGGAGCTTTTCTAGATTAGAGCATTCATTCACATCCAGCTCCTGAAAATGGGAATCATGGGTAAATTAAATTTATGTGCTCGTTTACAATCAGTGGCAGATCTGGGGGGGGGGGGGGGGGCGGCACCGGGCGCGCGCCCCCTCTTTATTTTTTTTTTAAACAAAAGAAATAAAAAGACAATAAAAAGACAAGAATTCCGGGATCTGCCCCTGACAATTGTAATGTTATACTTGTATGCAGCAGGTTGGTATACTAAACTATCTAGTACCAGGTACACAAGGTATTTACAGCAAGCAAGGTACATCACTCAGTGTAGTTTACTCGACCTGCAAAACACACATCATGCATTGTTTATGCAACCTAGAAACTTGGGCCCGGCCTACAACTTATAAGTAAATTTATGGAACATTAAAATTTACTTCCCAGTGTTTAATAGGCTTCAAATTAATCAATGTACAAATGTATGTTTCCCTGCTCTTCATTGGAGTTGCACTGTATTCATCAAACTATTTTTAATAACATGTTTTAAGGCCCAAGTGGAATACTTAGTAATGAACCAAAGCTTACCCTTTCTTTCATTCGCCATGTTTGTGTTTCTGTTTTGCTGCCTTCGATGAGGTCTGTGTGTCGCTTCTTCATAAAGGCGAGAGGCAGCTGCCAGTCGCACAGGTCACTTTCCTCAGACTCCGTAATATCCTCAAACATGTTTCTAGCGATCGTAGATTTACGAGCCAATGTAGTCAGTTTTTATCCAGTCCAAGGGTAAACAGGAAGTACGAGGTCTGCAAATTCACTACAATCGCATTCACGCCGTAGACGAAACAGCATCGACAGTCGTTAATTTAGGAATTAGTTGTAACCGCTGACAGTTACATGTGTGTATGCAAGTCGCCATGTTTTTCATTCATTGCGAAGCCGCCGCGAGTTGCCAATGTGGTGGATTACGACTCGTGTGCAACCACGGGCTGCTGCGTGGCCTCCTCACAAAATCTCTCATAGCTAGCTAGCTCAAGCTACATTTGTACATTGTATTTACAAATGACGTCACACGCTTGCACACGCCCCGACACACGCACTGCACCGGTGAACACTACTAAAGTATCATTCTACAAATTGTACGTTTTGTTTTTTGTTTTGTTTTGGGGTTTTTTCGGTGACCAAAAAATCCGTTACGGGAGTATCAAGGTCATGTTATGATGGGTTTCATTTTGCTCCCACGAAATATCTGCACGCAAAGCCAGACATTCTACCTAACTTAAACACAACCCCAAGCCCTAACCCTAATACCAACCCTCACTTCAAACTATATAACCCTAATTGAAAACCCTATCACAATTCTCTAACCCTATATATAACCCTTGGTCTTGAGCCAAATATTGTCGTGTCAGCGTTATGATGGTTGATATCATAATCAGTTGAGCATGTCTACGTCATATTTTCTGTTTTAATCTTATTTGAATGCACAAAAGGATGTTCATAATAGAGATAAGGCATATACGCGCCTATTAGACATAGCTAGCACATGATGCTATTGTACATGAAACTTGTGATTTTTTTAAAGATCATTATATACATCTACAAATTCAGAGGTTCCTGTCAATTGAAAAATAAAAATCAGTCATCAAGAGTTGAGTTTGAATAGAGGCACGAGAAATATGCAGAAAGTACATCAGTGAAGAAAAAATAAACAAAGATTCCAAAGGTGAAAGGCTTTCAGGATTCAACTTGATTCTGTCTGTCTTTGAAATTTTTATTATCCTCTTTTCATCAATCTTCTTCGATGTTCCTTCTTCTTCTTCTTCTTCTTCTTCTTCTTCTTCTTCTTCTTCTCCTTCTCCTCCTCCTCCTCCTCCTCCTCCTCCTCCTCCTCCTCCTCCCCCCCTCCTCCTGATTAGAAATGTGTGCGAACACTGGCAAAGCCACTCTCTCCTTTTTAAATTAATCTTAAAAATTGGGAAATGGATAGTAGACGTAGAGTGGAATAGTCAATATCACACAGTCATAACCACAGAAGAAATATCAGCACTTCTTTTTATCTATTGTCACTCGCTAATAATTCCTTTCCCTAATTAGAATCTTTATTGTCATCATGTTGTGTATTTCTGGTATAGGCTCTATTCTATGCTTTTATGGTTGTATTTACTGTATAAGCAATGACTGTTCGACTTTGTTCTTGGTCTCACATAAGGTAAAGCTGGACATCTAATCTTATTATTTATTTAGAGGCCTGTATGGGGGCTGGGGCTTTATTGTGGAGTTACAGTTTGTCATTCAGAATTGGGGTTTGCTATAATCCGAAAAATGAAGTATGTTCGTTATTCCGAAGTAAATCGAAATACAATATAGAAAAGTTCTTTATTCCGAAGGTTCTTAAATCGAAACACAATAAACGTAAGGTTCGTTATCCCGAAGATTCGTTAATCCGAACATGAACTAAGATTTGCCAGATATGAAGGTTCGCTGTACGCACATCACTTATCATATTTATTTATTTCTTCCTTTTTTTGGGGGGGGGGGGGGGAGATTAACGGCTTTAGTCATATTTGAATAAACGAACCTCGTGATTTCATTTTCAGATTGGGGGCCTAGATATAAACAAATGTTTTCGATTTAACGAACCCTATATGTTCGGAATTACGAACCTTATTTCATTTTGGGATTAACTACTAGTAACCTTCGGAAGAACATGTGATGAAGTCACCACTTTGACACTATTTTGTGCATGAATTGGAAGATAAATTCTGGTGTATAAGATGAAGCGGCAAAACCTCTTCCTTTCTTATTTTTTTCCAATATCTAAATGGACGGTTGAGAAAAAAAAAAGAAAAAAGAAAAGAAAATGTGATACAGTTAAAGGTGATCAAGTACAAGGTCAATGACCTTCGCAGTAAACACTCGACCTGGCTGAGCTGGGTGGGGAAATAGTTACTTCATTACGCAAGCATGCATGCCAACGCTTTTGATTAAAACGCAACACCATAATCAGGCATGCAAGATTTATTTTCAATCTGTTCATTTGTTTATTTTTCATGTTCTCATTGCATTGCACACATTAGCAATTCGGAAGGATGTGCGAAGAGGCTATATATGAGTGAGATACAATATGACAGGAATAAGTAGAAAGAGAAAGTTATGGACGTTAGAGTTGCCACCGTCTGATTGGGTGCTGTTCGTCATTCCAAAGGTTCGCTGTTCCGAAGGTTCGTTATTTCGAAGGGTCGTTAATCCGAAACACACAAATTCCCTATGAGGTTCGTTAATCCGAAAATGAAAAAGGGTTCGTTAATCCGAACATTGTGGCGTTATTCCGAAGGTTCGTTATTCCGAAGATTCATTAAATCCGAAAATGAAATTCGGAAAAATGAACCTTCGGAATAGCGAATCTTCGGAATAACGAACTGTAACCGTCTGATTACGGGTAGACCGGAGATGCGTTGTTCTATCAGAATATACTTATAAGCTTTGATCGTCGTTTCGTTTGTCATCCGTGGTAAAGACAAATATCCCGGGAAATCGAGGCCCATTGAATGGTATAGGTAAGTCCAATCCCACAGTCAACATAAATCTTGGCAGTGAAAGACAAATGTTTTATCAAAATAAACCTAAATCAAGTTATGGAATTTCACCGTAAATAACCACACACCCGGCCACACACGCAAACTGGCTGGAGACGACAATGAAAATCAGCTCGTTCTCAAGTCCCCCAATAGTTTGTGTGCCGATCACATTTTCGTCAATCATCTAGCATCTCCCAGACAATCCGTTTCCCCCTGAAAATTGCTGTTGCTATATTAATAGAGTTATAGATGTGCTGCCATAAATTCATGTGAAATATAATCCCCCTCGTTCTTCATGATTTTATGTTCAAAAGTCTCGTAAAATTAATGTGTTTACATGATATTATCAGTGGATGACTTGTGAGATGTAACATCACCACTAACAACTTCCTCCTGATTTTTGTAACTTCACCACATGATGGCGCTATTCTGGATTTTTTTACGTGACGTCCAGCTCCTGGCCCGTAGTGCGCGGAGCCCAGATTCAGGTACAGCAACTGTACAATTATTATAGGTTTTCCCATTCATTTTCAAACTTTTTTCATTCAATTTCATAAATTTTTATTTCAATTTCGTCGCAGGATGTCGGGAAAAGGCAAATCTAACTTTCAAATTCGTCTTTCGTCGTTCATTTTCAAATAAAGTCCATTCAATTTAGTCATTTGGCATGCATTTTCGTCATTTACGGTTCAAATTCGTCAGTCTCACTCGCAGCACTCAAAACAGCAGGATCGATTTCGTCTTTTGTCAATCATTTTCGTTATATTTTCATTCATATTCGTCTCATATCTCTATCCGGTGTGATTTTCCAGTCATTCATGTATTTTTGTCTGTAACCGTTCACATTTTACATTGAGGAGTTAACATACACACAAGTGTCCCCCCTCCCCACACACACACACAGAACCACAGATACAGACATACACACACAAGCAATCTGAGGACACACTGATACTAACAGACGTACCGTCTCGCAGACGAAAACACTGACAAACGATTTCCAGGCAAACATGATTAAAGACAAAATTTAAGTGTAGAATAATAGCCTGTCTAATGTCAAAGAATGGATAACATAATTATGTTTGCTACTTTCCAGGGTACAAAAATTAAAGTTTGCTTCATGCATTATGATGTGAAAACCTGAATATTACGTTCAAAAGGTGACACTGACATACTGTCCTGGGTTATGTCTTTTGACTGTCGTTTATCTTTCAATCTATTTTGGTTGGCAGTCATGTTTTTCGTGTGTATTGTCTAAGCAAATGGTTAGGGAATAATGTGTAACGATGCAATTTACGAGAGAAAGTAAAAATATGTCGGCTTAAAGTTGGTTCACCTTCAAAATAAAGAATCGACAACATCTGACGAATTTGAATGAAAAATTCATGAAATTGTGTGAACAAAAACGAATTTGATCTTCACATTCTGCGATCCGTCAGCGGGAGGGATGAATTTGAATGACAATTGACGATTCTGAATACTATGTCTTCGAAAATGTTTGACAAAAAACGAATTACAATGACAATTGACGAAATTGAAGTTAGGATTTGCGTTCCACGTGCTTCCCCGGACGGAATTGAATAATAAATCTTTGAAATTGAATGACAAAAGTGCGAAAATGGATGGGAAAACCTATATTTACACTGCAAATGTTTGTACCTACATAGAATTTTGTCTTCGTTTTTCATTTCATTTTAAGGGATCGTATGGTTTTGATTGAGACCGAACTCAGGTTTCTAACATTTTTTGGTGAAATGATAATGAGAAACCTCTTATGAAATGTGAAAAGTAATAGGGATTCAATGTTTAATTGATGAAAATTTGTTTTGAAATCGGCCGAGATATACAAAACTGAACAATCCTCATGAAAGATGGGACCCACCTTTCATTAGGATCGCTTTGTTTTACAGTGTACCCTAATTCGACGCCCGAGCTTTGAGGTACATTTGACTTTGGTCTGGCACCGGCCATGCAGCCAAGCCATTTATATCCAAATGCCACCCTCTTACAAGCTTTCCAGTTTCACATTTCCATTGCAGAGATAAAGTTTCTCCAACTGGCTGGGAGTGAGGAAGTGCGATTTAGCGAAGCAACCGAGAGCAACAAAAAAAAAAAGGGGGGGGGGCGGTTGGAATAGATACCCCGTCTACCGTTTTGAGGTTTTTCCGTGGGTTTTTCATCTTGGAGTTTGAAATTGTTCGATTTGGTGCACACATTTAACACAATTTACCTGCATAATTCTCATCTATTCATTACGGAAGATGGTCCTACAAGACAGCATTTTGAGACCTTTTTGCCTAAATTTTGATAAAGTGTGAATGAGTCTAGAATTATATGACTGACGTGACCTAGTAGATTGATGATAAAATTTTTGGAGACTTCTTTGGAATACCTACGGTATTTAGAAAGAATAGCTGTAAGATACAGTGCTTGTAGGGTATATGTATTGTCTATAGCCAGCATATGAATCCAACGTTTATCATTGATCTACCTGCCGCATTTTTTTTTTCTTTCTGTGAAGTATGAGAAAGTTATTGCTGGGTAGGTGTGCGTGAGATGCGTTGCTGGTGAGTGAGACTCACGCCATAGGCGTAAGACTTGGAAGGTCTGGGTTTCCTGCTTTGATTATCATCCAAACGGCATTAACCCATATTGTACCTGCTGCTAGTTGGAATAATTGCACATACCACACTAGCAACTTGCGTGGCTGCTGTCATAATCACTACAATTACTAGTACACTGTACATGTATTACAATCAATCATGACTGCAAACCTCAGTATTTAAAGGGGAAATCCAGTCCAAAAATAAGTAAGTCTGATAAAAAAAGAGTCAAATCTCATGAGTTCAACAGTACAAATTTACCTGAAAGCGGATGAAAAATAAGGAAGTTATGAAATTTTGAAGTTTTGCTAATTTCTGCAAATTTCTGCAGTTCTTGTACAATGGATATGAATATGCAAATGAGTGAGCTGACCCTGTCGTAACCTCACAATATTCCAGTGATCGTGTTAAAAAAAATTACGAAAATCAATGTTTCTGTCGTTGAAATTTGAAACATGATGTTATTTCTGGTTGAATAAATTCAGAATAGTGATCAGTTAGATATTGACTTGTTATCAGGATTTGAGCCTTGGGCATAATTGCATTTGAATGAAAAACTGGAAATTTCAAAATTTTATGTACAAACTACATTGTATATGGCAAGTTGTGAGGGTATGACATGCTCATTTTTGTCATTTGCATAGCGGTCTTCATATTGACCATTCAAGAACCGTTTCCTCACAAATAAGCAAAACTTCAAAATGTTGTAACTTCCTATTTTTTTCCACCTGATTTCGACCAAAATTTTACCGTTTAAATAGTATTTTACTTTCTTATCACAATAATTTTGACTGGATTTCCCTTTTAATGGGCTGAGATAAAGATTTCTCGGTTGTACTGTCCCCCATTGAGACTATGCTGCTGATGAAGCAAAAAAGCTCATTCTGTCAATCCCTTTGAATGGTCAGGCTACATGTATTATGATTCAGTGCCTTCAGATTCAATGTCCGACAAGTGACTGCCATATATTGACTTCTGTATGTTTTAAAGGACAAGTTCACCTTCATAAATATAAGGATTGAGAAAATGTAGCAATATTAGTAGAACACATCATTGAAAGTTTGAGGAAAATCGGACAATCCGTTCAAAAGTTATGAATTTTTGAAGTTTTTGTGCAGTAACCGCTGGATGAGAAGACTACTGCAGTGTGTGAATAACTTAAGCCCGCCGCACACTACACGATTTTGCCCCGATTCACCGGTCTTAAGACCTTAAGACTAGAAGTGTGACGTCACAGTCTTGCCATTTTCTAGTCGTACGACTGGGTCTTAGCGCCAGTCGTAGAGATTTGACATGTTGAATTTCTACGACCAGTCGTGAGCTTTCAGCCATTCACAATGCAGCAAAATGCAAACGCACGCAGTGCGCACTGCGCGCGCTTTACAGTCGGGTCGTATAGTGTGCGGTGTCCGGTCGTACGACTGGTCTTAAGACCCAGCTTGGCTTAAGACTTTAAGACCAGTCGAATCGTGTAGTGTGCGGTGGCCTTTAGATGTCACATGCGTACAACAATATAAGGAAAATATAAAGAGAATTTCACAAAATTTCATCTTTTGAAAAAAGTACACATTCCCCCGACTCGTTACCGACAAATGTTATGGGTAATATTATTCCCCCTGCCTTTCGAAAGAGGCAAGTCAAGTGCTCTTTTATTATGCGAAAAAAGTGAAAATATGTTGAATTTTCTTTACATTTTCTTTATACTGTTGTACGCATATGACTCACAAGCTGTAGTAGTCTCCTCATCCAGCGGTTCCAACACAAAAATTTTAAAAATTCATAACTTTTGCATCGATTGTCCAATTTTCCTCAAACTTTCACTGATGTGTTCTACTAATCAGGCGCGCCGGAAGCAGTTTTGGATTGGGGGGGGGGGGGGGGGGGGGGGCAAACATTGGAGGGGGCTCAAGATTAGACCATGCATATGTTACACAATATACACATACACACACACACACACACACACGCACACACATCTATTATATATATATATATATATATATATATATATATATATATATATATATATGTAAAAGTGGCGTACGGTGGGTCGAAACATGGGGGGGGGGAACCATTAAGTAATTTTGACGGTCTGTATGCTTGTGCGTGAGCAATAATGGGACTACAACACATTACGGAATGACGTGATAGATTCAACAACGCAGTCATTGAGGAACATTGTAAGTTTTCCTTACATGGATTATGGAATGACGGTGTGAAACGATCGATAAATTATATACTGTCAGCAACATAAAGTGAATGGCATAACAATAAAATGCGAGCGAGCGAAGCGAGCGAGCTTGAAAATTTTGATATTCTACAGTTCCAAAACTGGAGTTTTGATTGTAGCTATATATTTCGCTTTGGAAATAAATGGGGGCGCATCGGGCGCAACTGCTGGCAATTATTGGCAGCAACATTAGGAGAATGGCATAACGATTCAATGCGAGCGAGCGAAGCGAGCAAGCTTGAAAATTTTGACATTCTACAGTCCCAAAACTGGGGTTTGTAGCTATATCTTTCACTTTGGAAATTAACGGGGCGGTGCATCGGGCGCAACTGCTGGCAATTACTGGCAGCAACATTAGGAGAATGGCATAAGGATTCAATGCGAGCGAGCAAAGCGAGCGAGCTTGAAAATTTTGACATTTTACAGTCCCAAAACTCCCGTTTGTAGCTGTATTTATCTTTCGCTTTGGAAATTAAGGGGTGGGGGCATCGGGCACAACTACTGGCAATTACTGTCAGCAACATTAGGAGAATGGCATAACGATTCAATGCGAGCGAGCAAAGCGAGCAAGCTTGAAAATTTTGACATTCTAGAGGCCAACAACTGCCGTCGTAGCTATGTTTTTCGCTTTAGAAATTAAGGGGGAGGCGCACCGGGCTCAACTGCTGGATGCGAGCGAGCGAAGCGAGCGAGCTTGAAAATTTTGACATTTTACAGTCCAAAAGCTGCCGTTTTTAGCCATGTTTTTCCCTTTTATTCATATATATACATATTTATTTTATTTTCTTTGTTTATTCATTTATTTTTATTATTATTATAATTTTTTTTTTTTGGGGGGGGGGGGGGGGCTTTTTGGGGGGGGGGGGCAAAAATGCGTTTTGCCCCCCCACTTTTTGGATTGGGGGGGCAGCCGCCCCCCCTGCCCCCCCCCCCCCCCCCCCCCCACTTCCGGCGCCTATGCTACTAATATTGTTGCATTCTCTCAATCCTTATATTTATGAAGGTGAACTTGTCCTTTAAGTTGTGACATGAGAGATATGTATCTGGTTCTGTATTATGATCGACAAGTACACTGACTGTACATGTGCTATGTGTGTTGAAATTGCAAACTAGAATACATCTAGTGTCAGAAGTTGCACCCATTTCAATGACATGTTCCAGTGTTGTATAGTGTTTCCCTGTGACCATCCTAAATGCTATGCATTACAGATATCTCCAGTGTATTATCACTTTCATTCTCACTGCCACAAATATGCTACTCAAAGTAAGCACAAGCACAAACATCCAAAGAAATTTTGTTAGCATGGTATCACATCACACCACACCAAACTTTCACAATACAATATCCACTTCCCTTTATATCACCTGGATACGCATGCATGACAAGTCTTTTCCAGCCACTCAATTGATTGCTAGTGCACTACAAGTACAGTGAACTCCTGTTATAACGAAGTCATCAGGGCAGGCAGTTTTCTTTCCTTATATCAAAATTCCGATATGACCGAACAAATAAAAAATAAAACACATAGAGTGGATAAATTTGCAGCCTGAATTCATACTTCGCTGAAACCGGACTTTCGAATTTTAACCGTGTTCGTAATTTGTTCCCTTGTTTCATTGTTTTTGTGATATATTGTATTTGTTCGGTTATAACAAAATTTCGTTGTAACGAAAGAAAACTGCCGGTCCCGAGCATTTCGTTATAATGGGAGTGCACTGTACTGTAAAAGCGGATATTTTCGCTCGACTAATTTTTTGCGCTCGGCGCGGTAAGAAGAGTTTCGCGTGTTTTTAATTCCGTGGCATCAAGACATCAACTACAGGAACATATGGCAAGCAAAAATATTCACGTGCTTTTATTTTCGCGCTAGTTTCTGATTGCGCGAAATGCGCGAAAATTTCAACACCTCAAAAATTTCCACTTTACAGTACACTTTTGTTTCAAGATCATGTTTATCATTTGCAATGTGTCGTGCACTTACGATGCAGTGGTCTGTAGCCTCTATAACATGATGATTACAGAAATATCATCCCTTCCTTAAACTCTTTTGAGATTGAACAGTTGTTGGATTAAAACATTACTGGTAAAATAGCAAAATTTTCTGATTGTTGAAATGTTTGCACACACTGTGAGACAGTACAGTTGAGTGTATAATATTCATATGGTGAATTCCTGTAGTTGTTGCTTAGGGCCACATCAAGCAACACCGTAATTACGCTCATTGCCTCAATCACATATCTTTCACTTCCAATCGCACTTCTCTTCAACTACAGTTGAACCTGTCTATAGCAGCCATTCATCCATGGGAGACGAAGAAAGTGACCTCTATGACTACATATGCACAATAAAAAAAAAATGTAGTGGCCTGAAATAAAAGGAAATATAAACTTTCATTTTGAATTTTAGTTGCGCAACTGGAACACAAAAAGATAACTTTTTGGGAAATTTGGTGGCCCGACTGTGGGCTACTGGTCCACTGCTAATGTTGAGCCCTGCTAAATGCCTACGCATCATGCCCACACGACAACTCTTCTGCAAAGCACAGATTGGAAAACAGAGATTGCATGATGATAAAGTGAAATTTATTTCCACTAATCATTCATCACATGAAGAGCTTAGCAGGATTTTCTGCCTGCTGGTGCTGCATTTACAACTGGCATTGCTTGAAATTAAATGTTTGGACAACCGCAGAATGGATGCATTGCGGTTGCCTGGATGGTCCTATGTTGAGTCTGTCTAGTTGGGTGTAGTTTGAGATGATGGCAGAACCCCTACTAAGGTTGAGTTCCATCTTAATCTTCATCTTCGTCGTCTCCGCCGCCAGAGCCCTTCTTCATGTTCTTGCGCTTGACGCGGCCTGCCCTGCCGCCGCCGTACGGTGATCGCAGGGAGAAGTCGATGTGCTTCTGGGAATCCAGGCGAACGATGTACGAGGGGATGTTCACGACTTGCTTGCGCACACTGTACCAAAGAGAACGTGATAATATCCAAATAAAGATAAAACAACTCTTTATTTTGAACATCTACAAGACACATTTTAGAATTCTAGTATTTAAAGTCAGCAATAAAATGAACCAATACATTTGTAGGGATGAGAGGCCAAGTATCACCATTAAAATAACAAAATTGTGAAGATAGTGATAGAACCATTATTGAACATTGATGGATCCTTGAGGTATACAGCTGATATAGAAGTGCAATAAAATGTACTACATATAACATCCAGTAAGCGTAGATATTAACTCAGGAAATCTGGCATACTAATTTTTTCTACCTCTATTTTTCTCTTTTTTTGTCATCATATTGCCTTTTGAATGCAACAAATTACTTATGCACCTTCTTTCATCAACATCCGACATCTATCACAGGAACAATGCAAGGCGTTGGAATTGTGCAAGCACATCCAAGTGGCCTTGCGAATATTGAAACATTCCGTTCTCAGTCTCCAACTGTGCTTCCTATGTGAGTGACATAGAGAATGCAAGCATACTCCATTGGCCACCGACTCAGAGGAGATAGCCAAGCAACTCTCCAGCATCAGGCTAGTTTACGAGCTCTTGCTTGACATCTGCCAGGTTGCCTCTTCCAAGACGTAAGTCCACATAAAGTGGCCATAGTGGTCTTGGGGAAGACTCAAGGTTTCCGGTTCATCTGCAGGTATTTATTGTACACTACAGATGTAAGCAACAAGGAATCACCCACAACATGAATTCTGGATTTCTGGATTTTCCCTTAAATTATTTCCTGACATGACGTTTCATGCTCTACCCTCTACTGCCTCTAGTGATGTTTGTAATACCTATAGCAATAGGTAAGACAGCATTGCAACAAGTCAAAATGGCTGGTGCAAGTCTGGAAAATGACAACTTGAGCCAGAATCAAATTCATTTGAGGCTGAAATAATCATGACAGGGAAAATGTATCTCTTTCTTTGGGGGAGGAGGGTTAGGGGAGGAAATGTACCAACTTACTTTAGGGGAACCTATCTCACCCAAAGAGGGACTAACTGGTTGGGACACTTTTTTCAGTAGGAATTTCAGAGAGTTCAATCTGGGTTCCGATAATGACCTTATCAGGTTTTACCTGGATGATAACATACCGGGTAGTCTTTTTTTCTAGTTACTGAACAATTCAAGAACTCTTTTATGTAAATCTTACAAGAAGATCAACCAACAAACTATGATAAATGCAATGACTAACAGAATGCAGCCAGATAGATCAGGTCTTTTACTCAAAGGAATAATATTTAACTATTCGAGATGAGTGTAAACTCACCGGATGTGACGCTGACGAATCAGCACACGGGCATGGTGAATACTCTTGGCCAGTCCAAGCTTGAAGACTTGAGTCTGGAGACGACGCTCCAAGAAATCCTCGATGCGCAGACCAAGCACGTAGTCGAGCTTCATCTTGCTCTCATCCAGCACACCGATGCGAACCAGACGACGCAGCAGGGCATTACCTAAAATTCAGATCACACAGATTCAAACAAGTTTAACATTAGAGATTAAAATGGGTGATGGAGATTACATTTACATCATGTTAAGAGTAATGCCACTAACCAGTGCTGAAGTTTGAAGTTCCCTATATCACACAAGGACAGCACACAAATTGATCTGCCAAAATCTCTCCAGACTACCTCCCTGTAGCTAATTTTTAGTGGTGACCTTTCTTTTGACAGACTTGTAAGTCATTAAAATCAAAATGAATTAATATTTGTCACAAAATATTTTGGTGTATGCTTACAGGAAAATAATGATTGATTACTGAATATTCTTATCATGCAAATGGTTGTGTAAGCCTGAGTGAATTTAGAAAATTTCCAGTATAACACATACCAATCAGGAAAAGGAAGTGGGGATGGAGATGAAGAAACATGTGCGGTAAGTGTATGTGATAGGTAGGGGGCATGGGAACATGATTGATAGACCTGTGTCTATGCGTGTATGTGAATATGAGTGGGGACTGGTGTATTGTGCGTAGAGGGATGACAGTTACAGATAGCTAAAAGAAGTTCTAGAACAAAAACCCTATAATTCAGCCATCACAACACCAACCAAATTAACTGTGTCCTCTTACCCTCAAACAGTCTCTTCTGGTCCTTCTCCTCCCTGGTCAGCAGTTCCCTGGCAGCCTTACGGATCTTGGCGAGGGTGTACTTCACTCGCCACACTTCACGCTTGTTGGACAGGCCATATTCACCGATCAGCTTCAACTCCTGGTCCAGGCGTTCCTTCTCGAAGGGACGACGAGGCGTCACATAGGTTTTACTACACACCATACGCGGCATAGTGACGGCTTACCTAATACATACAGAAATATAAAAGTCACCATATATTTAGGATGGAAAATGTTCTGTTAATGGCTTAGTTATGGAGCAATAATGGCAGAAGGAACAGCAGTAAGAAAAAGTAAAATACAGAGAAACCCTGTTACAGTGAAGTTGCTGGACTGCCCATTTTACCTCGTTATATCCGCTTTCTCTTTGCAAATGCACCGATTGTAAGATCTGCTAAATACAATATGTCAAGCAATGGAAAATCAAGACCACCGAATTTACCTTGCAAAAATACTTCCCTACAGAGTGTGTAATAATACTAATTTTTTTTTCTTCCTTTTGACACATCTTTCTCTGCTTACTTCTTGTGCTTTCTTATTCCGTAAATGTAAATTTAAAGAATATTTTGTGATACACTGTTCATATGAGTTGTCTACACCATCTCAAGTTGAAATTTTATTTCAAAGGGATCTGACTACACTGAAATATTATTTCTGAACATATCCCTTTTTCTTCCTCAATATTTCTGATGTGTTCACTGCAAATTCACTGATACTAGTGTAGGGCCTACTACATGACCAAATATCAAAATTGCTAGAATTGCACTAGCAAGTAACAGTCGATGTAGAACCATAGAAGTTAAAGAGGGAGTACCAACTGGCTATTTATCAAATTGTAAACAGCTGCCAGTTTTCTGTGGATGCACAAAGAATTCCACACCAGTGTGCATTTGTGCTTTGATGATCAGGGTTCAATGTTGCCATCTTTCTGAGCAATCTGAAGACTCACTGTGAACTTTAACAAAATGCCGGGTGTGTATTTTGCTTATTTATTAAATGAAATGACATTTCTTTTCACCTAATGTGATGATAACGTGTACGAAACAAAAGGCAATTCTGTCCAAAAAAAAAAAAAAGTGTAAAGTGTAAATCAGAGTTGTAATGTTGTGAAAATGTTTGAAACTGTACCCTCCTAGCAAGAAAATACTTTCCTGATTACTGCAAACAAATAAGTCTGATAATGTTCAAGTCTTCCAAGTATGGCAACAAGGCTACTAGAGTAAAACCCCCACTTTTCGGCCAGCCTCCAGCAGAGACTCCAACCCAAACCACCTTCTGATCTGGAGATTCTCCCGCCCGAAACCCCTAGCAAACGGGAGACTCCAAGTTGATGTGTGCGAAGCGCGAAGTTCCTAGGGTTCTAGATGTTCTCTGGTGCTATCTAAGGCTTATTTCTTCAACATACGATAGCAATAAGTAAGAAATCCTTTCCACCGGGAGACACAGAGCCAGGGCGGGAAAAATCAAATCTCAAGCGGGAGAACGGGAGATTTTGCAAAAATGGGCTTTCGGCGGGAGATCTCCCGTCGAGAACGGGAGAGTTGGAGTTTCTGCTCCAGAATCTGGACACTTATCACAAGTGCATTCTAACGTCACCACCTAAAATCCAGAATTCGCCATCAAAAACGCAGAATCAGCGCAACTTTTCCAAAGCGCGTGCGAATGAAGTCCCGAGTTAAGAATCAAGGTCACTGAAAGCGCTAGAAATTGTGCAATTTTTTTTTTTTTTTTGTTGGAGAATTGTTGCTTATCGCCAAAGTGTGATGGTATCTTCAAAAACACAAAAGAAAAACGAAATCTCTGTACCTGCCGATGCTGTGACAAAATGTACAGGGGTTGAATGCAAGTGCAGACTCACCAAAATTCGGACACCAACAGGCACCGAAATGTCAATGGTGCATCCTTGCTGTTTTGGGGTAATAACGTATGCGCGGCGCATTTTTCAGCGGCCTTGTATGCGTATTGACATTGAACGCACATAGCGCCACGTGTCTTGATTCTGTAGAGGCTGGACGGATTCTGGTGGATTACCAAGGTGATACATTTTGGGATTTTGTGAAATTTTATGACGTATTCAACAAAATCAACAAAGTAGCTTGCACTTTGATATATCTTATTCTTACATAAATTCACATTGTTGCAGATATAATTTTGTATGGGGTGTATCATTCGAGTTGAACAAATATTGCAAAAAAGCTTGAACGTAAGTGTCCGAAAACTTGTGGTTTTTGTAGAATCTAGTTAGCGAAGTTCTACTTGGAGTACTCCCTTGTGCTTCAATTTTCTTTTTTTCTTTTTGAGTGGTGACTGGTGCGTGGTGGCATCAATACCATCATGAATCAAAACATTGTCATTGCCATGGCCATGGGTTCATAAAGAGAATAAGACTGTTGTGACTCCCTTTCCAGGCCCTGAACCTCGAGGTACTAAAATACCTAATATTATTAGAGCCATCATGACCTACCGCCACCAGCTCAATCAAATGAGTGACTATACAAATAAATGTCAATGTATGACCCAAAGTGCCGGTCCATATGAATAGCATGCTAGAACGCACCCGCGAGCGAGGTGGACGAGAAGAAGTGTACAGCCTGTACAACTAAGGTAATACGCGCGTAGTTTTTATAGCCACCACGCGGGACAGTTACACATTGCATGCATGTTACTGAATACCCCACTCTAACGCTAGTATGGGGTTCGGTCGCGACCATACCTCACTCTCGTCTCGGTACCGTTCGATTTTGATGGGATTATTTTGCCAAAAATGGTGCATAATTGGTATAAAGAATACTCATATACTATCTACGTAGCATGAATAAGCAAGAGGCGTCGATCATATCTCTCAAGTTTGCTATTAGATATGGAAAATTTCAACTTAAAGAACAGCAGCTCTTCACACCAACCTCGAGTGAGGATACACGTGTAGAAAAAGAACGTAAACGGGGATTGTATGATCGATTGTGGCCGGAAATGCGTAACAGTGCAGTGATAACTTTTGTCCTACAAATTTATACAATATTGTCGCACTGTCAAACAGGGTAAAGTTATTGAATCAATATACAAAGAAAATATCATATTTTATTTTGGACGGTTGCATGTAACTTTTTGAGAACTTTTAGATGCAACAAAGCCGCATCATCGCTGATTATAAACTGTTCAATCGTCGCTACGACTGGTTACACATCAGTTCTTTGTAATCGATCGTAAAGTACGGGCGAGTCACTCATAGTATTAATATATTAACACCTGCTTTGTGTTCATTAGGAGTTTCTATAACAGACATCAAACTAAAAAAAGCACAAGATAAAGTCGATCTATATATTATACTCCAGTTAGAAAAATAAGAGAGCTGAAAAATGACTAAAATTGTTTGACTTGTAGGAAATATATCTCTCTCGCGTAGGTCGACGAGGTAATTCGCATCGTAAGCTAGTCTCTTATTAGTTGTTTTGTTATATCACCGATACACATCATACTTGCACCAGACAGAGTCCTATAGGCCTATGTCAGATATATATAGTTATATATATATATATATATATATATATATATATATATATATATTAGATAGGCCCTATGTGAATGTAAGGAATTCATCGTTAGATTTTGTGTTACCTCGGATTAAGACTTGTTTTACTAGAACATAAAAATTTGACATCTGGATCAAAACAATAAATTGAAATAATAAAGTTACCATGCATTTGAACTGAAACAAACACCAATGTTTATAGGCTTTAAAAATGCATTCGACCGAAACTGTTAATAGATAACTTTCCTGGTTTTTCTTTGCATGCACTTCTCTCTCCTTATCTCCTCTCTCTCCCTTTCTGTCTCTCTCTCTCTCTCCTGAACTCTCCTTTGTTTTCGTCTCTTTCACTTTAAACTGCGGCGATGTACTTGTATAGTAATTGTGTATATGGATATATCCCGATCATGTTTTTTTCTGTCTATTATATAGATGTGTGCCGTATAGTTTCACCACCATGTTTGTCTGTTTTCTTTTATGTATGAATTTTGTTTTTTATTTCTAATGTATTTATGTTGTATTTTATCCGCATGGACCTGCGGAAGAACAGTCTCTGGACTGAAGCCTATGTGCCGTGCTTAAATAAATGAATGAAAATGAAATGAAATGAAATGAAGGCGATATAGCATTATTGCCTAATTATTATTTTTTCATGATAATCGGATCGCCTTTATATTGTTTTCTTTCGAACGCCATTAACATCCAAGGTTGATATGATAAATTGGGTGGAGTTACTGCATACAAGGTTGTCACGTGATCTATAGATCTTCCTAAATGCAATTAACAACCAGTGGTGGATCCAGAGGGGGGCGCAACCGGCGCACGCCCCCCCCCTTTATTTTTCGTTAAAAACAAAAGAAATGAAAAAAAAATGAAATGAAACCCGGAAGTGGCACCAGAAATATTAGTCACGCCTCCCCCCTTTAGAGAATTCCTGGATCCGCCCCTGACAACAAAAGGAGGCAACAACAACAATGAACCATGTTTTCTCCGGCTGCGAAACACCCGGGGGTGTTTCATCAACGTTTGTCGGCGCTGACAACTTGAATCACCATAGTAACAGTCAGTGACCAGAGCATATCAGCCAATCAAAACCAAAGATTTTGCCGAAATTGGTCAGCGCCGACAGTTGTCGGCGCTGACAAGCGTTGATGAAACACCCCCCAGGAGAGGAATACTAAATGATAGAAAAAAAAGACATTTCTAATGCAGTGACTCAAAAAGATATTTATTTTGGTCGACAATCTGCCCAAAGTTGATAAAGATTAATGCTGACATTTGAAAGGACATGACAGGAAATTAGAATGGACCCGTTCTGCTGGACATGAAGATATTTTTAAACATTGGGATTTTTAGGGGGTATACTCTTTTCAGGACATTGTCACTATACTGATCCTAGTAGAAGTATGGCTTACTTGAATAGCGGGGCGCCACTTCATTTTTAACCGTCGGCCTCTTGAAAATAAACAGCGGTTAAAATGCACATTGCCAACAACACAAAATTACACTCTCTTCTCTTTCCATGCCACACTTCTCAGGGGCCGCGGAACGTTTTTCGGGGGGGGGGGGGGGGGGGGCTGCCGGACCGGAAGGAGGGGGGGGACCGGAAGGAGGGGGTGTCATGGTCAAGCCCCCCCCCCCCCCCCCCCCCCCCCGCTTAGACGCACCGGTGTAGCCAGGATATGATCTTTGGGGGGGGGGGGTGGGTATGCGAGGGAGCGAAGCGACCGAGCCCGAGGGGAGGGAGCGAGAGGGGGCGACTTTTGAAACGGCCCCACTTGTTTAAGGTAGCAGGATGTTTGACGTGGATTATTAAACAATTTGCCTATAAAGTGGTATAGCATTCAAATTAACTTCTTTTATTAATTCTTACAATGAATTTCATGAACGCTGTCGGTTAAGCAATCAAACAGAAAAGGCATGCACACAAGGCCGGTGTAACATAAGGGATTCTCCTCCCACACGAAGGTGATTTTACATTTCAGACCTGAAATTCAGCGATCTGGTGCAAAGTTTTGGTGCAGCTACTCAGTGGAATATACTGCACCCCCCCCCCCCCCCCGGTTCCGCGGCCCCTGCTTCTTATGGTTGCTGATCACGGAATTCATGTTCACGCTGGTCGCGAGAATGATACCCCATGATGGCTGCGGGGTGCAAGTATGGGGGGATAGGGTGGGGTCAACTTGAAGGGTCAATGCACATTTTGTAGGCCTACCCCTTTTATTGATGGGAGGAATCTCTGGGCGGAAGGCTGAGAGCCATTTTTTTCCATACTCTTATTTTTCCATTACTTTTATTTCCTTTTTTAAGAGCCAAAAAATGGCAGTCTGTTGTCCCTCGTTGAACCCGCCGCACCCCCCTTGCGCGGTCCCTCGATCCTGATGTGTAGGCCGGCATATAAGACAAAAATGATAATCAATTAAGGTAGCTACAATAGGCACATCTCATCAAATTTTAGTGCCCCAACTCATCTTCAGCTGTCAGTGAATTGTCTTTTTAGATATTAATGTGTCGCTTGAATTCATATTCACCCGCGACAATTGCAATTTGTGCAGGTAAGTCTCTACTGCAGCCGGACGGACACCAATTACAATCATGTACTTAACTCAGAATGGGAACAAACCCAGATGTTTAGACATAATGGCCATACACTATAATGCACACGCAGTTCTGTCCACGTTGTGAGCGCTTGCTCACGCTCACAACACATTCTCCTCGATTTAGTGAGTTGAGCTGCGACACCATCAATCGAGTCGGCACATCCTATAGTCCACAGCGTTAGTGTGTGTACGCATCCTCCCCAATGGCCATTCGTATTCTTGGTGTCTTCCTGGAATGAATTGTGCTTCCAGCCTCAAGACCTGTTTCATCACACCAGTAATGCATCATGCTGATTGTTTTATCTATTGATTCTTTGGTGAGTAACTTACTTTCATCCAAACATTAACGTGGATGCGGTCGTTTTTCGTTCTGCATGTTTCAATCAAGATACTCAACTAAGTACTGTGCGTGCATCCCGCCAGCCGTCTCTTCATTTCAGGCGCCACCGAGTAATACTGTACTAGCATAGTCACTCCGTGCGTACACGAGAAGATGAAAATAATACCCTAACGTAGACCAGTACATCTGAGCGTCATCAACGTTTTCAAACCACTCTCTCCCCTTATTTTTACACGTAACCCATGCAATTATATCTTGGAAACCCATGTAACACAATTATGTGAGTGGTTATACTTCACTGCATGTGATAAGGAGTTCATCGCATACATTCGCATAATATTAACGCTCATAAGTTAGGCATGCAGTGCGCACTCGTTGCTGAATTTAGATGAATCAAGCTGAAATATTTTGGATTGAAAGAATATTTCACCCTCGATGGATCCAAAATATCTTTCCTCACTCATGTCTGTCTCTTGTCAAGATGAAATGGGTGAGAATGCCGTGTAAAGTTAACTAAAACGAGTCTTGTGTGCGTTGGTTTGCAAGCTTATGTCTAGGCATGAGGCCTTTGTCCGAATCAAAAGCGGAATATATAAATTGCGGCTTCCAAGAATATCAGAGACCAATAATAAACCTTGTTCTGGTTACTATAGTTCGAGAGGTGCAGTATTATTATGTCAGATAATTCACTTTGTGATAGCAATCTAAATATCTTGATATTTACCACTAACGGTAGGTTTTAGATTAGTCCTTGACAGGTGTGAAGGTATATACTCAGATGGATAATGCGAAATAACATCATTGTCTAGGATCTAAATGCGACATCAGGTATATACGAGAAAAACAAGCGAACGAACAAACCAACAATATAGAGCCTTATGAGCACGATCGGGATGCATTAAAGACAGGTGGTGTGAAAAGGAACGGCTAAGCGGACGACTCCCTGGTTGACAGGGCATACATTATGATAGGACGTCATCATTCTTCGATATACGGCCCGGTGAAGTATAGAGAGCGGCCATACGAAACTTGGCGGAAGTTACTCCGGAAAGAAGGCCGACGCATCCCCAGTGCTAACACAACAAATTGCACCTGCCAAAGGAAATCCAATGTATATAGTGCTCGATCATGATGCAGTCGCTATACCACGACAGTTTTTTTTAAAGTTGACAGTAATGCCTCTTTTTTTTTCTTGAAGAATCACACGTATGACCTCAAATGTTTACATCAAACAAAATATTCTGGAATCATATTTGAATGTCGTTGATTGAAAGTAAACTTGCGTTTTCATAAATATATTATATATTTTTTTAATTTACTCGCAACGTCACGCAGAGTCTCATTCAAGTTTTTGCCCAGGCGCCGTGGCCCATCTGCGCTCAAATTCGTTAAACATGTTTAAACGTGCATGGTATATACTCTCTTTGGATACACATGAGAGGACCTTTAGCGTTGTCATTCTTATAAATGGGTGTTGAAAGCACTTGTTTCAATGTAGAATGCATCCTATGACTCTAACTCTTGTAAGACCAGTATCGAAAATAGACCTTCTGTTTTGCGCACAAGGAATATGACTAAGAGGTATACCTCTCATCACACGTATAGGCCCTATACGTTTTTCCTGTCCGCTAGATAGATAAGAAGAAAAAAAGATGTTTTTGAATGCCGGAAATAAAAATATCGGGAAGGTCAGATCATCCCGCAGAACAGTAAATTAGACTTCGTCTCTCTGGATATAATAATCTCTGTATAGGAAAGTATAATGATAACGTGTAATCACCATCAGTCAGAACGCAAGAGATGATAATAACCGTTTCACCCCATGCATGCACTGTTGTTAACTTAGACGAGGATATGAGCATTATAGTCGGCGTGTGATGTATAGTAACGTCAGTATAGCGCATACCAGGAAATGCATGTTGCTTAGGACATGAATGCATGACATATCAGTGACATATGCATTAGGCCTAAGCTCACTCTGAAAATAAACACGTGTATATCACAAGTAATCACTTTAGAAGGATGTTTAAGATACGCTAACGACATCAGTCTGCACCTATCTCTTATACATCATTATTTTGCAATCGTTTCCGAACATTTTGTCTTTGCATGTTATCTGATATTTGAAAGCGGATGGTCATGGCGGAAGTTTGCGCAGGAAAGGGCCTCTTGTTTTCCACAATATCGAAAACTGCTACATTATTGTCCTTCTCAAGTGTAGCACTTCAAAACATTGTCGAAGCTCTGTGCACATTGTAAGCAATCCCACATTATTCCTGATATCAATGTCAAAATCGATCCTATGACAAATAGCGAAAAGGCAACAGTCGCGAGAAAAAAAAAAAGATACAGTATGTGCAAAATAGTGTCTGTTTTTTGTTCTCTTCCAGTGGCGATTATACTGAGCACGGTTGAGCAGAAGAGATTGAAGACACTATTATTTTGTGAGAGATGCGAACATGAAAGTGCATTTAAATCATACATTTTAATGAAAAAAAAAGATGTAAAGATCCCGGTTTGATGGCCATACTTTCACCACGAAAACGAAAACCATATAGTGCAGGAATGATTTGATTAAAGGACAATCACAGGGGCGGATCCAGGAATTCTGTAAAGGGGGGGGGGCGTGACTAATATTTCTGGTGGCACTTCCGGTTTTTATTTCATGTTTTTTCTTTTTATTTCTTTTGTTTTTCACGAAAAATAAAGGGGGGGGGGCGTGCGCCGGTTGCGTCCCCCTCTGGATCCGCCACTGAATCATAACATGCATCATCGCATACGTCGGGACATCATTTTGTAGAAAGCTATAAGGCGTCGATCTGCTTAAGGAATAGCCTACGAGGTCATCACCCTTTTTTATTGATAGACCGACGCTCTGGACGACTTAACACAATATTAATGGAACTTGCCCCTGGCTGGCCAACTTTATTAAAAGCATGGGCAGACAATCATGCGTATAATAAGTGCGTGACACAGCTGGTCGTATGTAACCAAATACTATAATGGATAGACTCCCCCACCCCCTTTCTCTCTCTCCAGTCTCTCCTAGCTGACCAGCTAGAACAGAATGCACAGCATTACGACAAAATGATTTATAGCCGAATGATGATAAAGATTTGATTTCTAAAAGGGCTAAATATTGTTCATATTTTATGATAAACGAGACATCCATTCAGACATCATTTTTTTCTTTTTTCTTTTTTTACAAAGACCAGATTATACTATAGTGTGAAATTATTTTTAAATCTTAGTATAGTGCTTCCGAGAATCTAGTAATCAACAATTACTATTGGACTGATTTACTGGTGTGTTGCTTTGTCGGGCAAAACACCTGCAAGCATTCTTGTTAACATGAACTTTTGAGGGTAGCATAATTATATCAAATAGAAATATAAAAACTGATGTAATGGGATTTGATAAATAATGTGAAATTTGTGTGTAAGTGCGTATAATTATGTGTGTATAGGCGTCTGCATGCGTGTGTGTGTGTGTGTGTGTGTGTGTGTGTGTGTGTGTGTGTGTGTGTGTATGTGTGTGTGCTGTGCGTAGAAAAGGAAGCAAGAGAGAAAGACAAAGAGACAGAAGGAAAAACAGCACAGTCCTGCGGCTGTCAACTCATCTTCAGATGACGGTGAGTAATGACTCATGGGATGGGGGAGATTGGGGATGGGGAGTCCGGGGAGGGGGGAGGGGGGGTGCTTGCGCTTTGTAGATGAGAACCTATTCTCGACAAAGCAGTGACTCGAAGAGCAAAAACAAACAATACGAAGTGTACACTCGTCTCGGTTACGTGTTTCGCGAACCCATGCATCCGTGAATGTTGCTGTTATTTGTCCCTACCTATAATGAACTCGGATACTGCACGGAAATGAATGCGACCTTAATTAACATTTTGATTGGACAAACCCAATAAAACCCAACCCTGCTTTCAATAAAGCCTATAAATTTTACCGGTGACCCATTATCATGCTGACCCACAAGGGAGGTCGTAAAGTACGTGCATGGGTAAAACGAACTCAGTTCATTAGCGTTAGGACCTGAGAAATGATGAACCCTTTATCAGCGCGTCGGACTGATACATAAAGGTTGGACAAAAACAAAAGGAGTCATCTCTTTCGTGATGTAGTTTGGTTGCAAGAAGAGCAGCTCTATCACCGGTTTGAGAACTTGAAAATTCTCCACAAGATCAACAAATACTCATCATCATCATCATTTGAGTTTATACGTTCTCAGAATCAGTTTTCCTTCTCCAATTTTAATGGTCTCAGAGTGGACGTCACCAAAGGAAAACGTTTGACGCAAATTGAGAGTAAGCAAAATTTAATTCAGAGCGAGAGAGAAAAAAGGTGTTGGTAGATTAGAAAACAACACAATAAATTTCGAGGTGAAGTATAGGAATGTGGAGCAAATGCATTGCCGTTAGGGAATCAATAAAATTGACTGAAATATGATGCCATGCGGTGACAGTTTCCTTGTCGCTAGTGCCTCAAATAAGTGATAAGCAACCAATAATCCACGGCATGTGTTAGAGCTTAATTTCATATTTTATGTCTATTTTTATTACAGGGAGTATCTCTTTGAGTTCCACGAAATATGCTACATTATCTACTCCGCTTCTACCGGCTGATGCCGTTTTATATAGGAAACATGCAAACTGCAACATGTGCCTTTGTACTGTACAAAACAAAACAACAGCAGCAGCAGCAGCAACAACAATAATAACAAACAAACAAAAAACAGACATTTTTCGATTATACTCGGCTTTTCCATCAATGTTAACAAACATTCTAAAAGTATCATAAGCACCTGTAGTTGAATAATTTCCTTTCGTAACCATGGCAATTTAAAAGCTGTGTATAATCTGTTCGTTTACTCAACCTCGATACTCCCGACTTCTTCCATCCCACACTTGTTATACGTAATGAAGGCCATGCTATATTATAATCAATACACCTTTCTCTCCAGAGACATTTCCGCTCTTAGCAAGCCCTTTTGTCGCCATGGTAATTATTCTTAACGAGATACTCTGCATTATATTGGCATAACATTCTTTAAAGGCAAGCAACAGCATTTCGGGAACAGATATAGAACAAGTAAAAAATAAAGGTGGGCGACGCCTAGGTATTTTCCATTGCATTTTCTTTTATTTCTCCGCCTTCATATTGGAGGGCGACTTCTTTCGACATTATCTCACGCTTATATATAACTATATATGTATATATATATATATATATATATATATATATATATATATATATATATATATATATATATATATATACATGTATATGATATTCTCACATGGAAAGCATCGTGTATACTGCATTAGTTGACATAGTGCGTATATACAAATAGATAAGATTATTCCTGTTAATCGCACTCCATACGATTTAACAGAGCGCGTTATCGCCTTTACAGCGACGCATTCCACCTGTTCTGCATGAATATCATCCTGACATTCACTTCCTCCAATGCATGCATGAAACATTTAGAACGAGCTCTCATCCGTTTGTGACGTCATTACACAGTCCCTGATTTGCTGTTACGTAATATCGTTTCGGAAGATTGGACTCTCTTTTTTTTAGCATAGAGTAGTTGTACCACGGAGCTAGTATCCATGGTTGTACTTGTTCATATTAGTCAGAGAGACTTGACGGTTATTCTGCTGAATTATCCCAGCTTTACTGTTACAGTATAATTATGATGGTCGTAAAAGAAAACAACAACTATAATTTATCATACTCGAAATACTTTTTTTGATATACATGTACATGTACTTTTTTTCTTATTGAAGTTTAATAACTCCAAGATTTAGAATAAAGAATGAAATGAATAAGAATTGACCAGTCTAGCTCACAATGGGGAACACAACCGATTACAGCCGATTATCTTTGTGACTGTACACACTATTCTCACTATCAATTATTATCACTCCAACAGGGCTGTGAACTAGATACGGATATCGGATCCCTCAAGTCCGAATAATGAATTATATTTTATGAAAGACAATCGTCTTCACCGAGAACCTGAAACCGCCTCTCCCAGCATGGAGGCGAATCAGAATTCACGGACGGTGACCACCCCAACCAGCTGGACGGACAATGCAAACGTGAACGATGACGCCGACTCCGATTCCCCGGATATCAACGACTCTCATTCACGAATTCGAGTCCGACAGCCACGCGACCCTTTCAACTGCGTCTACGTCTCGCTCCTGCTCGCCGGCACGGGGTTCCTCTTGCCATACAACAGCTTCGTCACCGCCGTCGATTTCTTTCACTCTCATTTCCCGAACACCACTATCGTGTTCGACATGAGCCTCGTGTACCTCCTCGTCGGTTTCGCGGCGGTCATGCTGAACAACGCCCTGGTGGTAAAGATCTCGGTGCAGCGGCGGATCCTGATGGGGCAAATCATGGCCCTCTGTGCTCTCCTCCTTGCTGCTTTCCTCGTCGTCGGTCTCGACGCCAGTCTCTCCCAACAGACCGCCTACGCGGTCATCCTCCTCGCCGTAGCTGTCACTGCGTTTGGATGCACAGGTAGTGTCATTACTGATCAATCATTTTACCCGAGAAGACAATCTTATACCTTTGTTGATAGAAAATACATATAATCCTTATCGGCTTTAAAAATCAAATTAGAACTGTCTGCGACACAATTATGGGTCGTTAAAACTGCATGCCTATTAGTTCACGCCAAATGATGCCCTTAATATAGTAATGAACAACGCATTGCTTTTGTAAGACATCATGTTTGTCAATTATTAGTCTCACTTCACGTCCACTTTTCAAATCCATTTGTCGTTACATTGTCTGGTTTGTTATTGTGTTAGGAAGTGGTCTTCTACCATGCATCGGTCCCTTCCACTCCCCCTCGTATATTGGAGTCAAAGTATTGATGTCAACTATATAAGAACTGAGAAATTATATTACCAACAACTGTAATCTGTGTCTCAGCAGGACCTTACCCCGAACTTCTCTTTCCATTTTTTTTCTTCTGTTATGCACGTACATGCATTTCCTTCTGTGTTTGTCTCGGGTTCTAATTTCGAATGTCTGTATGAATGGCCGGGCATAAAATTGTCTGGTTTCTCACACAAGGACACCGTCTTGGGACTAATGGCTCATATAACCTGTGCCTAAATTCAAAAGTCGCCAAGCTCACTGCCTTGGCGTGTCATTACTGTAATGACTCGGCCATGATTAGATAACGTATAATATAGTATCTGAATCAAGGACTGCGAGCTTATTGGACAGTGACCCTCACGAGCGAGCTGTTTTCACTGTTCAAATAATTAGTCATTTAATTTGCGCAAAAAAAAAATTAGTTCCGTATGTGGCATGTTCTTTGACGATAGGATGAATATATGCACAATGCCAGAAAATAATGGATTCATGCAAACATAATAAACTTCCTTGCCCGTAATCAAGAATGTCCGTTCTCTGTTGCCTTTCCAGTTCAGCAGTCGAGTTTCTATGGCTACGCGGGCATGCTACCCAAGAGATTCACACAGGCCGTCATGGCAGGAGAAAGTGAGTTTGTCTTTGTTCACAATTTATTCACTTTAACAGGAAGGGATTGTGATACCCAACGGCGGAATTCACATTTATGATTATTAGATAATACTTAGTTCCATGATGGTGTACTTCCAAAAAAGTCAAGAGTGTTGCCTGAATGCTGCCTGTATACCAGCTGGTCTGTATTCTCACTCTACACGGATAAAATACATGTAACAGCTAGCCTATAGGTGATGTGATTCATAAAGCTCACACAGTCATGCATATATTGGTGTAAAACTCGAGTCTCGCTGCGATGGTAGCGGAGACGTCTCGATCATGGAGTCTGAAGAAGTCGCAGGAGAATAGAACATGTTCCATTTTAATTGAAGACTTTGTGCATTCTCCATACCCCTCGAAGACGTCTCCGCGACGTCTCCTTATAGTTGCGGCCATGTCGTGGAGACTAATTTTGCCAGCGACATATTCGAGACGTCTCCGCAACATTGCTGAGACCCGGTGGTGACCCATGCCATAGCAGAGACAATGCGTATACGTCTCAGAGACGTCTCCGAAATTGAAAAGACGTTTCGGAGACATCTCCAAAACTTAGAAGACGTCTCGGAGACGTCGCGGGCAACTTCCAGGCGACTTCCGGGCAAATAAAGTTGTCACCTTGGCCCTGTTGCATATAACCCTTACCGCTGGACTTACCGCTCGTTTCTAGCGGTAAGTCTTCAAATTAGCGGTAAATTTTATAATCCTTGATGCTGATTGGCTGTGACGCCTAATTTTGACGGTAGTTACCATTGAAATTCAACGGTAAGTTTTATGCAACGGGCCCTTGTCTGGAGACGACTCGGACGTCACCCTGAAATCGTTTTCTTCTGTGCTCTTTCGAGTCGCACGAGTCGTAGCGACGTCTCCTGCATCACTGAGATACTATGTAGGTCATTCATGAATGATTCCTACCCTTCTGTCAAGGCCCTCTCGCTGTATGGTGAAGGAAGCCAATCCGAGTGGTTTCCTCGCGATGTCGCGCTCGGCTGGGCTCGCTTCGCTCGCCCGTTACGGCTAGAGGGCCTTGACAAAAGGCTAAATAATTCCCAATTTGCTTGATTTACCCTAATATTTGTGCTTTGAATGCCGATTGGCACACAAACAGAGTTGCACGTCCGCGCACACTGTCCAAAGTCCCAGCTGGCACAGAAAGGGTTAACAAGCGAAATTATACAGGGCATTTGGGTTTGCAGTTTGTCAACCTTTGACAAAGCTAGCACGAAAATGAAAAAAAAAAAAAGAGAAAGACTAAACCTGACCAAATCAAAACAAAACAAAAGCAAATATAAACGAGCACTGTACCAAAGTGATACCATCTGTTACATGAGACTTAAGTAGGCCTATTAACCTCATCCTGTAGGAGTTCAACAAGAGAAGCGCGGAGGTGGTTATAGAGGTGATGTCGACGTCTGCGCTTGTAATTCCACATTGTTTGTTTTCAAAATCAAAGCAATTATAGCATGGGCTGCTTCGTCGCACTCTTGAAACAACACACAACAGGATAGCTCTTGTGTGCCGGGATGAAGTTATAACAATAAGGTCTTAATTATCCAGGGTAACCTCTCCAGTGTTGCCACTGCTCTATACCAGAGGACCCTGCCATTATTATTACCCTAGCGTTGCCATAGCAGGTACCCATTTACACACCTGGGTCGAGAGGGTCATGGTGGGTAAAAAAAATCTTGTCCAAGGACGTATGTACTGGGCGGGATTCAAAGTCAGGTCCTCCAATCGGGAGTCGGGCGTCTTACCAACTGTGCCACAGAGCCCCAGTGCAATCACGGTGCAATCAATGCAAGTTTTCCAATCCAGGTCTATAGTAAAAAAAAAACAAATTTACACACACAAGAGCACACACGCACGCATACAAACACAAACACACACATACTCACGCACACTCAAAATTATCAAGGGGAAAATGGCAAATATGCGGAATGCAGTGATACTTCGGGTTTCTTGTATGTTCTATTCATTGTAAGGGATTGACAGCAACAATAATTTCATCCCTTCGAAATCAGAACATTAACATCATATATAAGTATTAGTTACCGAACAGCCTCTGGATTTTGTATCCCTTTTACACCGAAGAAAAACTCAGAATGGTTATAGGGTCATGTGTTTGGCAGTATTACTGTACGTTACCCTGCAGCGAAGGATTATCCTGTATAGGCTATATTCCTATCATATTTTCTCCAGTGGAATGAAGAAAAGGGAGGACGATAGTGTGTAGGGCACTCCGAAGTGAGCAAACATTACAATCCTTTGTGTATCTGATAATGCTGTAGGTACTGCTGGAGTGGTGACGTCACTGAATCGCATCATCACTAAACTGCTTGTGCCCAACGAGAAGATCAACACACTCATTTTCTTTATGATCTCCGGCATCGCTCTCCTCTCGTGTCTCATCATTGCACCAACTCGCCCGTCGGACTCGGCTGGTGCGACATTACACCAACGTCTGCCAGAACGCGGGCCTTGGAGAGGACGAAAGAAGCCTACAACTTAGTTCAGAGGCGAGTGTTAAGAACAATCTCGTCATCCTCTGAGTATATATTTTAAAATACTTCCAATGTTTGTTTGTTTTTTGTTTTGTTTTGGTTTTTTGTTTTGGTTTGTTTTTGGTTTGTTTTTAGTACCTGTACCGTGTAAAGCCCAGTGGAAACTATATCAAAGTATGGAATAGTAAGACTCTGGAATCTAAAATTGCCGAAACTTCAGCCGCAGACTTTACTACAAGGTCGCACATGCGTGTAGGCCTATTTCAGTAAAATCAACTGTTGGTCAATATCATATTGATGATTGTGTAATGTATGTATTCACATAATATCGTGTCGTATCTGAAGCAACATCATAGTAATGGTTCTGAGTCAAGAGGAGTTCACTGGTAACAGTGGCATAACTTTTACACAACATAAATCATTGATATTGGTGGTTACCTTCAATACCTCTCTCCAAGCCCCACATCCGAGTAACAAGAAAGCTCGCCTCTGTTATTCATGAGATCTCATATCGATCTGAAAATCTCGGTGATAGGTTTACATCTCAGGTAGATCAGGCACGCTGAACTTATCACAAGTGTATGACAGATCTACATCTTTAAAATGTTACTGCAGACCGACATGGAAAATAAAATGCAACAACAACATCATCATCATCATCAACAAAAAGAACGACAGAAACGACAATAGAAGTAAATTCCAACAGCAAGAACTTAATCACCTCTGCACACAATGTCATTATGGTGTATAGTTAATGACATGTACATTCCATAGGATCTTTTTATGTTTTTCTTCCATTGTACGTCCAAGTACAGTTTTTACCCTTTCCACTTAATCACAACGACTGTGACTGGCACCAAGGTAGTCTTTAAATGTACCGGGATAAAACGCACATTTTAAACGACACACACCGAGAACCATATAGCACCATGCGCGCAGGGAGGTAGCCATCTTCCCTAGCTTTGTTGCACACGAAATCAAGACAAAGGACATCGTCCCGTGCTGACGATTTGCCACTGGCACACGCCACACATTCAATAGTAGGTGTAGTTATATTATGTAACATCATCTTTAATGAGACTATCAATTATGAATTCACCATTAACATTAACAGAATGCAGTTTTATCCTATCGAGTGGCTTTTCGGAATTTGTTTCCGCCTTTTCAGATCTCGGGAGCGTCCGTAAGTGTGGACGACGCTAGTCTTCAGAGCGACACCACACGAAGTGACAGCGGGTCGCATTCACAGTCAAATACTGAAGTTATCACCATTACGCGGAAGCACCCCGGGCCGTTCTCCCCTTTCCACCTGTTGGCGATCAATAGCTGGTAAGCCGCGGCTAATGTGAATCGATTTGAAACCCAATCTTGTCATCGAAAAAGAGAAAGTGTGGAAGGAATTAGATGCATTAGTAGAGATCGTTCAGCAAGAAAAGGCATTACATCAAACCACCATGAGTGAATTTCACGCTAGAATAGAGGAATTTGTAAGTTTTCGTCATGACTTCTCTCAAAAACTTCCGTGGAAGTGAAACAAAGATAAACAAACGTGCTCATAACGCATCACAAATCGTACAGTCGCCGTACTGTTACTTGTTATAATCCTCCTCAAATACCAGCTGCTACGCCTATATTGTAGCATCTGTACCTCTTCCTGGCTGAATATAGTTGCAACCGGCCGTTTTCATGTATCAAATTATCATTATCATTAGTATCATTATCATTTTTATCATCATCATTATTATCGGTTAATGAAAGAGGAGTAATATAGATTTCAACCTTACTAGTAACCCAAATCGGCCTACGTAATCGGGGGCCAATGAGAGAGCGCAACAACACTCCACTTTACACGTTTTACATTGATTTTTGGAATTAGATTAAACATGGTAGGCCTATGTGGTCAGTGTCGTCCAGGAAACCATGCGAACATACTCAGGTTCTCATCTGTAAAAGTGTACTGTGATCCGGTTGAGACTGCATGTAGTTTAAATTCATAAATCAAATCATTCTTCCTTCATGGTGCGCCTGAAAACGTTTGGTTTACATTGTAACAGATCAAATCAACACAAAGACAAGTGCATAAGCAGTGACTACTTGTGGTCTTAAAGGCGTTACTTTCCATCAATCTTTACCTAGGTGGGTTTCGGGACAGGTGGAGGCTGTCACGTGACATCTGGCCATACATGCTGTCTATTGGTGTGACGTATTACATCACCCTTTGTCTGTTTCCCGGCATCGAGTCTGAGGTGGCCAACTGCAAGCTTCATGAATGGATGCCCATTATTCTCATGGCAATATTCAACTTTACGGATCTCTGCGGCAAGGTGCGTAAAAATCGCGCCTTCATCTCCACCATTTCAAGCGACAAAATCAGTAAAAGGGTTATCGGAATTAATGGTCTTTCTGAAGAGTGATGCATGTCGCGGAGGAGACCCAGTGGATGACAAAGTCCCTTAGATTTAAATGAATTTGTTCATGGTATATAAATCCCACACCAATAATTCTTGCATGAGTTGTCTAAGGCGAGAACATTTTTTGAGAAAAGTTCTACCAAATGTTACGTCATTATCTGAGTTACTATTGTAATGTCGTCACAACATCTAGCGTTTAAAACTTTCGCTTTTTATACATTGCGGATTTTTGGAAATTTATGCTATCATCAAATAAACTTAATTCGTGCTGGACAACATTAATACATTTTTCAACGTTTCCTTAGTTTGATGGTTTTGAAAATTATGACGATAATGTGCAAAGGAATGATATCTTCTATACTTAATTCTTGATTCTCCATGGAATCGTCAAAGAGGTCCTAATGTTTATCCTAGGGCTCTAGGACCTACCTCGTGGGAAATACTAAGGCTTCATAGAATAATGAAAAATATATATATCATTTTATTAAAACTGAATTTCATCAGTGTCTGGAATAAACTAATTGATTGAACATAATTTTATCAGTACATAATTATAAAGGCCTACACGTGACGTTTCCTACTAAGCCCAGGTGGAAAATATGTCATGAATAGGCCTGCAGAATGTAATGATCTGAAAATTCACTGCACCTCCCCCCCCCCCCCCCCCTCCTCCCCCTTTTCATTTGTTTTGCCGACAACCTGTACAGCTCATCGCAGCGGTGCCATACGACTGGCCACCCGGTCGTCTAGTACTGGCCAGCTGTGCCAGATTCATCATCGTCCCACTCGTTGTAATCTGTGTGGCACCACGAGCCCACCCTGCACTCGCCCATCCCTTCTGGCCCGTACTCTTCTCCGCCCTCCTCGGGATTTCCAACGGCTACTTCGGCAGCGTGCCCATGATCCTGGCACCGGGCAAAGTTCCGGAAGAGCACAAAGAATTAGCAGGTAATTTTAATCTGAAATTTAGCGTGTGCTGAGCAAAAAATGGCAAAGAAAATAAGCCAATTTATGATTCCTTGAACATTATTGAAAACAACATATCTCAGTTAGCTGTCATATATGATTTCGACAGTTTGCGCATGTTCACGACAACCCTATCAGGCATGGATAAGAGTGTGCCTTTCTCGCTACATGTATAGTGTTTTTTTTTTTCTGACTTTTGTATTTCTAGTGTGACAACGCATGCTCTTTAAATAGTTGGTAGTAAATGTATGCATGAGTCATGGTGCAAAAAGGGAAAGCTATCATCAGATCTTTTAGTACAAAATGCACAGGAATATGCTTGTCGCAAGTCAGGGGTCCGCGTTTCTTCCTGCAAATATCCTCGGAGAAAGAGCGGTACACTGTACGACCCCATACAATCATGTTCTAAAAGATTGTAATGAACCAAGTTCGTGACCCGTTAAAATGGTAAACGATCTGTAAACGTATCACCAAAGGTACTAAAAATGAAAATGCGCGTAGCGTCTACCAAAAGTTAAGTATAGCTTCTCGTCGTCGGCCCTGCATGGCGCAGTTGGAATCCGTCTAAGAGTCGATATCGAGGCGAAAATTCTGGTGAGCGAAGCGAGCCATTTCTCTGGACTCTACGGATTCCAACAGCACCATAGGGTCTTCGGCAAGAGGCTAATCAAGGGCTGACTCATTTTCATCTTCTTCTACAGGAAATGTCATGACCGTGTCCTACAACACTGGCCTGACGCTGGGTGCAATCACTGCATATCTTCTAAAGTTTATCATCGGTCCGTCCCAGCTGGGAAAATTATGCTACTTGTCCGGAAGTACTACCCCTCCATCACCAAGCGGGAACCTTGTGTCTATGACCTAATACTTGGTCCTCTATAGTACAGTAGGCCTATACAGTAGTAGCCTTTTGTCAAGGCCCTCTCGCTGTATGACGGTCATAATAGGCGAGCGAAGGAGCACCGGCTGAGCGCGACAGTGTCCAACTCAGCTTCGCTCACTTCGTTCGCCCCCATTCGCTCACCATCATATAACGAGAGAGCCTTGGCAAAAGGCTAATACAGTTGCGGCATGAATTTGGATACGGAAAACAAGTATAACATATTTCATCAAATGTCTTATCAGTTGTAATGAAGCCAATGTGGAATGTTGGGTCCAGGGGGGTGTTTCATCAACGTTTGTCAGCGCTGACAACTTGAATCACCATAGTAACAGTCAGTGACCAGAGCATCTCAGCCAATCAAAACCAAGGATTTTGCTGAAATTGTCAGCGCTGACAGTTGTCAGCGCTGACAAACGTTGATGAAACACCCCAGAAGTATTTTCGTCACGATGATTCTAATTTCACTGGACCTGTTTGTAAGAAGTGTTTTAAAAAGTTATAGATTATACGCAATGTCTTTATTTATTTTATTTATGCACAAATATCTTTCCCCTTATTAAGGGGACAGGCGATGTATTTATAGATACCACGTGTGTACCGGTATGTCAGAGAGTAAATGTATATGTGGACAAGTATTATAGCAAACTAAATCTACTGTACAGTCCGACCTCAGTTACCCACTCAACACTTTTCCGTGACTCTCTATTATCCGGACAAGGCGCTGGCTCACGATTCGCATTTTCATGCGTATCTGATTACCTGGTATACAAGGGGCCCTCATTATAAAAAGGACGGATGTCATGTAACAAAACCCTCAAGTAACGAAGGTGGTTTGGCACGTCCCAACTCTTTTATATTTCTTCGTCTTTGTACGCTGATATAGTGAGAAACTTGATATAACAAAGTAATTGTAAGGATGGTTTTAGGTCCACATTATAACAAGGTTCCCCTGTACTCTTTGAAAGTCGGGACATACATGTAATGGATGTCGATCACTCCGTTACAGTGCACATTTCTCAGATGGGAGATGGGGGAGGGGGTGAAACATCTAACCTTGGATGATCCAAGCTTTGATTATCTCTCTGTAAACTCAAAAGACATTGACACTAAAGGGCCTAGGTAACTGGAGGACACGACTCATCAGTCGCGGAGACTTGTGCTAATCGACTCCGGAGACGCGAAGTCGCGGCAACGTTGCCGAGACTCTCCGAGACGTCTTCTCGACTTCTCAGGTGTGGAGACCTCTCCGTAACGTTTCCACATCGTCTCTGATAAGTCTCCATGGGTCTCCGCAAGACTGCGGAGACGTCTCGGAGACGTCGCGGTCAAACATGTCTCCGCGGCGTGGCGCAATCAAGGAGACGTTGCGGAGACTTCGCAAAAAGTCTCCGCGACCAGCTAGAGAGTGAAAACATCTCTCCGTCTCCCTGGAGACCCGGTCGGTCTCCAGGAGACGTCGCGGAGACGTCTCCGCGACTAGCGAGACCCGAGTCGCCACCAGATCTTCTAAACAATGAGATACAGTACCCGCTTACGTGTTTGTGTCTTCGGAGTCATTTATGTGCAATCATGGAACTTAACATGCACAACTAATATCATATCGATAATCACTGGATAGTGAATTGACAATGGCTTCTGTATACACCAGCACAGCATATCTCGCTTATCCGGCCATACTGCTTATAACCTACATAGGGCGGTGAGTTGGCTCAGTCGGTAGCGCGTCTGCCTCACGATCACGCGGCCCGGGTTCGAACCCGAGTCTGGACTGAGCAATGTTGTGTGTAAACATACCGTCCCCTCTAGCAAGAGGCAAAGCACTCTGTCCCTCGGATAGGACATAAAATGGAGGTCCCGTGTATGAGAGAGTCACAGCTCATGCACGTAAAAGATCCCGCTTCATTCATTCATCGCAAAGACCAGAGTGTCTAACCCGGTGAAGTGGTCCCACCCCACATCCAACTGGACCCCATGGAAGACCAGCTTAGTGTAGCTGAATATGGGCTATCCAACCATCTTCACAGATGGAAAATGAACAACAACCTTATCCAGCCATACCGCTTATTCGGATGGCCGCCGGTCCCGACAATTAGGCTGGATAACTGAGGTTTGACTGTACAGTATAAATGAAAATTCTGTTTTCCTCTGTGCTATGCCAAAGAGATCAAGCGAGTAAGAACGGTTGTAAGAATATCAAGATACAGTAAGAATTCATCTCATGAACGCAAACATAAAAAGACTTGCAAATGTAAGCTACTTTGTGTTATTAGAGCTCTGGTGCTGAAAACAAGGAAAGTAAAATAAAGCAAGTTCAGTCAAAAACGTAATGCCGTCTTAGATAAGTGGGCTGATGTACGGAACATAAGAAAATATCAAGTGGATCAATAGACGCACTGCTGGAATGATCGAAGTCACTCGTATGGGAATATTTAAATGTGGAAATTGTGTTCATGCAAGAGTCTCTATTTTAATGAAGATGTCACATCTTGAACTCAAAGTATTCTGACTGCAAAGTAAGTGACTTATAAAGGCTGACCTTGAATAAAAAGAAACATACTCTTAAATATTAATGCCTTTTCTCATGATATCGTATAACTCTATTAGACATAGGGACGTTGTTGGTTCTTTTACTGTTTAAACGTCCTACTCCTCCTGTAAGTGGTAGCATTCGTTTGATGCCAAACCAGGGATAGTATGAATATTCTCGCTTCTTGAGACACAGTGATGTAGACGGATATCAGATTAATTGATCAGTGTAAAAAATTGTTTGAACTATGAATGATGGCACATGTCACAATCTCTCGCCACGGTATGTCTCCTGTTTCAGTTTATCCCAAGGAGGTTGTCCAACATGGGACTACTTTTGGTAGAATGTTTCGAATCACAATATCCTTTGCACCGTTAAGTTATTGTCTGTAAGCTGCGATCAACGCCATAAATTAATTTCCATGAAATATTGATTAACAACCTACTTCACTTTGCCATAAACCACACAAGATTACCTCTTCTCTTTCTCTCGTTCTCTCTCTCTCTCCTCAAAACTTCAGCATTCCTCTTCTAAACTTTTTGCTTGTTCTGACCATTGGGTGAACCAAGTGTTCTTTCTTGGGTATGTATGTGGCTCTAAAAAGGGGCCCTACCCCTTTTCATAGCCACCAGAGTGGGTAGGCTCTTACATACCCAAGAAAGAATACCTGGTGCACCGTTAAGCCTTCTACCACCAAACGTTCTACCGCCACAGAAGCCTTCAAAGATTTCATTGTTCTGACCACTTGTTCAGATACGTCTGCTCTTTCCTCACACCTTGTTGAAAATATTGTGGTATGTAAACACATACTGAAGTACTAACACCTAAAGTGGGCATGTCTCTGGAAAGGTACATGTCTGAGGTGGCATGCACTCTACACAAAGTTGCAAGCAGCTTGCAGCAGACTTTAATAGATTCGATAGACAACATAGGCTAGGAAGTAGATGACCTTTGCTGTGGTGGAAAGCAAACTGCCTTGACCAGTGCACCCAGTGAAACAGTAAAAATCAGAAATTCTACTGTGTATTGCTGTTTCGTACTGGCATGAGCTAAGCAACCTGAAAGTGTTGGTGCATTCCATCCCTCTTTTCGCGCATGAGAAATGGATTTCAAAGGTGAAGGACTAAACAATATTTTATCATCAATGACACACTTCCACAGGAAGATGACAATGATGTGTCTTTCGTCCCCACCAAAGTACTCACAGGGTGGCAGAATATTCTGTACCTACAGTCATGTATTCTTTGCATTCAAAGGAAGGAGAAAGTGATGCTGACATACAGTTCAAGTTTCCACATTCCTCTTCTGATCATCTCGACCCTTTGGACCACTTGACAACCCCCCCCCCCCCCCCCCCCTCCTCCAGCTACCATCTCCCTGTCCCTCTTCTGTAATACAGACTTTGTGTTCACCTTCTGGAATACTTAATCCAACTTGGGTGCAACTCTATGAATATAAATCAACCCCAAGATGACACCGACCATTAGTATGTACAGATACAGTGTCAGCAAATTGATACCAATTTAAATGAGCACAACAACAAGAAAGATAAACAGCTGATAAACATTTGCTTATGTCATAGCAATTTGTTTATTTTCCATGTGTAACTTATTCACATTACGGTCTGTGACTAAGAGGTGAAATCACCTCCCCGGGTTATTGTGCAATAAATGATGTATATACTTTCAAAAAAATCACAATAGCTAACTCAGAGTAATACAATGTAATAAATGCTCATATTTGTAAATTGGTGAAGATATGAGTAAAGATTGGAAAGTCACATCACTCCCTAGTTTGTGTCTGATTTGTCACTTGTGAATTTCATGTGTGCATGCTAACTGACTATGCAAATTGTGAGCTGTGTCAGAAATACTGTATGTTGGGTCTCACAATCAGTCAGTACATGCTTTTTCTGCTACAATTCTAGAGGGCAATATTATTTCACAAAAAATGACAAACTTGTGAAATGACTTGAAAAGGACAATTGAACAGGTAATTATTGAATGATACACTTACAAGCAATGAGTTCAGTTCAAAGCAGCCATAAGCTATTGTATGGCAGCTTATGTTCCACAGAGAGCATCTGTTATTTACTTTGCTTGTTTTGCAGACTTCTACATATATACTTACAAGTGAACCCATTCCACTCAAGTTCTATGTTTCACTCTTTTGCAGGAAGGTGGAGACAAAGTGAGATGATAACAAATCTTTCACCTTTTCATTTGTTTTTGCATAATAAGTGTTCATTTCACAATAGGGGATAAGTCCTAAGTCTTTCATTGGGTAAAAATTTAATAGTGACATCAGCAAAACATACACATTGCAGTCATGTCTATTTTTTCATTTGTTTTTGTTTATAATCAAATGCAATTTTGACAAATTTTAAAATTACAAACTCTAATGTGCATCTCTTGAAAGAAACAACAGGTGAAATACATAAAACAGAAACTAAAACAATGTACAGTGTATTTTTTTATTCTCCTTCCCTATTTAATCCCTTTTTGGAGGTTGGGAGAACATTCACATCAAGACTGCAGCAACATATATGGATCTACATATGAATAAATAGTATTGCCACTGATTGACAAAATAACTACAAATAAATTGTAGTTGACATAAGTAATGCTCGCCTCCTGTGAGATAAGCCTTCATCAGCTGCAGAAGAAATAATCACTTCCCTCCTTAAGATTTAATGATGACAAGTTTTCCTCAAAGCTACCACCTGTCAGATCCTGTAAACAAACAAACAAACAAATAAATAAATAAATTAATTAATAAATAAATGAATAAATAATAAATATATAAATAAATTAATAAAATGCATGATCTGTGGAAACAAAACAAAAAAGGTTATCTTCTGCACTAAGCCATTAGAGTAATTCAAATTCAAGTACTAGTAACCTGTTCTATAGAATTCACACCACACAGGAAAATTAAGTGAACTCTTCTCACAATGTCACTGAAGGCGATTTAATTCTGTATACCTTATACTGTGCTTTTGTTTGCCTATCAAATCACAGAAAGGCAACAAAAGATGTACACTGACATATGTATATTACTATGGTCAAGGCTTTATTGTGGAGCGTAATGTAGTAAATGAATAGGGGTTGTCAGGTTGAAGTTGTTTGTTTCGAGAAAGAGAGGCGAGCAATACGCTAAGGAGAGATGGAGAAAAAGAATGGAGACACAGAGCAATGTTACAGCAAGGTGGTCCACAAAGGGTTTCAGCATGTTGCTGCAACATGCTCAAATTCTTATGCAACATGCTCAAATTCCAGCAACATGTTGTGCAACATCCTCAAGAATTTGCAACAAGCTCAAAATAAAATGTATTCACACATGAAAAACGTGAAAAACAGAAGAAACCTGGTACAGAGATATTTGTGTGAAAAATATGAGGGAGAACATTGAATGTAAGCAGGAAAAAGAGAGATAAGCTGCAAAATATTGTGTACTATGTGCTCGCGATGTGCGCTCTGCGCACATACAATTTCTGCAATATTCTCAGATTCTGAGCTTGCAACATGCTCAAATTTCAAGTTGTGAACCATTCTGATACAGGACAGTGAGATGACTCTGACTTCTTTCAGATAGATTCACATCAACCAAGTGAAATCTCTCCATGGTAACAAGATGATCTCTGTATCACTCTATACCCTGTGGATGTATACTGACCTGTTTGACACAGATGATGAAGGGCGGTGTCGCTTTTGTGAAGTGAACTATTGGAATCCTTGGCTTGGGTATTTGCTTTTCAGAAAAAGTGACAGTGAAAAAAAATTATGCATTCAATCATCCCTCTATTTACTGTTGTGGAGTGTGCTAATATGGAAAGGCATAGATGCAATCATACATGCAGAGATCTACATAAAACATATTTTACAACTTTTATCTTATTCTATTCATGATGAATGTGAAATACTTATAAAACACAATGAACTTGAAGGAAATATGCATAATCATAACTTGTACAATCCTGTTTCGCATACCTCACTTTCTTCATAGATATAGACACCTTTCTGAATCTTCTTCTCATCCACATCGCAAAAAGACTTTACCTGCAAGAAGGACGATGCAGAAATGATGAGAAGACAGGCACATAGACATGAGATGTTGGATTATTATTTAGCAAATACTGAGATTAATTATCTACTTGATATCTCTGACATCTCACAAACACTGCTCAAGATCATTGAGTAATCTGCACACTAGTTCATGAAAACACACACACACACACACACAGTCACACATATACATATCTGTTACATACTGAGTTAGTCCATTAGGGTAGATATAAACTCACAAAAATTAACACAGCATTACACCGTACAAAACCGCAAATATTATCTTTGAGGATGTCCTGGATATTCAAAACTGGGGTTCACTAAAACAACATTCATGATAAAAGAAATAAATAAATGGAACAGAGAGATGGAAATAGATGAAGACAGATGGAAAAGAGATAGAGGGAGAAAGATATATAGAAATATTCTACAGAATGCATAAAGAGACAGAGCATAGTAAAGTCTAACCTTTGCCCTATTCTCCGGTCTGAGGGACCGATAAAACCGTCTCCCTTGCTTCCCTGCATTCCAGATGGTGAACTGACTCCAGCCACTGAGAACGGTCTCTTCCAGTGATGACACCTGAATAGCCCAGATGGTGTCTCTAAAACAAAACAGAAAAAAGAAATAAAACTTAATCATCTAACCATTAAAATCTATATCATCTATCAATAAATCAATCTAAATCTAATCATCTAAATGGGTAAGGAAAGATTGAAAAATCTTTAAATCATATATTATTGATTTACTGTGCTACCCTGACTCACGAAAACAAATGCTCATATTCCAAAACTATGTACAAGCTCAAATTAAACTAGTAAAACAAACTGAAAGAAAACATTTATATCAAGGACATGTACACCCTGTAACAAGATGAGACTTAATGCTCATCTTCTGTATAGCACATGAATCTGATTTCTTGTATCAAAGTACTTTCAAGACTTAAATTTTCAAGTCTCTTGAACTCAGTGTGAATTTCATAAAATGCAGTAATGTTTATTTGTAACTGCATTTAGGTCATACATGGTGTATTTGGCAAATGACATTCATAGTAATTACAGATGACCTTTGACCCTAACCTGTGGACTGAATGGGTGGCAGCGGTGGGATGGTATCTGTAAGTCATCAGACAGGTGTCCACTCGGAAGAGCTCTCCTCCTCCCCGTAGGTGAGCCATGAAGAATATCAAGTCTTCTGGGACACCCTGCGCAGGGGAGTACCATTGGTAGGCACATTATATTTATCAAAGGTGAGCAAAGATAGTGAGCGAGGGAAGGAGCAATGGAAAAACTGAGAAGGGAAAATGAAGGAAGAAATAATGAAAGGAACAGAGATGGAGATTACGATGAATCAAATAACGAAAGAAAGAGCTTTTCACATAACAATGATGAGAATGCTCTATCTCTCTATTTTCATATCCACCACAAACAAGCAAAGATTATGCTCCACATTGCAAGCTATAGATAATTCTTTTCTAACATATGTTACACATATATATATGAGCAAAACAACAACAAAGATTGTGTATACATATGGAATCAAATATATTTTACTTCTTACACAAACTATACAGAAGTTGTAGCTAGCTTAATATGAATATGCATAAAACCAAATGTTATTTTGGTGTTCTGATTCAAATCTTACACAATGGAGATACATTAGCATCCAAGTGCCCCCAAAATGCAACACTAATCTTAAATCGCACTTAACGTAAGTAGCCCTACTCAGGACAAAAGACATTCATACCTTCTAAAATTCATAGACAGGTGAGACTACACAGCCCAGAATATCCCTTTCAAACAGGCGTATTACTTACTTTTCCACCTTCATCAAACTTTCCAACTTTCACATAAACTTGTCTTGAACAGAACCAAGTTGGCATGGCTACAGCTGGACCATGTGATGTGTATATCTGAAACAAAACACAAGTGAAAAACAAAACTAAACAAATGCATCAACCAAATGGAACAGGATCAATAAAATCATGTTCATCAGAAAAAAACACACAAATTAAAAAAAAATGTTTCTTGTCATTGAATGCTGTATGCCAATCTATTCACACTTACACAACCATAAACTAGTCAAGTTCAAGCACAAATCTACACCTTCTTCATCCAAATTCCTTTGCAATCCCAAGTGCATTTCACCCTGCTTTAGCCTTCCATCACAACTCCACAGTGACACCAAATTTTTATTTTCTTTCACTATGTGTTTCTTTCTTTACTCTGGAACAAACTTTTTTAATCCACATCTGTCAATCATTAATCTTCTTGTAAGTTCTATTTGTTTGATGATAATTTTCTGTAATATACAACTACAATCATGCACTTAATTTCTTCATTCCATTTAAAGATTTGGGGTAGTCGGGAAATGTTTCAGATTGCTGAAACATAAGCATGTATAATTCATTATCAAACTTCATTATCATCATCAATACCACCACCAACACAGCCATCATCTTCATCAGCATCAGCATCAACAACAACAACAACAGCATCATCACACCATCGCTAAAGAATCTACAATGAGGATGTCTACTATCAATCAGAGACCCTTGATGCCAGCCACAGCCAAGCTAAGGACTCCACTTTGTTTACCCTTACTTACCTGTGTGTAGAGTTGTTCAGGTTGCAGTCTGTTACACCAGTCAGTGAAGCGCGGTGTGGATCCCTCTGGCAATCTGCGGAACTGACAACCTACAATCTTCCAGGAAGAAAGAATATATACCGATATTCACTTTTAGTATAGACAGATGATTAGAGATTTGTAAATGAATGAAAGAACACCTCATATCCCCCAAAATATATGATCAATTATCTAAACAAAATCATCTGTGACTACCACTGAAAAAAATAGCTTGTTGTCAGCCTTGATATTTGGAGTCTTTCAGTTTATTTCAGTAAAGAAATACTTGATGATGACAATAAGCACATACACATAACAAAATGTTGAGTCTAAACGTAACATTTGAGGTGTCAAAGGCAGAATGGGGGTAGTTATTAGCACTTGATAGCATGGGAGCACTTGTGCATATATTTGAGCTGCAGAATGGAGAAATCTGTGTTGTAACAGATAGGCATGCTTTACATTAGGCAGGGCTCGACACTAACGGTGGCCCGGTGGCCCAGGGCCACCAAAAATGAAAGTCGGGCCACCAAATTTCCAAAAAGGGCAAATTTGGTGGCCCGCCTTGGGCCACCAAAATTTTTTGAAAAGTATGTCAATAAATTCGTAACTTTTTGCGCCGGAAATTAGCAGTTAAATTTGTTCAACGGATGGATGAAAAGGACTGAATGAGTGCCTGAGAGTGAGTGTTGCAAGTTTGTTGAAGTTTATTTATGAGTAGATATGTCCAACTTCTAATTCTTACTATCATAAATCTTAAATATTTGACTCATTAAAAAAAAGGACTTTTAATGGTTTTTTTTTTTTCGGGACACCAAATTTTTCTCTCGGGCCACCAAAAATGTAAAATTTAGGATTTTGGTGGCCCCATCGGGCCACCAAACAAAAAAGTTAGTGTCGAGCCATACATTAGGTAATATTATCAGTACACTCCTCTAGACAGATTCTACATAGAAACTTTAGTAAAAGATACCTACGGTGTTTGGTCTAGACACTGCTGCAGCGTACTGCATCTCAACTCGTCTGCTGTCCATCACATCATCCTGTCTTGGAGGAAAGAGAAACATGAATTTTAATCCTTCCAAAAGAGATGCCTTAGACAAGTGCAAATCAAGAACTTCAACATAGCAAACTAATTACATGTATAACAGGGTATGTGAATTTCAATTATCTCAGCAATCTATTCCTGCTGTGCATACGTATGCATTAAATCTACTTCAAAATCAATCCTTTCATCTAACCAGCTGCTTTAAATCAACACAGATGTTTAACATTCCAGTGTCAGTTCTTCTATTTCACCTATTTCCAGTGCATTACATTATCTTCCAAACCTTCACGTAAGAGCATGCACAGCACATTTGATATCAAGATATTTGTATTCAAACCTGAGAGAATCAAGGATGATATTGACTCCCCTAAACTCCAAATTATAGTAACATGTACTCATTCAGTCATGAAATGGACAAGTGAATCTTGCTTCATGAAATTGTCACTATGATAGCTGAAAATGAAAGAAATAAACCATATTCTCTCACACACCCTATACTGTCGGAAAGAATGGGAATGAGAGAAAAGAAGTATACTTATTATGCCTGTAATTGTTGCAATTTACATGCCCTGTGAGTGTGCAACACATTGTGTGAGAATTTTGATGTGTTCCCTTCTGCACTAAATATTTGCAATTCCTTTTCTTGGCATTTCTGTTGGGCTTATACTGATTCATCAGAGCTACGTTCATAGCAATTAGGCAATCAACCTCACATCTGCAGTCCTGTATTTATCAGGATAAAAATGAAAAATGAAAAAAAAAAAATGTTCTGTCAGGAATCACTAGGTTTACTTACAGCATCCAAGAAGCACAGGAATTGCCCACTGCTGGCTGCTATTGCTCTGTTACGAGCTGCCCCAACTGTCAAAAAGATGAAGATATGCCTTAAAATTTTAAGTCAGTTCGAAACCTGACCTTTGACATGATATTATGTAATGAATATGACATGCATCACATGTACAAAATTGTTAATATGCAACACAAAGACAAATAACCCTCATGCAAGAAAGGGAAATTACATTGCACATGAGGACAGTGCTATATTTGCACACATCTCATCTCTACCAATCTGTCATTGTTTAGAATGGTCGCATATATTAAATTGACAGAAGTATATCAATGATTGGTGGGAGTCATAAATAGTTCTTGTTACTACAAATTTCACTTAACCTGTCTCCTTTCAGGAATAAAGGTGAATATAATGTCACTACCTTGTGCATCTAATTTACAGAGAACAAATTTACAAACTTCTTTAATTCATCATACCAGATTCTATAAATATCAAGAAAAATTTTGCAAACTTCTTCAATGCCAAAAATGGAAAAAAAGTCATCCTGCATTTCTACATGTGAAAATGCAACAGCACACCAAGACTGATTCATATGACATGGATCATGGATGTATTGTATTCCTCTTTCTATCATAATCACTCTAGTCTTTAAAACACAAATGAAAATCAAACAAACACTTTACTGTATTACAATCTGTAGACCTACTTGTTCTATCTCTCATTCACACTAAGTCAGAGTGAAGCTGTGCCTTATGCTTAACACACATGGAAGTTATCTCATTCCAAATGTTTCGCTTTTGCAGACAGTGAAATACAAGGTAGTGAGGTTCACAAGGGGGAAGGAGAGCAAGAGAGCAAAGTTTGTCATCTCTTACCTCCAGCTGGTATCCCTGTGTGTCCATTGATCACCATATCAATACCGACTTCAGTCATCTTTTGTTTGTATGTCTCAAGAACAGCCCGAGATTGGTCCTGTTGGGGGGGGGGGGGGGGGTAAAAAAAAAGTCAGTATAAGTTTTCAGACAGCCTGGTAGCATCTCAACATTCTCTCTCTAAAAAGAAAAAAAAAAGAAAAAAGAAAAATAAAATCTGCATCTGTTATGTACTGTTGACAGTTCCTTCACAAAATACTAATTGTTGTCACAGGACATTTTATTAATTAAAAAATTGACAGGAATGGTGATGGTAACAGTCAAATAAAGACTGTATAGTTACGTAGTTATGATACCTTGGATACCACAACTTACACAAAAAAACAGAAAGAGAAGAAGCAATGATAATATTCACACAACAGCATCAAGTACTCACTGTACTGGCATCGTCATAAGCAGACAGCTGCATGGACCCTGAGAACTTCTGGGCAAGGACAGATTTAAGACACTCATCAAGCCACAGCTCCGCATTATGAACTGGGATAATAATAGACTGTGTTATGAGAATTGACAGAGAAAACAAAAAGAACAGGAGGGTAAGTTTGGCTTGTAAATATTCCTTAAAGGACAAGTTCACCTTCATAAACATAAGGATTGAGAGAATGTAGCAATATTAGTAGAACACATCATTGAAAGTTTGAGGAAAATCAGGCAATCCGTTCAAAAGTTATGAATTTTTGAAGTTTTTGTGCAGTACCCGCTGGATGAGAAGACTACTGCAGTGTATGAATAACTTAGATGTCACATGCGTACAACAATATAAGGAAAATATAAAGAGAATTTCACAAAATTCCATCTTTTGAAAAAAGTACACATTCCCCTGACTCGTTACCGATAAATGTTATGGGTAATATTATTCCCCCTGCCTTTAGAAAGAGGCAAGTCAATTGCTCTTTTATTATGCGAAAAAAGTGAAAATATGTTGAATTTTCTTTTGTATTTTCTTTATACTGTTGTACGCATATGACTCACAAGCTGCAGTAGTCTCCTCATCCAGCGGTTCCAACACAAAAATTTTAAAAATTCATAACTTTTGCATCGATTGTCCAATTTTCCTCAAACTTTCACTGATGTGTTCTACTAATATTGTTGCATTTTCTCAACCCTTATGTTTATGAAGGTGAACTTGTCCTTTAAGATCACGCTGCCACCAGGAATTAAAGTCTAAAAGTAATTTTAACCATTTTAGTCCAGGTTTTTGGTTTAAATTAGACCTGCCAACCCCCAACACTAGTTTCATCTATGGTCAATTATGGTCTAATGGATGATGCCTCTTGTCAATATAAGGACTTGACAAATGGTTGCAAATATGGCAGACAGCTCATGACAGAATTGCATATTCTTTCTCTCTCTCTCTCTATCTCTTCTAAATCCAGTTACCTCTTAATAGCTGACCATTATACTGCAGATTGAGTAGATAAATTAGATAAAGACGAAGAAGAAGAGGAGGAAGAAGAAGCCTCATTTATCTAGCGTTAGCATTTGAGACTGAGTAAATTATTCTTATTCTCAATGGCATTCAACTCTTTCTCATATTTAACAAACGATACATTGATTTAAATTACTAACTTTTTAACAACACGATACTTTGTTTTGCTGACTTGTGCAGCCTGTCCTATCATTCATCTGCTATATAAGCCTACTGCAATTAAATTACCAATGCAAGCATAACAACGTGTTTAACTTGTCTGATGCAAGTGTGGAGGTGACTTCACTTGACTTAGTGTTAGTCCGGTTTTTTATACAATATGATATCAGTCCGGGAAACCCGCTCATGAGGACCGCCCCCGCGTACGAGGATGGTCCCTCCTCATGAGGACCTCCCCCCTCCTCATGAGGCCCCCCGGGGAACGCCTCATGAGGCCCCCCCTTCACTTCTTATTCATCTCACATCTGACGTATAAATTGTCGCAACTTTGCACGGTGATTTTTTGTTACACACACATGTCCACTATCCATGATGAAAAGAAGAAAAAATCCTGTCTGTTTTTTTTTTTATAAATCGAGTTTTAATCACCCGATGCAGAGCGCCCATCAAAACACGGGCGCCAGCGCGTTCGCACAATGCAAGACTGCCGCACCTAGCGGCCTGATCCGACTAAATATTTTCGATGCTTTTTTCTGCGGCTCTCACCTCTCCGCGCACGAATCAGCCTCGTGAAGCTGAAGTCTGACATCTTTTTACACAAATTCGTAACGAGAAAAATTAAATCAGTACTAACCTGATCTTGTCCATATATTCCAAATTACTATTCCACACTGATAGAGTAGGTGGGTAGATGACATACTCCAGTTTGTTAGCAAAATAATCACTTTGTAGGTATGACGAGTTCACTTTCTTCGTCAATTCCGCCCACGATTCCGCCGTTTGGGCGCTTTTTCTGGAATCATCCCGCGACGCGACGTACGTCGCATACATCACGCATCCAGCACATACTAAGTACCAGACTGGTATGTGCTGGATGCGTGATGTGATGCGACGTACGTCGCGTCGCGGGATGATTCCAGAGAAAGCGCCCAAACGGTAAGCGGGCGGCGGAATCGTGGGCGGAATTGACGAAGAAAGTGAACTCGTCATACCTACAAAGTGATTATTTTGCTAACAAACTGGAGTATGTCATCTACCCACCTACTCTATCAGTGTGGAATAGTAATTTGGAATATATGGACAAGATCAGGTTAGTACTGATTTAATTTTTCTCGTTACGAATTTGTGTAAAAAGATGTCAGACTTCAGCTTCACGAGGCTAATTCGTGCGCGGAGAGGTGAGAGCCGCAGAAAAAAGCATCGAAAATATTTAGTCGGATCAGGCCGCTAGGTGCGGCAGTCTTGCATTGTGCGAACGCGCTGGCGCCCGTGTTTTGATGGGCGCTCTGCATCGGGTGATTTAAACTCGATTAAAAAAAAAATAAAAACAGACAGGATTTTTTCTTCTTTTCATCATGGATAGTGGACATGTGTGTGTAACAAAAAATCACCGTGCAAAGTTGCGACAATTTATACGTCAGATGTGAGATGAATAAGAAGTGAAGGGGGGGCCTCATGAGGAGGGGGGAGGTCCTCATGAGGAGGGACCATCCTCGTACGCGGGGGCGGTCCTCATGAGCGGGTTTCCCGGACTGATATGTTACCACGTGTTGTTGTACTGCTGTCTACTACTTAGGGTCTAGACTTATAGATCATACTGCTTCATGCATGCAATGCACGTTTGCTGGTGGTGCATGGACATGGTTAACCGCACCAGCGACCCCAACAAAGTTACAGTGCCGATGCCCTGCCCCGCGCCGGGGTTAGGACATGGAATGGCCATGGTGTAGTGTTCCGGTACTCAGCGAACATTACACAGATTTTAAGATATGGGACAACGCATTTCCATACTCTGCTTGGCACCTACGATACTCCCGTATGCCGTAAGTAGTAGTTAAAACGTTGGATGAATATGTTATATAGCGTCTTACATGAAAAAATTAAGCACAGTGAGTGAGACATCGAACTTAAAATATATGGTGATACTCACGACATCGGCATCAGTGCGTGGAGATAGCATTATCCAGCATAGTATCGAAACGCGCGTGGATTCGTTCGCTCTTGACTGCTACTCGTACTCAGTGTGTCAGGTGACACCTTCAAGCAACGCTAGCAACTGTCAGGTGACACCTACCATGCACGTGACACATCCCAGACCCTGAGCAGGGTACTGCGCTAACGCGTCGTCGTCTCCGAGTTTGACTTTTGCTCTTGCTGCAAGTATCGAACACCGACTACTGAACTCGAAAAACACCTGAACTCTGATAAGAAGGTATTTGATCAGGATCAAGCAAGCTCACACAGTGCCTCCCGTCGTGGCTGTGCCGTGAGAAGACCCATGCCGATCAACTACTAAGTACCGTACTACGTTACGTTTACTGATGCACTGCGACCAGCCCGACGAACGCGAAGCGAAGCGTTCTACTGTGTGAAGCCCACTGAAGGAGCGCCCCGGGGGCTCGGGGTTAACCAGCTACCAGCCAGCTACCAGGTACGGGTACGTAAATGCCCCACCATTCGAGCGAGTCTTACTCTTACCTGTCTGATGAACTCAGGCTGAATGAGTGAAGCTCACTGAAGCTGAACATAACATCAACAACAATGACAAAAAGTCAAAGTCAAGAGTAAACAGTCTGCCAGGTCACATGTGCATATGTGATTGTTGGAAAGAAGCAAGAGCCATGAAATTCAAATCGAGATTCTTTTGGTGCAAAGAGAGCTACTGTTGCAGGGGCGGATCCAGGAATTCCGTAAAGGCAGGCGCCTATACAAAATTAAAGGGGGCGCACGCACCCCCTCATAATTTTCTTTTTTTTTCTTTTGTTTTAACAAGAAATAAAGAGGGGGCGCGCACCCGGTGCGCCCCCCTCTGGATCCGCCACTGCTGCTGTGTATTTTGCGACTGCTTGTTGTCTAGCCTGACCAGACACCGTACAGCGACTGGGATGTGTATAGTTATTTTGCTTGTTGTCATGGTTATTGAAGTGACCTGACTGATGTCAGCTTTGCTATATCACAATATGACATCTATTCATCTTTGAATAAATCACAAGAGGATGGTAAGTTGAACTTCTCGTAGGATCCTGTAAAGTACTAGACTAAAATCTTGTACCAGGTAATTGATTTGTAAGTGTACTCTGTCTAAATATTTGATAAGATATGTTCTGATGGCAATACAATGATCTCTAATACTAAGCAGTTTATTAAAAACTAAATTATAATACAATTATGATTCTTTTTCAAATCATTTAAAGTAAACATGTAAATTATTGATTAAAAAAAAAAGATGATATACAGCCCTAGAGATCATAGCACATACAAAGATGATTACAGCATTTTGGGCCAGATATGACACAATATGCTAGCTGTAGTGATGATGACACTGAAAACTTCTTATTTCGATCCTACAGTTCTGACAGCTGAAGTTCTGTTCTGCTCGTGACACAGATCAAGACTCGTCATGTCTTCTCTTGGCAGGCTTGGGATTTGCCTCCTTAACATTTCTGAGGCCAGAAATTATGAAGTGATTGAAAGGGTTGCAAAGGCAGCTACAACAAGGGCTTCTGGTACTACTACGGGTAAGTCATTTTGTGTGCATTTCTGACTATTTTGCTTTCTCTTTTCTTCTTCCACGTTCCAGCTATTTTAGATATCACAGAATCAAACATCAGTTGACCAGGAACATATTGTACGTACACTAGATAATTCATACAACAGTCTGAGCGCCATCAACAAATCAAATCTCTGATGATTTTAGTTAAATGATATCCTGCCATTGGTTTTGGATGTTCTCAATCATTAAAATTAGGATTACATTAAATAGTTCCAGACAGAACCATGCTTCATCATTCTGTTATTGTTAAGGTTGGTTGTGGGAATGGCAATGATGTGTGAGAAATTTGAGCTTGAGTTTACAGTCTAAAATTGATTTAGTAAACACGCACAAAAATGTTTTGGTCAAATTTGTTAAAACTTTTCTAATTAATGATACTTGTAGACACAAACACCCCCTCCCCACACACACACACACTAAACCAAGTGCTATAATATCTCAGCCATGTTCATATCTTGTATTGTTCAATTTGATTCATTCATCATTTCTGATTTCATATTGGATTATTTGAGGATCTGTTCTGGATAATGTTCTTTCTTCTGCATTCTTTAAATTATTATATCCACGTTCTAATTCGTGTACGCATTTTCCACTTCATCCACAGGTGAAGGTCCTCAGCATCTCTCATCTGTCCTAAATATCTTTCAGGACATTGACTACAACCGGTCAGTGCTCACCATAGCTGCACCAATCTCCCATCTCAAATCAGCTGTGTGTGGTGCATGTAGAGAGGCATACAGGTGTGTTGCATTTGTTTAAATATGTCACTGTTTTGACTCATAAGTGGCTTAGAGTCAGTCATCTGCTTTTGTTTCTTGTTCTTTTTTTTTTTTTTTTTTTGGGGGGGGGGGTTGCTCTAGTTGACATACCTATGCATACTAGGCATGGAAATGAGGTGACTTCAGATATTAAAGGTACAGCTTATCATGTCTGAATTGCCACATTAACAGCTCTTCAGTAAGCCAATCAAACTCATTTGCTGATTCTGAAATGATTCAAGGTTCAATTTGATATTACAGAAAGATATTAAAGTCACAAGTAGTAATTGTTTCGAACATAGCTCCATGGATATTTTCCTTTTTTGTGTGATATTATTTTGCTCTTAAAAGAATGCATAATGTGAACTAGCTCGCAAAAATAGATGTTTAGGAATAAATGGAATAAAATTTAATGTGATCAATGCATCATTGAGGTGTACCTTTGTTGGAAGAAAATATTTCAATCCATTATGAACTATATGTGATGCCATCATTAACAGGGCCCTTTTTATATTTGCATACATATCACTATGTGGACAGTGTTGTCCCTTTACTAGTTCAATATTTAAAGCCTTATACATTCCTCCTTTATGCACTTGCTGAACAAAAACAAACGAACAAACAAACAAACAAACAAACTAACAAACAAACAAACAAACAAAAACAAAACAGAAATCTCCCAACACCTTGTTTGATTTCTGCAAATTTCAGTACCGACCACATTATGTTGTACTCGGCCAAAACTTCAGACACAACATGCTGGTAACTGTGTAATGAATAGTTGTATACTGTACTCACACAATCTCCTTTTATAAGACTGTCACTGAAACTAACTATGGTTGATATCTGAGAAGGAAAACAAAATGCTGCAGTAATATTTTCATGTAGTTGAGAAAACTGTCTTACTATACAAATGTATATTGAATTGTCTGCAGGTTGATAGATCTTTCTTCACAAGAGGGTGTTCATCCTAGACTAGGCTCTGTGGATCTCATTCCAGTCTATCCCTTGTCAGCCACAGTGTCTCTGCAAGAATGTGGAACCATTGCAAGATGTGAGTAGAGTTCTTGCACACACACACACACACACACACACACACACACACACTGTACTTCTGTCACATTAGCTATCAAATGCTTAGAGGGATGCAAGTAGTGTGTTCATTGCTTGTATTAAATTTTTGACATTATAATTGGTATCATTGGTGTCCTCTGGAGAAACAATTGATACAGAGTAAAATATAAAAGCACAAGAAACAATGTGTTTTCACATACGTATCTCTTCTGCTGGATGCAAAAATGCTCTGCGATGTCATCTCTGGGTCAGGATTGGAGTTGTAATATGGGCAAACTTCTAGGCAGTGAGAGTACAAATTCAGAGAGTGCACAGGGTTTCAGAATAGATACATCCTCAAACTTTATTTACATTTTTTTAATGTTTTAACTTTGTTTACCATATCCAATATAATGGAGAATTGATATGATGTGATTATTTCTTAATGTTTTCATTCCTGCATTTTTCCCAATTCATAGTTTGTTAATCCTAAGTTTAGGTTTGTCTTGAGAGGTACTATTAATGAGTTCATTTCATTGTGTATAACAGTGTAGAGATTATGCTAACATTTCATGGAAACTTTGTAGGGGATGTTTGTGCGCATTGTCTTATCAACCAATTGTCAACATAACATATCATTTGACAGTGCATTATTATCGTATCTAACTACACATTGTTTTATGATCCAGATGATTGAAATATGGTTGTTAGGAAACAGAAAGCTTGTAAAGAATTACAAATGAAATGTGAATATATTAACCTGTTGAGGACCGACTGATTTTGCTACAACATGCATTTCTCATAAACGCCTGCCCGAGTATACTCGGGTCTCGTCCTCAATGGGTTAATGACTTGAAATTGACAATCATTGCAAATAAAATGTGAATTTTTTTTCTGTTTGAATTTAATAGCCATTGCTGAGTATCTGAGTGACAACATCCAGGGAACTTCTTTCTTCTTGTTTGGGGCAGCAGATTTGCCTCAGTGTCGCAGCCTTGTGCCTAGGAGGAAGGCCGTCGGCTGGTTCCGTGGGAAAAGTGGCATTGATTGGTCAAAATTCACTCATGACTTTGGTGCGCGACCATCAAGCAGATATGGACTGACAGGTAAATTTAAGTTGTGGAATCTTTCTCTTCTCTTTCGGTGATGTTTTAATCTCAAAGTTTTGACATGTGTGGTATATTGTATAAAGTAAACTGGAAGAGAGTATGATTTGTGACAATGTATTCAAAGCATGAAAACAAGGAAGTTGTGTTGCACCATAAGAAAGCTTATTTGTGTGTGCATTTAAAACAGTTTTGCGTCTTTTTTATTCATTCAGTTTTAGAGAAGGCCAGTTTAGATTTAGCAATGATCCTTCAAGACATCATAATATTGAAGCTTAAACAATAAGTAGCTTGTGCAGTGAGGTAGTGGTTTTAGTTGGATACTACCAGAGCACATTCCAACATTTTTATCAGATATTTACCCATACTCTTCATAGTTAGGTGGGAATTTTTTCATCTTGAGGTGAGAATCTTGTGTGTGCGGCTTATATTTTGTATTCAGGTGTCGGAGCATCACACTATGTCACAAATTGCAATGTGACCATAGACACACAGGACTTGGAAGCAGGCAGGGAGATAGCAACTGCCATCCGGGCCACCAGTGCTGGGGGACTCCCGGGGGTGCAGGCCATGGCTTTCCCCCATGAAGGCAGGGTTGAGATTGCCTGCAATGTGGACAGCATAGATCAAAAGTCAACCAATTTAGCCTCTTCTGGAGGTAATGATGCGGCAGACCAAGGTGGCAGGGGTGAAAAGATTGCCCAAGAAGACACACCCATAGTTCTAGATTACACACCGCCTGATGTGATTGAACAGCGTGTCAGGGAGCTGGCTGTGGAGAAGCAGATTGAACTGGTTGGAACTGCCTTGGTTGGGTTTAGACCGGAACAAGCATGGAAGGTGGCCATGGAAGCACTCAAAACTGGCCAAGACCAGTTCTGGAAAACCAGAAACATTCTAAGGATGTGAAAGTGCCATGGCTGTGAATAGACAGATGCAATATCTTCTAATGTCAAATTTCACAGGATGAAACATCTGCAGGAGCTCACAATGATATTCAGTGATGCCATCGATTTGTGGCAGTAGTGAATTTCATTTATTAATTCTTGGCTACACATAACTCCCACAGTCAGTGCAAAGCAGTGAAACAAACATATATTATTATCATGCTTAGAATATTGCAACTTGAAAGATGAGAGCCACATGTGTTATATGACTGCAGGTGAGAAGGAAAGGGTAAATACATTAGCATGAGTACTTTGATTGTGAATCAGTTTTTACCTATGTAAACATTATACATGAATCATAGCATATATTTTCAGAACAGTTGCATTTATCTTGACATTCCTTGCAGTAATTGAAATGAATGACAATTTTTTTACAATGATTGTAGAATTTCAAAACTTGTATCTCTATGCCACTGCCACAGCCAAGGAGAACAAACAGCATACTGTATCACCCATTTTTCATGTTTTATTCGTATCATTCATCATTGCTAAGAAAATATTAAAAAGTGCAATTTGTTTCGCCATTTCGTAACAGTATTGTGCCTTACGTAGCTTAAGATAAAACATTAAGGTTTGTTGTAAAATAATTCTTTTACTGACAATCAGGGAGCATCCTTATATCAGAATTTTCTGTATCCCAAGATTCATGCTGCCTTATCAAAAGTGACGATAAGACATTAGGGTTAACTAGACACTGCATTCCTTTCATAATAATATCATAATCAGTACATAGTGTTTGTCATTTGACCACAAACCTGTAAGTATTGTTATCTTTGTGGAGTAGTGATGTAAACAAAAATATGCAATTTTATTTCTTATTTTAAAATACTGTACCAGTAACCCAAGATTTTTTTTCCCTTAGCTGTAGTTCAAAGGTACAGGCACTGTAAGCACTGTTTCACCATCAGATTTGGAGATGTACTATTGTAAGCCTAAGAACCATAGTGTATTGGGCACTTCTTGTGGAAGTAACACTCAGGTTGTATAAATTGTCTTATATCTTAGCAATGTCCTAGATTTGAATGAAAGGTTGTACAAATGTATATCCCTTTTGCAAACGTCACAAAATTTTGCATGGTTGAAGAATATTGTCTCCCAATGAAAACTTATGGTAATACACCTCAGAGTTTTGTTTTGCACCGAGAATTTTTCAGGGTCACAATAAATTCACTTGACATATATTTTCTTATTGAATATATAATGAATGCACTTCCTCTGTCATGAAGATGTTTCCAGTTTTATTTTTCTGATGAAAGGTCTTAATTACCTACCTCTAAATTGTACCAGCTTAAATATGAAAGAAATCTCATTTTCAGGGTTGCAAAAAGGACACACAAACTTTTGTGCTCGTTATTATCTGCAAGATGATCTTCAAGGATACCAAAATTAAAATTCATTTTTCTGTGTACTTTCATGGATCAGATATTGAAATAGGTCCATATTGTGGTCTCTATTAGATCTTTGACAATATATGAACAATGTGCATGCACCTGTGTATAAGCAAAAATTGCAAAAATTTAAGTCGCACTGTGTGATATCAATGTTGCAGGGGCGGATCCAGGATTTCAGTAAAGGGGGGCGGCAAAATATTTCTGGTGCCACTTCCGGGTTTAATCATGTGACAAGCACACACACGCACACACACACACACACACACACACACACACACACACACACACACACACACACACAATTAGGATAAAGCCTCTTTCGGGTTTCATCACCTGACAATTGACAAGCAAAAAAAAAAAAAAAAAGATCTCCCCCTTGCATTTTTTCCGTGCCACTTTCGGGTTTCACCTGCTGACAAGCAAAAAAAAAAAAGACTTCAGTGCAATTTTCTGGCGAACAAAAATTAAACACCCATTTTCATTTCTTTCTTTTTCTTTCTTTTATTTAAACAAAAATTAAAGGGGGCGCATGCCTGGCACACCTGGTCCGCCACTGTTTTATAAAGTAGTGTTAGAGGGTAGAATCTTGAATAAAGTCATGGTTTGGTTTAATGCCAAGAGATGAGTTTACAATTCAGATTTGAATCAGAAGACCAATTATACAAGTAGTTCATTGCTCTGTGAAAAAAGTGTGATAAATAGATAATGGAGAGATAATCAGCTAACTGAATACCACAGAAAGAAGTTCAGGGTGATCTATTCTACATCTACACTCTGTAAAGGTCCCAACTCCTGGTACTTTCTTAATAATGTCACTAGCTAGGTGGATTGTCAACTTAAAAGTAATGCATGGAATAAACTCTGATAGAGAGTTAGTATGGTGCATAAGGTGACATACAATGTATAAATAATTCTTTGGAAAATACATGCATGGACACAAAAATACGGTTCATCAGAGATAATGAAGAATGAACGCATACTATGCAAAGGAAAACAGGTTGAAAGAAGATAAAGATGATGATTTCATGGAAGATAGATCAGAAGGTAGATTATTTAGGTATAAAGTAGAAGGTTCACAAATTAAAATGAAGTGATTGATGATTAGAACAACAGTATAGAACAGTATACAAATGACGCACAGGTCTGAGTGCGTCAGTCGGAATTGTGTGCATAAGGTAACTATGGAATGCTTAACCCACGAGGCGAAGCCGAGTGGGTTTAGGCTAAATTCCATAGTTACCGCATGCACACTATATTCCGACTGACGCACGAAAAGACATGTGCGTCATTTGATTTATAGAATGGGTAATTTTCTTGTCAAAAACCCAGTTTTCTATCGTGTTACCCGATGACAAAATTACTGGATGCATTTCGTTTTGGCTTTCCGTAAAGGGCATGCATACCCGTACTTACCGTTTTTACTGGATGCATGGCCAGCCATGCATAAGTTTTTACTGGATGCATGGCCAAGCTGAGTGCGCGAACGCTTGCTTTAGTGCGCGAACCTTTGTTACAAGTACGCGTACTCTTGCTAAGTGCGCGATAACATGTTTACCACTGTGACTCAGCGTGCGGCCAGTAAAAATGAACACATAGCTCTCGACCAATCAGATCGCAGGATTCTCGCTACCCATTCTATAATAGAAAGATAGCTAGATGGAAAAATGAATGGATGGATGCTGGATGGATAGATTAATTGCTAAATACAAAGACGGATACATAATATATTATGTAGATAGATACCTTTAGATCAATTACAGAGAGATGAATTATAGATAGATGGCTAGATACTGTCAGATAGATAGACTGATAGATAGATGAATACATAAATAAATGAATAAATAAATAAATGAATGAATAAATAAAGAGAGAAAGAAAGAAAGTAAGAAAGAAAGAGAGAAAGAAAGAAAGAAATAGATCAATAAATGTAGATGTTCAGATACACAGATGACTTGATTTCATAGGAAAGAGTAGGTATAGCAGAGAGTCAGAGAGAGGGAGGGAGAGATTGATATAGATAAGCTCCATTTTGGTTTATAAAAGAGCGATAACTTTTATCCGAAGTAGGCCTAATTTTGCAGCTTCCTCCACTGTCAAAGCTCACAGACATGACTACCGTATTCCGTACACCTGCGATTCTGATACTTCCGGTGGGAGAGGGGACGTACATGTACTCATTATTTACATAAATGTACAGCTGTTGCGAATCCTGTGATCGCGCCGACACCAAAACCGAAAGAGAGAGGATCTTACATTCGCCGACGACGTACCTGCCGCGACTGGTCATCAGTCTAGCGTTTTAATACAGTCATTACCGTGAACATCTGCTGGTGGCGTGTACATCGTAGACGAGATTAAAGTTGTTTCCTGTAAATATAAAAAGAACAGGATTTGCCAGGTGAAAGGCTAATGCCAGGGTTGGACAGGAAAGAGTAGGAAGTAGAAAACGCCATACTATGATTCACTTTTGAAACACTTTACTGCTGAGCTGCTTGGACATGGATTAGTGTTTCCCACGCGTACTGACACTACTGGTTTAGCCTCTCGAGCTCTCCCGCCCGTGTGGCCCCTTTCCTCCGGGAGAGTAGCCCGGTAGCTAGCCAGAGCAGCCGCTACAGCGGCACATCAGCAAGGGCCAAGGGCGTACTGCGGAAGTGATGTTGATCTCGGTGGAGTAGGCCAAACGATACCACTGATCCTCCAACGCTATTCACCCTCCTGACAGACAGAACGAGGTATGTACAACATTGTACTTTTACAAATTAATCTCCTCTCTTCCAGAATTTTTACTGATTTTGTGTAATTTAGTGCTCTTTTCCTGTTTTAAACGGTAAGATTTGACCAATAGAACGGTCTGTATCTTTGAATTTGATCTTGTCGTGGATATGTTCAAACCTACAGAGGAGGGCCGTGCATGTAAAAAAAAAAATAATAATAATTGAAAAACTCCTACGGACAGGCAGATTTTTCTGTCTGTAATCCTGTACCAGTAATCGCAGTATGATTTAGTGTAAATCCAATTTGATCAACACCAAACAAATCATACCACATGATAATTATTAGGAATAATTTTCAGGATTGAAGGAGGCACATTCATACCCTGAAGAAGAAGAAGCTTAGAAGAAAAGAATGCATAATTACATAAGTTAATTTGACAAGTTATTGAATATTTTTAGCGTAAATTGTGTTGTCATAGCTTCTTGTCTCAGAATTTGATTCATGGCTTGCTATTGTTTCATGCAGGAAGAGACACAAATGAGGGACTGTATGACTCATTATAGCTGGGCAGGATCGTGGCAGCCCTGAGCAGTGGTGCTGTTATTTGAATTAAAATAGTGCCTAGAGGTCAGTCCTGTATGTAGCCCATCAAAAGAACACACACAAATCTGAGCAGCAACTAGCAATTGGCAACTGTAACTGCGACCAGCCCGAATGCAAAAAAAAAACTGTGTAAAAGAGCACCCCGGGGTTTATTGACGCCACATGAAGATAGAAAGTTTATGTCAACTTTCCAAGTTTGATCTAATTCTTCCCATGCAAGTACAGTGTATGTTTGTATTTTTATATCGGATGTATCAGACCATTATGAAGGGGGGGGGGGGGGGGCAAAGTTTGAAGCCCAGATGTATTTCTAATGTAATCTAGGCATGGATCGGTATGAAATGTTCACATAATTATATACATGACACAATATGATTATGTACTTTATCAGTTACTTAAGATAAAACAAAGATTCTTTAAAAATGCATTGTAGGGAAAGACACTGGCTGGAAATGCAAAATATAATCTCAAAGTATTAGAGAGGGAGATTAAACAACTAATTGCAAAGATAACAGGAGAGACTACCAGAGTCTGCACAGTACCATTAAAGGAGTCTAGATACGTAGACTAGTCAGTGTGATTGTTAGGCGATGTATCATAGAGTGTCATACCTTTGCTAAGTTAGACATTTACACGTGTGTATTTTGTTGTTGTTGTTGAGGGGTGTGTGGTGCAATAGTCCATGTATACTGAAAGCTGTGGCATACAGTTCATAAAGCTTTTGTGTTTGCTGTGCGTGCTACCACCAATGCCTTATTTGGACATACCATTCAAGTCACCTCATGAATAATGTATTGAACTGTCTATTGTACAAGTAAAGTCCTTGAGTAAAAAGGAGTGATTACAGTGTATGTTCTGCAACACTGAAGAAAGTCTCAATAAACATGCCATAATAGCTATGAATAGCACCCATGGTTGGCTTATAACTTTTTATTCACTCAAAAGTTTTCTGATTTGAAGGAGCTAGGCTACAAGAATTTAGGCTTTATCATTTCATCATAATAAATATATGTTCTTTTGTAAAATGTTGCGTGGATGGAACAGCATTCAATGTTTTTGTGCATATATACCACACTCACTCAAAATGCCACTAAATGTGTATGTGTGTATGTGTGTGTTGTGTGTGTGTGTGTTTTAAATAATGTACCAGGAGAGCAGGATGACATTCTAATGACTGGTCTGTATACTAAACAGAGGGGATTAGTAGCACTGTAAGTGTATGAATTTGATACTGAGTGATATTTCATTATTTTATTGGCATATGATTTTGATAGAAAAAAAAAACACAAACCTAGATTAATGTACTACACTGTACTTGAAAATAAGCAAAGAAAATGTTATTCCATTGAGATTGAATCCTTTTTCTTTTCTCATTTCTCATTCATTAGGATCCTATATTTCTGGACAATTTCTCTTTGTATGCATTCATCTTACATTGTATTTGAGTTTTGATAAATATGGTCCTTTTATTTGTCTTGTTAATTGCTTTGATATTGAGGTTGCTTCGAGTTCAAAGCAAACTTGTTATCAAAGTTTATGCAAGGTAGTTCTTTTTAGCTTACGTGCCGCTAAAAATACTTTGAACATGGTCTTGTTTTATAAAGATGTGCATTGAGAATGACTTCCAACAAACAGCTGCCATAACAGTGAACAGAATTTCTGTATGCTGCTTTAGTGATTGTTCTTACAAAACATTACTGTTAATAGTGTTATGGGCAATTCCAGCGTTACAGACATTACATTCAGAGAATTTTCTGTGACTTTGTGGCCCTATATCAACATTTCAGCATAATCATTCTGAATCCATTCAACTAGGTTTATTCTAATCCAGTCATCCTGAAGTGTTAACAGTCCCAGTTTTGATTAGTTACAGAATCATGTGGTAGTTATTACACAAAATACTTGCCGTTACCGACATTACATTTTTTGGACACGATAATGTACCTCTTATGTGGATATGTTGAAATATTTATGAATTGGAGCATTATAAGTAAAGGAAATTTTCTTGTGAAATGAGTACTCCGGTCCTATTTAAGTTGTAGATTGATAATTGTGTAAAACAGATTCAGCATTTACTCTACAGGTTCACAAATGTTACGTTATGGACATTACACTTTCAGCATTACGCTGAGACAGTGTGATAAAATAGTAAGATATGAAGCGTATTGCTTACTTTATTTATGCTGTTCTTGTTTTTCCTTTTGACTGATTTCAACAGGCATCTAAATCTGTTACAAGTCAACAAATCTTGAAGCAACATTCCTCCCAATGCCATCGGCATGACATGAAATGTGGTACCAAAGTTGACCAAGGTATAGCAGTAAAACCAGTTTTGTCAACACCAGCTCAAGCACAGAAGGTCAAAGAAGCAGTGCCTGGAAACCATGGATTTGTAAGTTATAGCTGAATTGATTACAATGCAAGTAGAAGGACAGGAAAATACAGATATTTTTTAGACTTGTGCAGTTAGAACTCCTTCAGAATGTTATCCTCTGGCATACAATTGATGTTACAACAGAAGGAAAAAAAATTGAGTAATAGAGGTGAACTTTCCTTTTATTTTGAAATCACTGGAAGAGAACTCTTAGCTGATTTGTTTTTTCTCTAGATGGGAAAAATTCCTGGGGAAAAAAAATAGCTTCGTTTAATAAACAGACATGCTTGCAGTATAAGTAATGGTCTTACTTTATTCCGTATATGGGCAATTCCATGAGAAATGTTCACTTTGGTGAAAAAATGAAGTTTTGAGTTTCACTTAAGTTCTCAAATATTCTAAAAAAGCAACATATATATTTTCATTTTTCACTAGTCGCATCATTGTCATTACAAAATTTTGTATTTTTCTCAGTCAATGAAAATACTGTATGATATGTTGCAATGATGCAAAAATTTTGCTATTTTTAAAGAGTTTAGTGTTCCTGTCTCTAAAGAAGGCCAGATATGTCCTAGAAGCCTCCTTCAACTTTTAAATCATAGTCCAGTGTATATATCAACGGAAAATCACAACCAACTTCCTTAACATTCATAAGTTTTTGACCCATTGATCCTCAAAGTTGTGTGATTTCTATAACATTTGGAGCGTCATGTCCGTTACGTTTTTTACTATAAGTTTTCATAGCCATGAGGAAATTAGTGTAAAGTTGCTGTAAATTCATTTTCTATGTTAGGATTGAATCCCCTTGCATGTGTGGAAACCATTTTTCTATACCACTTCTAGTTTTCCTGTAAATGGCGTAACGGACATGACACTTTGCGTAACGGACATGACACCTCATATTAGAAATGGCAGAAATAACACTGTGGCCCAGTGACACAGGGTGGTGATCAGTTTTAATTGCTTGAGGATAGTAGGACATTTCTATACTTGAGTAAATATTTAAGTCTGCACATCACTCAATATAACAAAAACAAGCAGACTTTGCTTTCTGCCACTGGAAGACTTGATTTTAGATGATCTTGCTACCCTGTTACACCAGTTTGATCCATTCCCACCTCTTGTAATCCTGACTGATAGACAGCAGCTGTCATTCCAAGGAGTATTTAGACAATGGAGTTTTCACTGTTGGCCTTCCCTTCAATACTTAAAATGAGCACTTTATACTAAAGTACATTGTAGACCACATTTAATGCATAGCATATCCACCATGGAGTCAACACAACAGCCTGGAACTCCTGCACAAATGGATCCTCGTGCATCCAATGATCACTGATGATACAACAAAGAATCCATATATGTCACCAGCATCAATGTCTTCACTGATGGTGTTGCCTCATAATTTAAAAAAAAAAAATGTTTGTGCTGCATCCATGCATGTACCTCCCTCATCTCTATGACTCTATAAATCCACACCTTCAGTGGCATGTTAATGAGATATCACTTGCCAAGAGGGCTGAGAATGGAATTGTTTGCTTTATTAAGCATGTTGACAGAACATGTACAGTGCTGTAGCTCTATCGTCAGAGAAAGTCGGTCTGAATGCTTCCTATCCATTTCATCAATACAACTAAACTAGATGTACCTCTATGCCAAGGGATATACCGACCATATGACAGCGCACAGCATCGTACAAAAAGCACAATTTTGAGATGCTACATGTATGAGAAAATGTTTATCTACTGAAAGGTACACTGTATAATCAGTTACAACCAGTTGGTAGGGAAAGCATCCAGTATTTCAAAAAGTCCTACTCACAAGCTGGTGAGAATAATGTAACCAGTACACCACTCTGACAAGCCTTAAGAAGTGCCTAAGCAAGCAATAAGTTGATTATACAATTTGTACGAGTTGAATTTGCCGTGAAGAAAACAAGAAATACTTTGTTGCCCAGGTGACCACTCTACATGGAAATGGATTACGTTGTGAAAATTCTCAGAAAAAAGGGGGCTTCATCATTCACTTCTAGCCAAGAAAAGAAAGCATTTGTTGACAATGATAAAATACTGGTACTAGCAGTGGAAGTTTTTACAATAGTCTATCCAAGACTGGATAACAGAGGATGATTCTACTCCAAGGATGTAATTAATGCCAAATGAAAGAACTTTGCCGAAGTGAAATTTACATACTGTACCTTATTTCTTTCAGATGATAACACTAATTTGATAATGGTACCAAACAGTTTTGTGGTCCTGTTTCATTGCATAAAAGTTGATGCAATCCTGAGTGCATTTTAATGATGTTGTATTCAAACTTTTTATTTCATACAGATCTGGTTCGTTCTATTTTCTTTGCCTATCCGCAGATATGGAGACATGGTCTTCTGTGTTGTACATGTATGTCATTGTGGTACTCTTGGCATTGTACTCCATGTGCTTGAGAGTAGCTGTTAGATCACTGAAACCTGCAATAAATGGACTTTTTGATGTTTTGTTCAAGAATATAATGTAGTTAGCAGTGTGCAGTTATTTTAATCTTTTTATTTTGAAACAAAGAAAAGAAAATATGGTTCACCTTACAAGGGTGTCATGTCCGTTACGCTAGTGTATAATACTAAGTATCAAATATTAGGCCACTAAGAAAAAAATAACCATAGTATAAAATAGTAATATGTCCTGTTTTGCTATGGTGGGTGGTAGTAACTGGAAATTTGTCACTAATTGTAGCTAGCTGGTGCAGGAGCGAATTTGTTTTATATTTGTTTGTTTTGTAAATATAAACAAAGACTAACCCCCCTTAAATGATATAAATATAAGAAATATTACATGATTGCAGTTATGATGTGTGTCCCTATCTTCTAACCTTACTATGCCAACAATTGAATATCTGCTATACCTTGTAATAAAAAAATTCTCTTAGCTTACAAAAAGTGGACAAAACTGTCATGTCCGTTACACTCGAAGTGTCATGTCCGTTACGCAATATTTTAAACTATTAAAAAAGAATGAACAGTAAAACTACTCTAAATTAGGACTTTATGAGTAAAGCATGACCTAAAGGTTTAATCAAGACCAAAACCAGCTGCATCTTATCCAAAAATTCACAGGAATTTTCATAATGGTAAGTACATCAAAATGCCTTGTCCATTTAGTGTCATGTCCGTTACGCTCGCTAAAAATGCAATTTCTCAACAACCACTTGACAAATTTCCATGAAATTTTCTGTGTACATTACATATACTTAAATGTGTCTGATAAACTCAATTAGAATCTTTTGGAGACTCCCAATTTCACTGTGTGATGGTTTGAATCACAAAAAAGTGGTCTGGATGTCATGTCCGTTACGCTGGAATTGACCATATTTTTTTAACAAGCAGCACTACAACGTATAATGAAATGTCATCTGTTTTTTATGTTTTTTCATTCCAGTGTCATGCAACACATTACAAATATATGAAATCCTGTCTACCAGTACTTATTCTCTAAATAATCATTTTAAACTGATAACAAGGATAGAACAGTTTCAGTGTCATTCTCTTTCTTGCTGGATGAAATATAAACTTTTATAAGGTATCAATGTAAGCATTACATAGCATGAATGATTTGAGGAATACTTTAATTATATACTATGCAAGTTATTACTGGTTCTCAATTGGTTAGCACTCACTGTCTAATGATCTCTTCTCTTGTTTGACAGTCACATGATTCCTCCACTTGTACCTTCAAATATGATATTGTTCTGTTCTCATGTACATGGAATTAGATTTATTCCTTGAAAAGCTCTCTACGTACTCTTATTTATATTCTGATAAGGACATTGTAGGCAATCTATCATAAAGATTCCATATGTACAAGTGGACAAATTAAACTGAAACTGAAACTCAATCAGTTCAACTTGCCTTAAAGTGGTTGCACCCTTGACTTTTGGTCAGTATGATAATCTGGGTTTGAAAATGACACCAATACAGGCTAGGGAGGCGAGCCAAGATGAGTTCGACTCTGACCGATTGTCCCGAGGGGCCCAGTGATGCGGATGGTCCGGTTCCAGGCCTCCTTGTAAAGGACACCTTGTGCGTGCGGACACCTGGAGGAGACTGTAGGATTGAGCTCTGCCTTGGAGATATCACCAAGCTTCCTAACTCAGACAAAGTAGATGTCATCCTGGTATCAGCCTTTGGAGGTAAGGTTGTTTTGTAATTTGTTTTTCCTATCATGTAGAATCCGTAAAAGATTAACTAATCCCAAGGGCAGATGGAGCCTCTCCATATTTAAAAAAAAAAAAAATTTTAATTTTTTTACCAAGCAAAACTATACCAGGGAAATGGTATGTTTGTTTGCTTGTTTGTTGTTTTTTGTACTTTGTTTTTAGTATTTTCATGCAATTTTGTTTGTTTTGCTACATTTCTTCCCAATACACTGTAAACATGTGATGATTCTCTGCCATTATTTAGTATCTGATACATTTTTCTAGCAAGTTTTATTGAAATACATTTTATCACAAAAGGATATTCTTTTATTGTAATCTTGACATGCAACTCAGGGTAAGTTTTTTCATGTATTTGCATTAAACTTGCTTGTAATATTTTAAAACATTTCAGGTGGTCAGGACTGGAAAGTCTGACATGTCATCGACAAATCTTGTCAATATCTTTATCAGGACATATTCAACAGGTGCTCTTAGTCCAAAGGAAAATTGTTGGGAATTTATTTCTCTCTCTGCTTTGTAGGAAGCTACAGCAAAGGCATAGGTGTGATGGGCGCCCTCTATAAGAATCTTGAGATTGATGTGGCCCAGCTGAAAAGGAGCCACCAAGAGGAGGATCTTCGTGCCCTGTATTCCTGCTGGTGGACCAAGCCTCTCCCTGACCACCTGCCTTATCATAGATTGCTTTGCTTTGAGAGCAGAGGGGGAGAATTTTCTGGAAAAAAGTATGACGTGTTTGCCAGAATGTCTTCTTGTTTTTTGTTTTGTTTTGTTTGTTTTTGATAAATCTTATTTTGTAAACTACTGTATATGCCATATTTTCCGTGAATCGGGACTTCTCGACGATTTTGCAAGTGGCTTAATTTGCGATTGTGGAGTAATTTACTGAACAGAGAAATTGTTATGTGTAAGTCTCATTCATATTAGGATCAGAGCCATTATTTTCGTGTGTCTGTTATTTTGCGAATAGCACCTGACTCACGAAATTCGCAAAATATTCGGCATATACAGTATTTCCTAGACTCTTTTGAGAATTGATTTGATGTCTCCTGGTTATTTACTGTAAGTGTTCCTTGTACATTGTTTGTTATTTTGCACAGAGTCAATACCAAGGTTATGTATGTTTGCCTTGTGAAGTGCAGTGGTAATCACCCTCATTATTCAAATTGTTGTAAAGTAGTGTGAGAATGTGTATGTGTGTGTATGTTTGTAAGGTGGTATGTGTATTGCAAAGAACGAGTATACAGAAGCATAGACAAGAAGTTTTGTGTTTTTATTGTTGTAATGTATCACAGGTGTAAAGATGAAATGTGCTGGTCTAATATAAAAGGGTGATGCTGGGAGCAATGAAACAAGCAGTTATAGTCGCAATCCAACATCAGAACAGCATTTCATGAAACTTGTCAGTCACTTACAACTGTTTTTAGCTGAAATCCTCACATCTGATTTGCTAAGAGCAAATTCGTCACTGAAAATCACTGACAAAACACTTGATGAAATGCCACACCCTGACCTGTCCTTTAGATTTTCTTATGTGCTTATCTCATGATTATCAAGGACTATAGTTATACCAATGAAAAAAAGTGTTGTGCTCTTGTAGGGAATCTTCTGAGAGGAAGGTGATTAATCTGTATTATTTTCTATATATTTATATGTGTACATGTTTGTACATTCATATGTTAACAATATGTTCAGTAAACTTTACTATATCGAATTACATCACACTTTTGATACAATCTCTGCAGCAATTGACAAGTCATGACTAACTTCTCATTTTGATTGTCAAGGTACTATGACCCAAGTAGAGGGGCAAGAGGGCGCCCCCAGGAGTTGGTTTCCCACGCCTTCCGTTGCCTTGTCCCCATCCTAAACAACCAGGACGGCTCAGTCATCACACCACTATTGAATGCTGGGAGCCAGGTGGGACATTGACTTCGCTTAACAGATCAAATTTAAGTTTAAGGGGATATGGTCATTTAGTGTCTGAGTTTCATTCTACTGTAAATGTTGCATATTGTGAAATTTTTCACAAATTTTGCACACTGCAGATTAGGGCTTTCAAATTTGGGAAATATTTCAGTAAATACAGAAAACAAAAACAATTGCCTCAAAATGTCCACTCTTACAGTAATCTAATCTTGAAGGAAATACTGTATTACCATGAAGATTTATTTTTCAATGAAAATTGGGGAAGCTCTGCAAAAAGTTGGAAGATGACAAAAATTGTTATGATAGATTGAATATTACTGATAAATGGCCTGATACTGTTGTGTGTAGATATGATGCCTTCTCTGTGGGCAGTACTCTTGGCTTGTCCTGTCTTGTTTACTAAGGATCAAGAATAAGGTAATTGAAATCATAGGATGAAGTGCATTGCTTGTGCCTTTGAATATTGGATCAAAAAGGACCACCACAAAATATTAATAGTTTTTGGAGCTTTAGCTCTGGCAGGAGGCTAGACTTATCTTTCATGTAAAATCTGTTGCTGAAATGACGTTAGTAATATGATGAAGGCAAAATGCTTAAAGAGATGGTAAAGAAAGCTGTTGGGATATAGAGTCATAAACAGGAATAGACAACTTTCTCCTGGAGTTGAAAAAAATATCTTTTTACCATAACAGTCAATTGTACATTTGTTTTAAGAGTACAACTTGACTTTACAGTACTTGATGTCAACTTTGCTGCCTTGAATAACCCCAGGGATGTGATGAGTGTGAGATGCTAAAAGGGATGGTGGAGAATGCTGTGAGCTGGATGAAGGCGGGTCTTCCTCTCCGCCTCCTCAAGATTGTCATCTATGCCAAGGTCCTCAGCAAGACAAAGGCAGCGATGATCCTCCAGAGACCAAATGATGACGACATCCTCAAGCTCTTCTCTGATCTCAAGGAGAGGTTCGAGACCAAACTCTCCATCACAAAGGTAGAGTGTAATTGTAATATGACTCATTCCCTGCAAGCTGTGCAATAAATTACATAATTTCAATGTCCCATAAAGAGTCTAAGGTATCTCCATGCCATTGGAGGTGCCATACCATTCTTCATGCCGTTTGACAGAAGGGACGTAGAAGAAACACAGAAGAAAAAAATTCCTGTGCATCTTATTTGAAATCCTTCTTTGCGGCCAACAATACAGTATTTAATTTTTGTTATTTGTGCCTTTTTTGAATTATTTTGAGAATTATTAATCAACACAACATCATGCATGAATTGAATAAAAGTGTTACCAGCCATTCCTGTACATTTTTGGACATATGTGTGTGCTTTGTCAAACATACCTTATTTTGTAAGGTCACCTAATTCATCACACCTTTACAATGTGTTATTGTATGTAGCAATGTAAATGATACAATGTGTGATAAAGTATCTCAATGCAAGTCTTCCTGTCAACAGAAAGGAAGCATATAACATAAATTGACATTTTATCATCTGTTATCCCCATTTGACTTTCTTCTACTCCAGAGGAAAAGGAGAATAAGTGCTTTTGTTGTTACTAGAGTGATGTTACGATGAGGGGTTTCTCATTGTTTCTCTCCCACAGGAAGTCGAACTGGACTTCGATGTCTACCTGTCGTACAGCAACAAAGACCAGAAGGTAGTCGACGACATCCAGGCCACTCTACAGCAGCTCAAGCCTGACGTACGAATCTACGCCTCGCAGCAGAAGGTGGACGGAGATGCTATTTGGCAGCAGGACATCTACTCTGTTATGACCAGGTGTGCCCGGGTCATCACTGGTCAGTTGTAGTCTTATTATATAGATGTAAAAATTCACCACGCGGCCAGATATTTAACCCGTTGAGGACAGGCTGATTTTGCTACAACAGGCATTTCCCATAGACACTTGCCCGAGTATACTCGGGATTCGTCCTCAATAGGTTAAGGGGGTTTGCAGTCAGTGTACATCTCAGTGATTTCAGTTACTATGGCAACAGTTAGAAAACAACCATTCAGTCGCTAACTCTAAGTTGCTTGAAGATAGAGGTATATAATTATGGTCAGTTGAAATGGCTTCAAAAATCCTCGTGAAATTAGCCCCCAGACTTACAGTTGTAGATATCCTCTATCACTAGAGATTAGAATTGATTTATTCATTAACTAGGTTTTAGCAAAATGATTCATCAAAACTTGTATTGAAATATGTACAGTTAGATGAATTTTATTGGCCAGGTTGGGCTTAGAGGAAAGTCATATGGTGAACTATTGAGCAGAGAACTGTTCACAATTCCTTTCACACAAAGAAGTACCGACAAAAGCTCAGTTTCTCAAAATTATGTGAATTCTCTGTCCATACAATCAATTCTCATATAAATGTGGTACACAGGGGTTCTCTGTGTTTCACAAAATGAGTGAAATATGCATAAAGAATTGTGTCTTCTGTCACAGTGTTGAGTCCAAACTACTTGGAGTCACCAGACTGTTTGGAGCAGTATAACATTGCCCTGTGCTGTAACCGCCAAGCTCAGAGGGATATTTTGGCACCGTTCTTTGTGGAAACTGTCACCTTGCCCACTTACATGGGTCTTGTGCAGTATGCTGACTGCAGGTGAGTAAAATGTAGGTGATGGTTAGCATTGGAATACAGTCAGGGCCATATTTTAACATCAGATTGCAGTTTTTGTTGTGGTAAAAATGTGAATGTATTGATTCTCATTCATTTCATATTCAGGCTTGGGTTGTCTTCTGTCCTTTTGATCATAAAGGTGATTGTCATTATGTCTTGGAGTTTTAAGCCCTAATCAATGAACTTACTCAATGTCTTTGAATATAACATTGGTATTCCAAATAGATTTATTGTGATTTAAGACAGATGTGAAGATGAATTGACAGAGGTCTCCAGTTGTTTGGAGGTGGGGCTTGTTAATTGGGATTCTTGTTTTGGATAGTTTGACACAAACAAGGAGATATTTCTAAAAATCTAAAAGACTGTTTCAAAATGGGTTAGCATACAGTTTCTTACCAGTAATTAATAACACTAGTAATAACACGAACACCTGTAATTACCATCTAGCCTGGTTCGATTTTTTTCTACATGCTGTAAAACCAGAAATTTTTGTATGCATTTTATTTTGTGAATTTCAGGAGAACCGATATTCCGAAAATTAAAGTGCACACAAAAGTTCTTGTCTACACTACTCTATATGCATTTGATGGATCCATGCAGTGGGGCTTACGGTTTGGTCTTTGAAGTTTGTAAGTAGCATTCTTTGTCTGTTTGATTATCACCTCAACAGAGATGATTCATCTGAGAAGATAGCCAGTACCTGTCAGCAGCTTATCAAGACCTTGCCTGTCATGGCGACTGATGATGGTGAGGGCGAGGCCGAGTCCGATGGTGACCCATTCTGCTACGACGTCTTCGTCTCCTACAGTCACGCTGACTCGGAGGCAGCCAAGCACATTGTAGACACCCTCCAGGGGCTTGACCCCAACCTCAGGATATTCTACGACATTCAGGAACTGAAGACTGGTGAGTTAACACATCTCTGAACTATAGAGCCAAAAAGGACCAGTGTGTGCTGCTGCATGCACAAAACATGTTTGATTAGAATGATGGATTTACCCATTTCAGATGTAGAATTTTCTTTAGATGGGCAATTCCGCGGTTAGTAACGTTACATTTTAGGGACATTGTCATGATTTAGATTAGACTCATTTCTCTATCTGTGGATGTGAAGTCTCATTAATGTCACCAGAGATCATTCTAGTGTAGACCTAGAACAGAGCAAAGAATGAAATCATTTCATGAATTATTTTAGAAGAAAGGTCTGCTTTTAATGCCGGTTAGTAACGTTACAAAAAAAGGACATAAAAAAATGATGAGCATCTTTGAACAAAAAGTTTGCTAAAACTGGTATAGCTTGAAATATATCAACACTTATTTTTCATTTCTAGCTTTAAGGGCAATATCTACCCCAAATATCCTTTCTTATTATAACTTTGTTTGAAAATTATGTACAAAAATCATGGTTAGTAACGTTACGGTTAGTAACGTTACGGTTTGTCCAGTGGTTACAGAATTGTGTGTTAACTCAAATCATTACATGTTTCCCCATGAGAATGCAAAGTTAAAGCTAAGAAACATCAGATAAGACATTAAACTCTTATTTCAATCATCAAACTCATGCAGTATAGTACCATTGTACTTGTACATGTTAAAAAAGACTAGAAAAAAAGTTTGCATAAATTACAAACTAAAAAAAAGTACCACTTTTAAAGACTGGGTCAAGTGATATCCACAGTTTTATAACTTTGCCAATCACTGTTCATCATGACTCACAGTAATTCACAAAAGTAGCCTGTTTTATTGAGCAAAACAGTTAATGTGTTCCTTATCAAGAGTACCTTTAATAAAGGGGAAAGAAATCAAAGAGCAAAAACTAATGTACCGGTATAAAAATTGTAGTATGTACAGTGTATGGCCAATTGTGGTGTGCGTAGTCATTGCATAATAGGAATCCAGCATAATGCAATGTTTTATATTATTGTGAAAGTAGTTTACAAAAATTGTAAGTCATATGACATTAACTCAAATAATACAGTGTATTAGTTGAATTCATGTTTATTCAAGTCTAGAGACTTGTATTTTTTTATCTTTTAGACCAGTTTGAATGTCTAATCTCTGCATTGTTCTGAAAACAAAAGTCTGTTCGCTGTACCTGAAGCGTAATTAACCCCGACAAACCATTCTATGATAATTTCAAATTGGGACAGAAAATTTGAAGTGATGGCCTCAATTGTTTTTAACACTACTTTCCACACAAAATGCTCTGCTGGCCCACAGATTCCATCAATTGCCCCTTCGAAGTGGCAAAAAAAAAAATCACTCAATGTGCACCTTGTGAGCCTTCTGTAGTGATGCGAATGCTGTAGACCCCCCCCCCCCCCAACATTTCCCACCACGATTTCGCAACGCGCAAAGATTTTGCCGCATCGTCTCATGACTTTTTTTCATTGAAGTCTCCCGCATATTTTGAGACCAAATTTGCGACGTCCGGGTACACCGTTCTGCAGTTATGTAATGTTTTACATAAATGCATGTCGACCTGAAAATAGCTCAAATTCATGATATCGTGTGCAAATCCAATGCAAATTGTGTTTTTTTGTTAATTTGATATCAACTAGATTGTTTCAACCTTTGACCAGTGAAATTAATCAATTGTAATGTAGAGAAGCTTGAAAAAGTGCCTGCAACAAATTTTGGCAAAAAAACCAATAGAAAACAAAAGGTAAAAAAACACTAAAATACATAAGAAATTAACAAAACAATAAAAAACAAAAGAAACTGATTTTGATTTTGCTATTTTTTTTTGCAAGAAAATTGTTTGATGTGTCTTGAGGAACTCTTACACAAAAATTTAGCGATCCTTCAGTCTTTTTTATGGAGTTAGAGAATGATGACAAATATGGTACAGATTAAGAGAGAGGGAGAGTGGAGAATCAAACGCCAGACGCACTTATACGCATATCAATAATTGAACATAGCTGACAGACCAAATTGAATGCCCTGTACTAACTAATAAGAAGTGACTTTCAACTATAGTATCGGCCTATATTGTGGTGTTTCTTCAAATCTTCCCCTTCCTACTTTATTATCAGCGAAATCATTGGACACTATACTGTAACTTGTCAAGTGAGGGCGTCACCTCAAACATAAAGGCCACAGGAATGGCAGCAACGATGGCTGATGCCAGATGAAGACGATGATCAGTTTAGTGCGCCTTCTCGTAAATCTGCTCTTGAAGGCCACAGGGTCCTTTACGGCGAAGAATCTGTGAGACAAAAAGACAATAATGATAATAATGATAATAATTATAATAATGATAATAGTAATGATAATGTAATAATAGTAATGATGATAATAATAATAGTAACTACGATAATAATAAAACAATACTGATAATAATGACAATAATACATGACACTTTGTGCGTGCGTCATGTTGCCTGTATTAAATAACATTTTGCTAAAGCTGAAAAGTCCTCACAAGGGAAGGCTTGGGCAAGGTTAAAGATTTAATCTGCGTAAAACACGGATAACATTGCGCATGGATTAGCGACGGACAAAGGCGCCGGAGAGGTTTTAGGATTTCTTGTAGCTCATATCAATACATGTATGCTCCTCCGTCTAGTACGCATCCAGTCTCACTGGAAAATTCAAGTCCCCTTGAGGAGACAACGATGACATGATTTAGATAGACACGCTTGTTTATTCATTTATTTATTTATCTAGTTATTTATCCATCTATTTATGTATGTATGTAGTATGTATATCTATCTATCTATCAATTGAGTTATCTTTATTTTATCATCTTTATTTGTTAATTCAGTTATTTATTGATTTATTCATTCATCTATCTCTCTCTCTTATATATATATATACATATATATTCATATATTCATATATTTATTTATTCATTTATCTATTTACTTATGAGAAACTCGAATAAACACATCTTCTTCCTCAATTCCTTTAATAAATAAAAAACAACAACAGTACACATACAACAATGAACATGAGTACATGATGTATAATTTTATACACTATGACATTAGACGTGAGGGCAAAATAGATTAAATCACCCCTCAGTAGAGTCATCAAGGTACCGTGAATTATTTCAACTCACTGAACGACCTTAGAAAGGTTGATGGATTTTATAACGCGTCATGTTCTTCGGGGATAATGGATTTCGTCCGCAGGGTAGGCGAATCAAATTTGTAAGAAAATAATCTTTACTCCAACATGGTACATGATTCCTCCAAAACTCTTCCCTTACAGAGCTTTGGGGAAAAACAGACGATTATTTTTTTTTTCCTAATCGCTATGTTTTCTCCTGTTTACAAACATACAGTAAGATTCAATTTCCTTCAAGCAAAGGGCAAACAACCTCGGCGCTCGCGCTCTGTTATGACAAAACCATTAAAACGTTCAATTTCGGGGATGCATGATCGGACTGTGATGCTAGCCGTATAGTTCCATGGCAACAGCCCATTGAGGCGGGGAAAGATTAATGCGTAGGGTATGAGGGTATAATCCGGAGGCAATGCGGTAGCGGCCACTTCACTGGTTTGCTCTGTTAATGGCGTTCACTTCCGAGAACCTGCCGTATTCGGCTCTACCTTATTGTTAGATACGAACTCAGTGACATTAAGAGTTATGCCTCTTTCATGATCAAAATCATCTCTATTTACAACTTTCATTGATAGTGCAATGTTATGATTTCCTGACTCAGATACCTCTCCGCATGCTGAGTGAAAACTTTGCATCCAGCATAACATGCTAAGTACATCTCTACATTCAGATTTTGATTGGTCGTCTCTTCTCTCCTTTAGGCAAAGTAGGACAGATGAATGAGTGTGAATGACCTGAACAGAAATAAGGTATATCAATAGCACTGATATAGAATTGATATAAATGTGACACATACTTACCGGTGCTATGAATTAGACCCTTGATGGTAGTTTGTGATTTTTTTTTTCTACTGAGACAGACAGGTTCATGGACAAACGTTCTAAAAGGGCCAGAACTTCCAGCTAGCTACTACAATTCTTGGGTTAAAGCGGTGAGGACATGAATCATTGAAATTTAGGCATGTTTGGGTCACACGACTTTATTCTATCAAATAGAGCAATTGGTAGCAAAATGATCTGAGAGAACTCGCGTCCTACGAAATGCGATGCTATAATGATAACAGGAGGCAAAGATATTAGTATTATCACAAATTTGGGACATGCTCATACGGACATGATGCACATTAATTTGGTTTTCCAACCGGGGGATTCCGTAATTGTATGGATCCCACAATGATATAGACCACTTAAAGGAAATTTGAAAAGGAAGAAGTGGAGTTTTATAAGCACAAGAGTGAATATGTGATCAAAATTAGATAAAGGGGATTGGGGAAGGTATAGGCCTATATCTATTGTGAGGATGCGCTAATTTTCACAAAACAATTCTTGAACAGTCGTATACATATGAATATACACGTGGATCACGGGGCTTAATTCATGTTTAGTGTCGAGTCTGTGGAAATTTCTTGCTTGCGTCGAGCTCGTGGGTCAAAGGGGCCTAAGTATCTATATAGCATATGGGTCGTTGGCCTGTTTTACTTGGTGTCTAGGCTCGTGGGCCGTCTGACTCGTCGGCATGACTCGTGGCTGTATGTCTCTTGGACCGTTTTCCAATGTCTAGCTCGTGGGCGTTATAATTATGACACGTGGGTGTCGAGCAAGTAGGACGCCCCCGTGCAATCCTTGCCCATCTATTTCAATGACATGGCACCCCAGGGCGCTAGCAATCAGTCCCATACATAATATCATTATGAATACAGATAGAGATACGGGTAGGGAGATTTGTCAGAATTGCTATTCTATCTCCACAAATTCTCAAGATATCCATGGATTATACTTTTCAATTCCGCAAAAATCGCAATCGGAACTCTCTCGCATTCATCAGATGGATATGACTGTCATTAAAACTAATTCCAAGATATTGGTTGCATGAACTGAAGACCTCAAGTCTCAGTGATTTGATTGATAATTACTCTTTGCCGGATCAAGTGGGCGATATAGATGTAAAATATGTATGTAGGCTTGTAGATATATTCATGTCATAATATTCAGTATTTCCTACATGCGAGAAATAATAAAATAAGGAAAATAAGTTGATGAAATTCATTTTTCGATTTCCCCTGGTTTGCCTTTTCGGTTGAATATTAATTCCATTATTTTTTTTTCTCTGAGAAGCTATATTTCAATATTCTCCATTTGTTCTCTCATTAATTCACACAAAGACACAGAGATATGCACGCATGAACGCAAGTATACTGAAAGTGTATTGCACCCTCCAAACAATGATACTTATTCAACGTAAACTGCAATCTGGTTGTTTCCTTTATACGCGCACCAAAAGCCCTGCAGTGGTCCGTAGTTTTTAATTCGGCAGATGCACTCCTTTAGTGCAAATACCGGAATGTTCAAAGGATATGCACCTAATGGACTTTCTACTTCTCACTACTGCTAAGCTTCCTCGTTACTGACGAAAGGATAGCAAGGACGCTGAAAAAAAGGATATCTAACAAAACCAAATACACATTCTGTAAATGGAGCGTAAAAACTGTCTTATATCTTATTGTTTATAAAGACAACCTGAAAGGCGGCCCTACTAAATGGAACACAGTGTCCCACAATGTGACACAATGTGAAACACACTGTGAACACGTTGTGACACAATGTGAAACACAGTGTAAACACGCTGTGACACAAGTAGTGATAACACAGTGTGAACACGTTGTGACACAATGTGAAACACAGTGTAAACACGCTGTGACACAAGTGTGAAACACAGTGTGAACACGTTGTGACACAATGTGAAACACAGTGTAAACACGCTGTGACACAGTGTGAAACAGTGTGAACACGTTATGACACAATGTGAAACACAGTGTAAACACGCTGTGACACAAGTGTGAAACACAGTGTGAACACATTGTGAATCATCAATTCACTGTGTGAAACAGAATTTCACTATGTGAATAGTCTGTGAAAAACCACACCACGGTGTGAGACAATCTTCCATCTGTTAAATTCAACATGTTCGAGCGTTTTTCGCATAGTCGATAATGTGAACACCATGTTAACATACTGTGGGACACAGTGTTCTTTCCAGCTGGGGGAGCCGCGGGAATCGCGGGAATCGAGGGTGGGGTGGGGTGGGATGGGGGCAAGTTAGGAAAAGAAATTATAACGCTCCTAAGATTCCCACCACGTCATAATTTATCGAATCTCTTCCCTGCACTCAAGTGCTTCTTTCACTGGGATTACAGGACGCCTTCAGGGGCACTCTAATCATTCACTTGGGAAGGATTCCACTCAAGCTATCTTGTGGCGGCGCTATTAATATCCAACCACATCAATGTTCAGCTTTTCACCTGTACGTACTTAATACACCTGGGCAAAGTGTCTATGTGAGGAGAGAACTACTGACTGAGTGAGTTGCTCAAGGATGCAAATGAAAGAAAGAGAAGAAGGAGACAGGAAGACAAAGGAAGAAAAGAGAGGAGGAAGGAGAGAATGATGATTGAGAGAAAGAATACAAGAATCGGATGAGGAACAGAAAGAGAAGAAGAACAGATAGAGAGAAATCAAATTGTATTGACTTGAAATGACAAATCGGAGAGAAGGAAGAGACTGGAAGAACTGGAAAAAAAAGAGAAAGAGAAAAAGAGAAAGAGAAAAAAGAGACAAATATAGAGATATGCAGAGAAAAGGGCAGAAAAGCTGGAGAAAAAGTTGGATAGAAAGATATATTGATATATACGATATATGTATATATATTATATATATATATATATATATATATATATATATATATATATATACATATAATTACATAATGTGTGTGTGTGTGTGTGTGCGCGATGGTCTTTATCATGTTACATGTAGGCCTACATGATTTCTACATGGCTATTTAAATCATGTCTACATCTATATAGATTCTGTCGACATATACGGTGTTTATGTCTGTATGTCGTGCTGAATGTAGACAGCAAGGAAAAGAGAATGAGAGAGATCAATGTCCAGTGTACTCACTCACCTGTCCACTGCAATGGCCATCATGGTGAAGACGGTACAGTTGAATCCGACAAACCTCGCACACCGGTGGATCTGACACTGGATGTTGTACGCCCACAACATCGTCCAAGTGCTCGGGTAGAACTCCGTGATGTGGAACAGGACGACGATCAGGGCCGTGATGTCGGCTTGTTGAAAGAAAAAAACGTGGATTAGTATTTGCAAAGGGATCAACTTCTGGGCCTCGTTTCATTAAAAAAAGAATGATGTGATAGTAACTCTTGCTGGAATGGCAATTATCATTGTAACGACAAGAATCCAGCTTCCTGAATGGCTGTCGCCGTGTGGTTGCTATGGGAAGTGACGTCCTACCAAAAGTTGCTATCCTAACATCTGTGGCTGTTATAAAACTTGTTGACCATTGATGTTGACCTTTGGGGTCCATTGAATTTCCAATTGACAGTTAAAGGGACCTATAAGTCATTTCACCAACGAAATGACTGATTTCGTAACAAAATCGTCTGTTCGACATTTGACTCTCCATAAAAGTTACCCTCGAAGTTAGCTATCCTCGAGGTTAAAGATAATTGTCTGATCGTAACTTCTGTCTGTAATGGATATAGAGCTTGACTCCTTGATGACTCATTACCCAATAATGGAAAATGATTTTACATTGCACATGCATTCTACATTGTTCTATCGAATAGATTATTGCAGTCTGCTGAGAAGGAATAGCAGAAGAAGAAAAACAAAACAAATTCCATTCCTAGTAAAGATACAAATTGACATAGATTCACTAAACGCTGTGATCACAGAATTAGTTCGGGACATTGAATGTGATACGTAATGCTCATCGGGCTTCTCTTTGATAACTTGGAGAATGGTAGAAACATGTATAGAAGCTCCATGGTAGAATATGAAAGATCTAATTTGAGAAACAAAATGAATGATTCAGCACAGAGAGTAGCAATGTTGATTAAAATCCTTCGAGGGAATGATAATGATAAACATATCGTAAATAATTGTCTTTAAAAATCGCTATAGGGTGGCATTGCTGAACAGATGATTTGGAGAAATGTGTCATGCACTATGAAGATTCAGGAAAACAATTTCTACCCGAGTTCCAAAAGCTATCTTTGTGTGGAAATGTCATACAAAATTGAGAGTACGTTGCTCGTCCCCCATAATCATGGATATTTTATGACTGTGGGTTGCGTTGTACCCTTTGTATTCGCTCTCTCTGTTCGTCAATAATTAATAAACGTTATGAATAAGTAATGTTTGACCAGTAGACCTTTTCGCTGTTGTTCA